>NC_089523.1:1245000-1556250 GCF_963924715.1 Thunnus thynnus
GTACCATCAATGCATGTTACTAACTCCTTCCCCGGAATTTTTTGTGCTTTCTCATCTCGCAGGAAACCCTGAGTTGCAGGCCGAGCCTTCACGGTCCTTCGCAGTCCTGTTGGTGTCCTTCCCTGGCTATTGCTGCTGTTATTGTTATTGTTATGATTGTTGTTATTCTGTCTGTTTTTTGACATTGTTGAACTGGACCAGGGCACAGATTCAAAATAGCAATAGCAAAAAACAGGCTTAAAACCATTAAAACAAAATGTTCTTGCCGTAAAAATTGGACATCCGACTCCTTAGAGGCTGTTTTAGTACGACTTAACACTTAAGACGTTTTAAAGTGACTAAAATGTTACAATTAACTTTCATGAACTGAAAACACACTGTGAAATAGCGACGGCTAAGGCTAACCAACGTTGACGCCGTGGTAGTGACCACACCCTAAAGCATACCTTGTTTTATCATCTATTTTACTCTAAATGACACCATAATTTACAAAATGAACATTGTGCTGTATTGAAGAAGACTTGAAACTATCGATTGAAACCATAAACTCGCAACAAGAAACTGTTTACTGAGGTAATAAATCAAGTGAGAAGTAGGGTAAATTTCTCAGACTTCCACATAATCAGACTTCGTTTTGGAGCCAGTGGAGCCGCCCCCTGTTGGCCATTAGAGAGAATGCAAGTTTAAGGCACTTTCACATTGGCTTCACTTTTCAGACCCAGAGCTAGCCGCTTGGTTCAGGCACAATGTTGAGCGTAGGTCACCCGCATTTTGGCAGTGCTCAGAGCCCAATACACAATCACTGTAGTTATGTGCATAAAACAGAAGAAAACAGATTTGAAGCATAAAAATTTGTGGGTTGCTGTTACGTACATTTAGCGTGAGTGAATCGCAAGCTGTTATGTAGGAAGACGGATGACTAAAAAACACAACTGAAATGCTTTCTGTGTAGACACAACATCAGTCTGAAAAATTGTGAAAAACTGTTGTATGTCATCGTTTCAAAAAACCCTGCATTGCACACTGGGGAGGTAAATTTGCAAGATGTGAGCATATACCAGTCGTGGAAGTTCTAATGAAAGCCATAAAGTAGCATTATAGGAAATGTGGGATCCAGTGTTTTGGAGTTAAACAGGATATCCTCTGCTGCGTCAATTATGAGAAACTTAAATTCAAAGTTGTGACCATTAAAATTAGTACTCAAACTAAGAAATTAAGCAAACTTAACTACATTGAAAAACAACACTTCAGAACTTCAGAAATGAAGTTAGATTGTCTAAGTATGTAGTTTTGTCACCTTTTTCATTTTGGAAATGCTGTTAAAGTTAGTAGTTGAGGGCTTTGAATGAGTCAGAGCAAGACATTCAATTGTAAGTCAGTCCAGCAGTTATTCATAGTCAAACAATAAGGGGAGGAATATATAGCCGGATGTTATTTAAACATCCGTAAAAATACTATTCTTCTATGCAAGGAAGTCCATCTCTAGAGAGATGACATGACTTTCTATTTCCTGATAGTATATAAATGATCTGAACAAAATTAACCTTTTCCTGGTAGAGCCTTGATTATCTTAAAGCATGTTGCCCTATGCTTTTACATATGTAACAAATACCTGCAGTGGATCCTGCAGAAAACGCTTATATATGTGCTCACGACACCTGCAGGCTGCATATCTGTAGATTTAAATTGATGTTTAACAGTGATATGTATTGCACACACACACACACACACACACACACACACACACAAACACACACACAAGGGTCTCATCAAACAGACAGCTGGGAGGATAAATGTAGTGAAGCGAAGAAGGCCGAGACCCTCAGCAGGGAACATAGATTTAGCAAAAGACAGATGTCTTATAGTTCCTAACTGTGGTTTATCTCCCTCCAAGTATCATGAAAATAGTTTCTCTGTTTCATTGATTTGCCTTTCATCTCAACACTTTTCCTTTTCTGTCTTCTCTGGCTGCAGAAATCAATAAGCTCTGTCTGCTCATCTCTGAAGTGGTTGAGGGAACTCAGCAGAATGAGGTGGCAGTTGTGCCAGTGGCCTGGTGTAAAAGAATAAAAAAGATTCCTTTTTAATATAAAGTTGGAGACGGAGGACTGTATGGGCGGTAAGACACAACCTGTGAAATAAGAGAAGTGGAACAAGCTACAAAGACTGTAAAGCTGTTTCAATGTAGATTTAAAACGAAGTTCAGCACAATATTTCTAGACTGCTTTAACCACAGTACTGATTCACTGAATTTGATAATCAGGCTTCACTATTCAGTGCACCAGCAGTGTTTTAGTTCAAATCATCAACCACACCCATGTGTTCTTTTTACAATATGCATACTTCACAACCTCTGTAGAGTATGTCAAGTCTGAACTTGTGTTGGAGTTTGAAGTTGACCTAACAAATCGAGAACGGAGCTCAGTTTGCAATTCTAGCATTCAAGCTGACATCAGCAGCTCAGCTGGGCCCAGGTGATTTACACTTCAACACATCTGTTGTGCAATATATTTATCTTAAATCTCAAAAGGTCCACATAATTAGCTTCTTCACAACTGATGCACTCAACAGATAAAACTGTTATCCTCACAGTACAATTTATTTACAATAACATTTTTATATAATATACCACACTGCTGCTTTAAATGTCAAGTTCTCAAAATGAAACAACTAAATACATCATTTGTAATTGCCCTTTATAACATCACATAGAAGCATATTCTGATCTGACACCCCTATGAACAGGATAATATAATTTGTCTGCACTTTCCAAATCTGCTCACTGTTGAAAAGGAAAACACTGTGATTTAGGTTTGGTTAGGTTTAGGAACAAAACCATTGGTTAGGTTTAGGGCAAGATCATGGTTTGGTTTCGGTGAGATCAGACTGTCACCAGGTTGACCCCTGACCTTGACCAGACAGTCTTGCTCTACTAGAGGGTGCTAACATCTCTGAAATTAAGGCATTATTTTTGATATCGAGCACATATTTGAAATCTAAACAGTTAAAGGATAGGTTCATTTTTTCTAAAGTCTATCTTAAAACAATAGTCAGGAGCCCACATGAACAATAAAACAGTTTTGGCTTGCTGTAAATGTTCCTCCTGTTCATAGTGGCCATGAAGAGATCCCTTCCTAATCTTTTCAGTGTAAGAGATGGGGGACAAAATCCACAGTCCTTGTTCTGTGTAAAAATTCAATCCAAAGCTCAGTCTATGCTAATGTGAGGTTCCAGCAGTCTGAATTAGACAAATCCAGTGGGTAATGAGAAACTGCCTCTTATGTGTTACTTTCCCTCCAACCCAGCTCAGCAAGGAAACGTTGTCCAGAAAATCAAAGGGAATTTCATACCAACAATATTTAAAAGGAAAAAAACCCTAATACTAAATGGTCAAATATACAGTAGGCTACTGTATAAAAGTTTTAGGTAGTAAAAATAAAGTGAGGATGCTTTCAAAAATAATGCCATGAAATTTGAGTTTTATGTTTATCAATTAACTTCATAGAAAGTTGAGAAGAAACCTAAAGTAAATCAATATTTGCTGTTAGCAGTTTTGCCTTTAAAACAGCAGCAGTTCTCCTTGGTACACCTGCACACAGTTTTTCAGGTACTTGGCAGGTCGGTTGTCCCTACATCTTGGAGAAATTGCCACAGTTCCTCTATGGATTTAAGCGTCTCAGCTGCTTCTGTCTCTTCATGTAACCCCAGACTGACTCCATGATGTTGAGATCAGGGCTCTGTGGGAGCCCTATTATCTGTTGCAGGACTACTTGTTCTTCTTGTTGCTGGAGGTAGTTCTTTATGACTCTAGCTGTAAGTTTAGGCTTGTTGTCATGCTGCAGAATAAATATGGGACAGATCAGACACCTCCCTGATGGTATTGTATAATGGATAAGAATCTGAACATCTGAAGAGGCTAAAACTTTTGCACAGCACTGTATATGAAAAACATTTTGTAACATATACATACATTGGAAGGTTCAGAACATCCAGACCTTTACTAAAGCAGCCTCGAATACATTTAAGCAGGTGTATACAATGTAAAAAAAACAGAACAGAGGTGGTAAATTAAGTCCCGAATTATTTGGTGGAAAACGGCTATATCTGCGGGTAGCAGGGTCTCATTATTTAATTTCTCCCTCTATCTGGAGCCAAGGAACTTTCACCAAAACACCCAACCACAGAGCAGAAGATGATTTTTATATTTCATGGCCTGGACAATATCTTTTTCTGTTTTTTGTTTTTTTTTAAATAATTCATATAAATGTGATCAATGTGAACATTAGGAAAACTGACATGTTAATGTAATTATGTTGACTCCATCATGTCATCAATTTGATTATTTAATCTTGTTCATGTTGTTTGTGTGAGTATTTGGACAGATTTTATAATATCTTTTATCAACTTCTCATCATATATTTCTAAAATATGCTCTTTGTTTTGTAGTGTGTGTCCTCTGCCTCTGTGATGTCACACTGCCATCTGCTGGTCACTCCTGACCAAGTTATAAACCTCTGGAGCTGTTTGAAACATATTATCTTTGTTCATGCATGGCAGTAATTGTTCCTTCTATGAATAAGAGCAAAATTGTGTCATTGTTAGTATGGCTCACATGACTACTTTTATGTCTAGGGGCTTAATGATGATGATTATGATGAACCACAGAGAAGTATTACCAGGTCTTTTATAGCTTACAACCTTACTGTTTTCATTTCACTGCTCTCATTAACTTGGTTTCCAGCAGCAGCAGGCAGCTGTTTTCAGTTTTTTTAAAAAAGGTCCGATAAACCCACTGTACACAGACTTAGAGAATAGCTGGTGAACATACTAGTAGAGCATTTAGTAGCTAAAGAGCCAGATATTTTTCTCAGGAGACCAAACCAGAGCTAAAATGAGAGTGAATATTGGACATACTGTATATTCACCAGGTGGACACAAACATGATTCCAAATAAAAAATAACGTTGCTCTGTGTCTGCTGGATGTGTAAATAGGAAACTGCTAACAAGTTACAAATACAAAAGTGATATGTCATATCTTGTGCAGCGTGTTTCCATGACCATCAAGTGGTCAAAATAAATCATTATTGCAGAAATGTTGTTGCAGGTTTAAAACCAAAACTGCAGTCGTACAAGGACCACCACAACAGAGAACACTGAGAGTCTTTTGTGATAGTAGTCTGTCTATGCTCCCCTTAGCAATGTCAATATCTCAGGGCTCTGGGCAGCCAAGTACTAAAAGTAAAATAGGAGCATAGGAGATGAATAAGAATAAAATAATTATAAACATATTAAAATTTAAACATAAAAATAATATTTGAAAGGTTTTAAAAAGCGGTGCCAAAGCCCTCACATAATTAAAGTTACTATGGCAGTATACATGAGACATCTTATGTTTTGCTAATTAAGTTGAATTGAGTCGCATGTCTGAGTCTGACATCCTCCATGTGCTGCTGACCTTCCACAAGTCTTGAATTTGATTCCCAGTCCCCAGTCCTTTATCTCTATGACCCAGCTTAATCTAGGTAATGTCCAGTATGAGGAACCTCTGCAGAGCCAAGGGTATTCTTTAGAAGACTACTAGATCATTTACATTTTACTTTTACATTGGGCCGGAGGGGGGTTTTTTTTCTTTTGTTTTTTTTAACATATAAATTAAGAAACAAGGAATTAGAGAGGTGCATGAGAATATGATGAGGAAATGATCAGCCTTCCTACACCCAAAGTTCAAATCCCACTCCCAGTAGCCCTGCTGCTAAGGGAAGTCTACACACCATAAGTTCCATAGTGGAAATTTTACATGTGGATCGATCTACAAGCAGCAGCAAGGTGTTACTAAAGGTCATTCAAGTCATCCTGCACAGTGGAGATGTGTCCATTGATACATATGCTTTGCTTGACTCTGGCTCAGAGTGCACTATCTTCCTTCATGAGTCAGCACAACAGCTAGGTCTAGAAGGGGGACCTGAGGACTTGCCTCTGTGTACAGTACGACATGACATCTATACTGTCCATGGCTCCACTGTGTCCTTTGTCCTTCTCAGTGTCCTCTGTTGCTCACGCAAGCTGTGAGTATAAAATCCATCAGGCCTGCCCAGATAAGGAGCTTGGATTGGCAAGTCACACCTACCTTGTTGCAGCTCTTAAGAAGAAATCCCATCATCTCAAAGATCTGCCTATCCCAGCTATCGACCAAGCCCTTACTCCTGATAGGTTCAGACTATCCCAATCTGATCCTCCCAACAGAACCAGTATGTCAGGACCTCCAGATGGACGAGCAGCTGTCAAGACTCCACTAGGCTGGACTCTTCAAGGCCCATCAAGATTTCCGAAGCACTGTCTCACTACAGCACAGTGCTTCCTAAAGTGGACTCCTTCTCTGCCGTTTGAACACTTCAACCAGATTGAAAGGTTGCGGCAGCTTGATATCCTACAGTACAAGAGTGAGAAGATCGTTGCACAATCAAAGGAGGATACAAAAACATTCAGAATGTTGGAGGAGAAGACTGTATGGGTTGAGGTGGACAGTATCCAAAGGTACACCACACCACTTCTGTGGAAAATCAATCTCCCATTACTAGAGGCTCCTAAGGACGCTGTACTAGTAAAAACATATGAGGAGGAAATCTGCAAGCTCCTCATAAATGGATACATAAAGATTCCCAACACATGGTGAGTCACAATGCAAAGAATGACATTGTTTTTAAAGGACCAGTGCGAAGGATTTAGTGGCATCTAGCGGTGACTTTGCAGATTGCAACAAACTGAATACCTCCTCCCACTCCCCTTCCAGGCTTCCTGGCTCAACATTAGGATCAACCCTACAAATAATGAGAGAGGCTCCCTCTATGTGTGTAATCTACCAAGTTCTTGCCAGCCAGTTTGACACACTAGGATTCATCAGCCCTTATGTCACTAGGGCAAAGATTCTGGTTCAGAGACTCTGGAATAAGAAGTGTGAATGGGATGTTCCAGATTCATCTGTAGACCTGTTTAAGACATGGATCACCTGGGAGGATTAACTCCCCCAGCTCTTGGAGATCTCCTTCCCAAGGTGCTACATAAGCCCTGACCTGTATCTTTCCAACTGCGGGAAGAGTGTTCGCATCTTTAGTTATGTTTCTGAGAGCATACTCTGCTGTGGGATATCTCAGCACCGAGGATGCAAAGGGACAAGTACAGGTGGCCTTTCTGGCTGCAACATCCCGAGTTGCCCCCAAAAGGTAAGTCTCAATACCAAAACTAGAACTTTGCACACTCTAACCGGAACTCAACTGGCAGTGGTGCTGAAGAAAGAGCTCACCCTGGAAATCCATGACTTCATCTATTGGACAGATTCCACCACAGTCCTGACCTGGCTTCATTCAGAGTCTTGTAAATACAAGGATATTTTTGGAACAAGAGTTTCTGAAATCCAAGAACTCACAGATCCACAATCCTGGCACTATGTCTCACAAAATAATCCAATGGATGATATCACCCGGGAAAGGACTCACAGCTCAAGGGATCCAATTGCAATCAAGGCACTGATTTCTTGCAGCAACACCCATCACTATGGCCAGTCAAACCTGACAATGTTGCTCCTGAACTCCCAGAAATGCGGAAATCTGCTTTCTGTGGCCTGAGAACAGCCAACACTGCATCGCACCTTTGAGATCCTCGTCAATTTAACACCTTTCAGGAATTGCTTGGGGCCACAACCCACGCATTACATAGGGTAGCTAGCAATAACTACACTCCCTCAGCTGACAATTTCAGACAGGCTCTAAATTGGCAGTCTTCAGACAAGGCCAGCATGACAGTTTCCCAAATGATCTGGCACAGCTGGAGATGGGAAAACCATTATACTCTGACAGCCAGCTGTTAACCCTGGCACATGAGCTGGATTCTGAGAGCAAACTGATTTGTGTTGGAGGTTGTCTCTACTGGTGTGATCTGACTCCAGATATCCAGTTATCCTTGATAACTTACATCTAGTCACTAGGCTGCTAATCAAGTCTTATGATGACCAGTTGCATCATCCTGGCTCAGACCATGTTTTGCAGAAATAAGATGATGTTACTGGATTTTGAAAGGTAGACAAGTTGTTTGTAAATTCCAGCCTGGATGTCCTGAATATCAGAAATGGTGAGCAAAGCCAGAAGTACATAGGATGTCTGATTTGCCTCTACTGTGCCTACGGCTCTTCCACCTGGCATTTTATTCCACTGGAATGGAATGCTTTGGCCCATTCAATGTCAGAATAGGCAGAGACCGAGAAATATTGGGGCATTCTTTATAAATCACAATGTCACTATGTCTGATCACAAGAGCTGTTTACATCAACCTCCTGTGTAGCCTTGACAGTGATGTCTTCCTGATGTCCCTTCACTGGTTGATTGCTAGAAGAGGAAAACATCATGAAGTCTTATCAGAGCAGGGCACTAATTTTAGAGGTGTCAACGCAGAACTCAGTCAAGCCTTCAGTGTTCTAGCACCATCCTTGAAAGATAACTTGGCCACTCAGCAAATTGAGTTCCACTTTAATCCTCCTAATGCTCCCCACTTCGGTGGATCATGGGAGAGAGTGATCAGATCCATCAGATCTGCCTTATGTGTCAAGAGTAGCGGAGCAGGTGGACCCAAATGCAGAGAATGCCGGCAAAGTGAGGCTGAAGAAAGACCTCTTTATTCTTAGATGTGTGGCCAAAAACAAAAGCTGGCTGAGCTGATCAAAACCGAATACAGGACTAGACTGAAGATACAGAACAGACTGGACAGGACTGAACAAAGCAAACTGAACAGAACAGAGGATCCAGATCCAGATCAGAACAGTGAATAGCAAACCAAGACTTAAATACAGACTGAACTAATAAGGGAATGGGGAACAAGTGACTAGACAAGGGCAGGCTGGGAGTTGATTGGCTGGGAAGACACTGGGAACAAGGCAGAGCTGACAAGACTGATACAGGATAGGTGTGAACGTAACAGCAGGCTGGGGAAAAACACTGACAACAGGGCAGGGCTACTGAACATGATGCAGGGCAGGTGTGGAGGGAAAAACGGGCTGGGGAGGAGTGCAGGAACACAGAGGGAAAACAGAGAAAACTGAAAACTAAAACCCAGAAAACACAATACACCCAGCACACATTAACCCACCCAAGAATACACATGAATATAAACCCAAGTACAAAACTAATAATGCAAGACAGTCCTTTAAACCTACAACCCAATCATAAACGAGCAAAATCATATGACCAAAAGGACTAGACAACAGAAGTTTAACCAAGAGAACAAAAACACAAAGAGTCCAAAAACCGTGAATCCATGACAGTACGTACCACACTGGGAGCCCAAACTATCTATGGAGAAGTACTAAGAACAGTTCCGGTGGAATAGAGGGTAAACTAAATTCAAAACCCCTGGGGTACAAATCTTCTAGTGTGGCAGATCCTGAGCCCATTACACCCAACTGTCTTGATGGGGTGCTGAGACTCAGCACTGCCACAGGTGGCATACTCAGAATCTGAATTACTTGGTAGAAAGCTCAGCTGGAGACACAGGGGAATCCTTAGTGACCAGTTCTGGATCTGCTTTACCCAAAATTACCTACTGGCTCTTCAGACTCGTCATAAGTGGCAAGAGAACAGTGAGGACCTGAAAGTTGGGTCTGTGGTGATGCTGGTGGACCCACAGTCTCCATGAGTCCACTGACTGGTCATAACTGTTATTGACTGTCATGCACGGACATGATAACAAGATCTGTGCAGCTGAAATACAAGTGAAATATTGAACCTTTATTATACCTCATAGTGGTATCTAAGTGTTTTTGTTTGCAATTGTGATGACTTAAGTTATTCATATACCTTATCTTGCCTTTGAGTTAATTGGAGATATTTATGTTTAGTCATATGAATTGCAAGCATTTCTGTACTGGCTGTAATGGTTCATCTGTGTAGCTATGCCTTGATAAAACACTTGCATTCTTCATAGTACACCAATTGAAATCTTGTATTTTATTTCTCGTTTCTTCTGAAGAAACCACATATAACTAACACTAATATGGTAGTATGGTAATGGAAGGAGATGAGGATTGTAACTTTGCATTGGTTCATTAAACTATTGCTAGTAAGTTAGTGGACACTGTTTCATTGTGTTCTTGCCAGACAAGCTGTAGTGGTTGCCAGTCAGTATCTGGGACAATTTATACTCTAGAAGTGACACTTCAAACAACTGTAATGGTGTCTTTACAGGTCGCTAAAAATCGATCAGAAAGCTGCCGCTGATTCAAAAAGCTGCTGCTCAAGTCCTCACTAAGACCAAGAAAGAGGATCACATCACTCCAGTTCTCAGATCTTTACACTGGCTTCCTGTCTGTCAAAGAACTGATTTTAAAATACTGCTATTGTTTTATAAGGCACTGAATGGTTTAGGTACATAATACATTTCTGGTCTGTTGCTACATTACTAACCATCCATACCTCTCAGGTCATCTAGGACAGGTCTGCTTTCTGTCCCCTGGGTCAAAACGTAAGATGGAGAAGCAGTATTCAGTTTTTATACTCCACATATCTGGAACAAACTCCCAGAAAATCTGAGGTCTGCTTCAACTCTCAGTTCTTTTAAATCAAAGCTGAAGACTTTTCTGTTTGCTGCTGCCTTTTATTAAATAAAATTTGAGGCTTTTCATATCTTGCACTGCATTGTAATTTTTATTCTCCTGTTTTATCACTTATTCTATTTTAACTCATTTTATTTTACATGTAATTCTTAAATTGTATTCACTTATTTCAGCAATTAGCACACCCACCGAGTGCACCTTTCAACATCATGGACAGCGCCTCAGCCAACGAAAAATTATGTTTTGTCTCCCAAAGTCCACCTAGGTATTTGTCAATATGCACAAGCGCAGGCTGTCGGCTAAATGGCCAACTGTGACACATTCTCTGCCGGCTTTTTTTTTCTAGTCTATGAATAACTTTATAGGCTAAAACATAAAAATAATTTTAACTTACATCTTCAGAACGCTATGCCACAGTAGTAACATACTTAACATAGTTAGAGTTTTCTATCTTTTATATTGGCATTTCTGCCGGTTGCAACCAAAAACATACTCTTGCACAGTGTGCAAAATCAGCATTTTTGTTGCCCGGTACTTTACAAAGGAAGGAGTAAGCCTCCTGGAGCTCTTTAGAAAAGACCAACTCTCTCTTCGGCATGATAGCTGAGCATCAGCATGATTACTGTTAGTGTCATAGGCTAGCAAACATCATAGGCTAGCAACAACCTTGACAATGACACATTAATCATTACAGTTAAATCAGTGTTGAATTCAGACACATTATTTATGTTTCTATTTTGAGTTAGGTAATAATGAGGACAGAACATGATATCATACTCAGTGCTGAAAACAAGTATAATGTTATAGTAATTATTTTAATTGTGGTGAAAACCGGGACAAGACACCGGGACACATTCTAAAAGTATATGTTCATATACTTTTAGAATTTGCGTGCGCACGTGCCTGCAGTAGTGCCACTTGAAACAGCCCTACCTCAAGCATGTATATATGTTCGCAGTAGGGCTTGGGAATATTTTTTGATCTGATGGCACTGTTACTGTAACTTATGAGTCACAAAAAGTAACTTGTTTTGTGGAATGTAGGCAATCTGGTATGCTTAGGTGTGGAGTCATGGCTTGGGTTGAGCAAGGGAAGAAAAAAAAATCCCTCTTTAAGGACACCTACAGTACTTAATCAAAAAAGGCAGCATACAGCAAACCAAAAATTAACTACAAGCCTGTCCCCAACCTCATAAGCTACACTGTACAGACTGGAGATGTTTACTTTGTGAATAAAATATGATTTGTGTTGCAGATGAGCATAGAAAAAGGATATGGTTACTGTAGCTTAGTGGCTCAGGGTCCAATGGGATATGGTGAAAATGGAAAAAGCCACATTCTGACACCCCACAAGATTAATATCATATGCCAAAAACATATTGACTCGGGGCATTTGTTATAAATATGAACAATCTTATCTGTACTGCACTATGGTGATATTATTTCTATGCATACTCCATCATCTACACTTCACCCTTTAGATGTTCTGCACAGCACTCATAAGAGCAATGAATGTGCCTAAACTGCAGACCAGATAGATATAGATATGAATCCTCTAACTAAAGGAGGTGAGAGGAGTCATCACACATGGATATATACATACTTGTGTATTAAATAGTGGTGTATAGAAGTGTATAGTTTTTGCATTTTTACTTAGGCCTAAATACTTTTAATGCCTCCAGTTAATTTCTTACTTCTGCTACTGTCATGATACAACATACATACAAGTTAGTAGATTGTTGTTTAATTACTGTAAAAATAATACACATGTAGGATCAGCACAATAATCATTAAGATAATATGATACTTTTTTTCATAAGTTATCAGCTTCATGTAATAATGTAAAAATAAAATACTCGAAAGCTTGAAGTACTCAAAATACTCAATACATTTAGAGGTCTGGGCCTGATTATAACGAGGAAACACAACACTCAAATTTCCCAGCACTAACAAAGTGGCCCTCTGAAGTGGAGTCAGGTGCATTCCTTACATGCTGCATTCAGATCCGATCAATAAAGAACAGAAATACCATTTGAAAGTAGCATTCACTCAGTATTGTGTTGATGAAATTATGAAAACAGGAGAACCACTTTGAGAAAAAAAAGGTTTGAATATACTTTTGGAGGAAAACTATTTGTCTAAGGGAAAAAAGTCAAACTTTAAAATTGTTACGTCCCGCTCTGCTTCCTAGGTTATGTTTCATTACTTTTTGTCATCCATTTATCATTTTCTGTTTTATTTTGTAATACTCACCTCTCCTCTTGTTTCACATACTTCACTTCCTGCTCTTGTGTGATTGTCTTCCCTGCCCTGATTAGTTTCACCTGTTACTCATCATCCCTCCTTCCCAAGTGCATTTAGTCTGTATGTTCACCTTTCTCTGCGCCAGTTCATCTTAGTACCTCTGTGTCTAGTATTCCAGCCTTCTAGCGGGTTACTTACTTGGTATTTTTTATCCCTGCTCTGTTCTTCCCATGGATGTATAAAGAGTTAATTTCTGTGAAAGTTGCTCAGAGCGCACTAGCGGCTCTTCTAGACTGTCGAAATGTGATTGGACCGAACAGATCAAATTCTGATAGTGAGACGAGTCATTTCGCGGGGGTTATGATGCTAAAAAAATATTATCCACTGATTTACAGACATCTCTTTCACAATGTAAGTCTATGGGGGAAAGTCATTTTGGGCCCAATAGCATCACATGATGTAATTAACTAAATACACACGTGTAATTACATGGTTTGTCCGCTATGTCAAATTGGCTTCAGAGCCTGGCGCTGTTCCTAGGGGCTTGGTTCCTCCCTGGCCCCTGCCTTTGCCTTGTCCCTGTCAGATTTGTTCACCTTATCCTGACTGATTTCCTGTGTACCAAGTTTCGCAAGTGAAGACAGAGTCATGCTATTTAGTCCTATTGCCTGGTTCTGCTCCAGTCATTACATAAAAGTCAAAATAAAGCCTGAGAAAAAATAATCTTACACAATCTTTGCATCAACATGAGCGATGTTCTGGAAGGGATAAGACATAAAGAATAAATTACAGAATCATAAAATATTAAAAATATTCATGAGTATTCCTTGCAAGTCATCAACATCAGGGATCAAACAGGGGCAATATGAGTCAGTCAAAATATCTGAAGCCAGTTGTGCCTCCAAGTCATTTAGAATTACTTCAAATGCATCCAGTGAGACCAGCTACCAAAGATTCAGGTAATTTTGGTACTGATTCCAAGCAGTGGGAGCAGCATACTTAAACAGGTCTTTTTCCAGTTCAGTACAGGCTTTAGGGACAGATAGTAGGAATAAGTCCTGGGAGCAAAGACAATAACTTCCCATACTTTTCTGAAGGATATAGATCTGTAGGTAAGATGGCCTTATAAATAAGAATGTACCAGTGGTTAAGTCTACGGGTAGACAAGGGAGACCGTTCAACCTGAGCAGACAAAGAACAATGGGCAAATAGGCATTGCGAAGATGCATGCATGTTTATAACATTGCCATAGTCCCGCACAAACATAAAGGTGGCAGCAACAAGTTTTCTTTTGGCCTTGCAGGAAAAGCAAGACTTATATCTAAAATGAAAACCCCATTTCAACTTCAAGTCGTTCACCAATTGCTGAATGTGTCGCTTAAGACAGAGAATCATCTGTTACAATTCCTGGATATTTATATTGAGGTTCAATGGCTATTGATTTAAACAATATTACACTTGAGGATGTGCTTTACCATCAATGTTGGCACGACAGCCATGCGGACAGGAACTCGGCGCTTGCGTAAGCATCACTGAAGCATCACTCAAGTGTAATATTGTGATTATACAACAAGTACCAACAAAATAAAAGATATAAACAAAATGTATTCATATTGTGAGGCAGATTGTTCTAAAAATAATAAACTTCTTGCTTGTGTTGTCGCCGTTTCCATGGAAATACATGGGGTATGACTAATACCTGGAAAACAATCACTCACGTCAGTAGACTCCCATGTAATGAAACCTAGTTTACTACTCCAGCAAGTAGGCCGACCCTTAGTAACCTAGCAACAGAAACGATTTCTAGTCCCTGTTGAGTCAGCCAGTCAACTTCAGCTAATGCTTTCTGGAGATCAAGCATTTCCCAAACTGAATACCTCACATGTAAACACAGAACTGCTTTACTAGCTCAATCTCGTTGTAACTAAGATATCCACTGAGAATTTTTTTTTCCATGGACAGATTTAGCTACTACATCCGCAAACTTCAGACATTTTTAAGCTAGTACCACTGTGTCACCGACTCACCGGCACAGCTGATGGAGGATGCCAGAGTGGTAGCTCAGATAGACTGTCAACTGAAGGGAAAATGGCTAAGTTTTGCTGTGTATGGCAATGCCGGGTAACGATAAAGAATGGAAAAGGGTTTGGGTTTTTCAATGTGTGTGCATGTGTAACTTGTCTCACAGTCTCAGAGTTCAGTCCACTCGGTAAAGGGTCCATTTTGTTTTCCCCACAACCCCTAATCAGTTCAGTTCAATCCAGTTTCACAAACATAAAAGACAGATAATTCAAAACTCTGCTCCGGGTTTTTCACCGCAAATCCCCCCACAAAACAAAACAAACCAAAGACGCTAGTGTGACCTGCCCAACTGGAGGCTAAGGCACTGCTAACCACACCTAACCCAGCCCCCCCCCAAGACCACCTACTCTATACAGGTCAACACACAGATAAGCGTAAAGAAAATTAAACAGAGACGTGGCTTCAAGTACAATTGTCAAAATTTATTTTAAAAGATCAATTTAAAAAAAAAAAAAAAAAAAAAAGAGTAATGTTGTAATACAACCAGAGACTAATTAATTAATATAATAAACAGGATAATATCTGCCAAGTAGGTATTTAAGAATTTAAAATACCTAACACACCCTCACGTGTCATGCTATTTCTGAGTGAATAAAAAATATTCTAATTACTCCTCACTCTAAAAGAAAAAAAAAAAAAAGAACATATGATTAACAAGCCTGGCTGACTGGTACAGGATAGCCTCTTCTTCCCATGACTATTTCACCATGATTTTGCACAGCACTGCAAACACACACACACACACACACACACAGAGCAAACTAACATCCCTTAGTGCCGCCGTGTAATATTTATCTGCATGCAGGTGCACAGCAAACCATATGGCTAGAGCCCCCCCACAGTACAGCCCGGATACCTAAGGCTATATAAGGGAGCGCAGAGACAGCATTAATACACTAAACAAGATCATACAGGCGCAGTGGGTTCGTCTCACAACACAAGTCAACCAATACCACAAATCAATTAAAAATATACTGAACCAAAGGAGGCAAAAACAACACTAAATACCACTAAGCAAAAGAAACAAAGAAAAAAAATGAAAAACAAAAAGGCAAAACAAACTATAGGCAAAACAGTAGCAAACTATCCAAAAAAAAAAAAAAAAAAGGAAAGAAAATATTTTTGTCCGCTAACCATTTCTTCACCACTTTTGCTGTGTGTTTTGGGTCGTTGTTGTGCTGAAATGGCCACTGGTGCCCAAGGCCAAGTTTCTCTGCAGACTGCCTGGTGTTGTTGTTGAGAATCTTGATGTATTGCTCTTTTTTCATGGTGCTGTTTACTGTGATTAGGTTCCCTGGTCCATTGGCTGAAAAACACCTCCAAAGCATTAGGTTCCCAGCACCATGTTTGACAGTGGGAATGGTGTTCTTAGGGTTGAAGGCGTCTCCTTTTTTACGCCAAATGAAGGATACATCATAGTGGCCAAACAATTCAATTTTTGTTTCATCTGACCATAAAACAGAAGACCAGAAGTCTTCTTCTTTGTCCAGATGAGCATTTGCAAAGTCCTAGCGTGCTTTTGTGTGCCTTATCTGGAGAAGTGGCGTCCTCCTTGGTCTGCGTCCATGAAACCCAGCAGTGTGCAGGGTCTGTTGGACTGCCTGCCTTGAGATGTTGCCACCAGCAGAGCACATATTCACCAGGATGGCCTTGGTGGTGATCCTTGTTGATTATTTTTCATGTCTCTCACTATCCTCCTGGCCAGCACAGGTGTCATTTTTGGCTTCTGACCATGTCCTCTGAGATTTTCCACAGTAAGGAATGTCTTGTATTTTTCAATAAACATTTAGATATGGCCTTATAGCCCTTTCCTGACTTGTGAGCAGCCACAATGTGCAGCCGCAGGTCCTCAGTCAGCTCCTTTATCTTAGCCATGACTGTCCACAAACCAACTGCAGAGAGTTGCTGTTTTTCACCTGTTGAGTTAATTAAAACAGCTGTTCCCAATGAATATGTATATCATCTTATTATCTTTTGGAAGAAGCCTATGTCATTTCCGGTCAAAAAAAAAAAACTTGCTGGTTGAATAAAAGTAACTTTAAGTCAAAATTTGCCAAGGGTATGAATAATTTCGGGCCTGATTGTATGCTTAATTGTTTCATCCTACCTCTACCATAGTAACCCCGGCAAATTATGGCACAGCTCAAATGCTCCTCCGCACTGGACCCCTAAATCACAAAGAACTCGTCATTTTTGATAAGACTCAATACAACACTACACGGGCAAACAACAACTATTAGCACCTACCTCTACAGGTGAAATCTACTGTCTCTCACGGATCTGGATGTTCAAAAGCTGGGGTTGCCTGCACCTGGTATTTACAATTGTTGCCATTAATACCGTGAAGAAAGCCTGGCAGTTTAACTTGCAAATTACTATACATACCTCGAACAGGTAGACAGAACTCCCTGTCTGCCGGCTGACCACCGTGTAGGGGAAACTATAGCAATCTGCCATACACTACGGGAAAACACTTTTCTCTGTGTGTATGTCCTATGAGTATTTATAGTGTGCCCGGATGGCAATTGAATGGAATCTGATTGCACTGTTGGCATTTCCCTTATATGGAAAGTGACATGCTAACAAAAAAGGAAGTGACATAAGTGGCTGTGACCAGCCAAGTAACAGTGACTATGCGGGGCTAGGCAGGTAAAAGTGAGGTGAGGGAGAGACTAACCCTTCTACACTAGCAAAGCAACACAGTACATAAAATAAATCCTGCAGAAATGTCAGATAAGTTGGAAGACTGTGTTTAACTGTATATCTTCAAATATTACAGTTACGGCTGAAAATGACAACAGAAAAAAACAAGTTTGCCAAGTTCACATATCTTCACAATACAAATCAACCACCAGTTGTCTACCCAGAAGTGACTGTTGCTGTTAGCGCAACATCACGGTCTGCAGTTCTAATGAATGGTGGAGTAATATTTTTAGTGATGAGGCTTTTTTCATTTGAGCACAGCAAGGTGTGCTGTCATGCTGATTTGAGCATGTTCTAAATGTCTAGTTGACCAATCAGATCGCCCAGTCGGAACTACGTGTTGTATAATTTGCATTTGAAAACATCATGAGTTTGTTTTGTCAGCATTTTAAAAAAGTTTTAAGAATATGTTGTAAAGTATTAAAAGCAAGTTGTTGCTGACAAAGAGCCTGGTATGGTGTAAACGCAGAGTGATAAGCATAAAAGTGGACAATTCCATTGGATTTGATTGAGACTGTTGATATACAGATGGGTGACAAATTAAAGGAAAAACTGGTACAGGTCTGAATGCTTGACCCCTACAGTGAGGAGATCTGGTGGCTCTGTTATGCTGTTGAGGGCATTTTGCTGGTATGATTCAGGTCCACTTGTCCCCTTAGTGGGAGGGGTCACTGCAAATAAATACAAAGTTGTTCTGAGTGATCACCTTTATCCTATGATGAAACATTTCTATCCTGATGGCAGTGGTCTCTTCCAGGATGGCAATGCCTCCAAAAGGCATGAGGGGTCACTGAATGGTTTGAGTGTGAAAATTATGTGAATCATATGCTATGGCCTTCACAGTCACCAGATCTAAACCCAATTGAACACGTATGGGAGATTGTGGACAGACATGTTAAACAGCACTCTCCACCACCATCATCAAAACACCAAATGAGGGAATATCTTTTGGAAGAATGGTGTTCATCCCTCCAGAAGAGGGATTTGTAGAATCAATGCCAAGGTGCTCTGAAGCACGGGGCAGCACATGGTGGCCCAACACCTTGCTAAGACACTTGATGTTGGTTTTTCCTTTAATTTGTCCCGTCTGTATATACAGTGCTGCTTGAAAGTTTGTGAGCCCTTTAGAATTTTCTGTATTTCTGCATAAATATGACCTAAAACGTGATCAGATATTTACACAAGTCCTAAAACTAGATAAAGCGAACCCAATTAAACAAATGAGACAATAAAATTAACTTTTTCATTTATTCATTGAGGAAAATTATCCATTCTTACATATTTGTGGGAGGCAAAAGTATGTGAACCCTTGCTTTCAGTAACTGGTGTGACCTCCTTTTGCAGCAATAACCTCAACCAAACGTTCCTGGTAACTGTTTACCAGCCCTGCACATCAGTTTGGAGGAATTTTAGCCCACTCCTCCTTACAGAACAGTCTCAACTCAGGGATTTTGGTGGGCTTCTTTGCATGAACTGCCTGCTTCAGGTCCTTCCACAGCATCTCTATAGAATTAAGGTCAGGGCTTTGACTCGGCCATTCCAAAACATTATCTTTCTTCTGCTCTAACCATTCTTTGGTAGAGCGACTTGTGTGTTTAGGGTCGTTGTCTTACTGCATGACCTACTTTCTGTTGAGCTTCAGTTCACAGACGGATACCTTGACATTTTCCTATAGAATGTGCTGGTACAGCTCAGTACTTCAATGATTGCAAGCTGTCCTGGTTCAGAGGCAGTAAAGCAGCCCAAACCATGATACTACCACCACTATGTTTCACAGATGGGTTAAGGTTCTTATGCTGGAATGCAATGTTTGCTCATCGCCGAACATAATGCTTCTCATTCAAGCCAAAAAGTTTGATTGTGATGCGATTCAAAACGTTTTTCCAATCACCTTCTGGCTTATCCACATGGTCTTGAGCAAACTGTCTTTTTGGAGAGAAGTGGCTTTTTTCCTTGCAACTCTGCCGTGCACACCATTGATGTTCATTGTTCTCCTGATGGTGAACTCATGAACATTGACTGTAGCCACTGCAAGAGCGGCCTTTAGTTTCCTAGACGTTACCCTGGGGTCCCTTGCGGCCTCCTGGAGTAGTACACTTCTGCTCTTGGTGTAATTTTTGTTGTTTGACCACTCTTGGGGGTAACAATGCTGTTGGATGTCTTCAATTTGTTCATGATCTGCCTGACAGTTGACTGGTGGAGTCCAAACTCCTTAGAAATGGTTTTGTAACCCTTTCCAGCTTTTTGAGCATCAACAGCTCTTCTTCTAAGGTGCTCAGAAATATCCTTTGTTTGAGCCATGACCCACTTCCCTTCCACAAAACTGAGTTGTGAAGCCAGACTTTGATAGTGAAGACCCAGATTTCTCTTCTTTAAATAAGGCAGGGCCTCCCAAACTCACACCTGATTGTCATCTCATTGATTGAAACACCCAAGTCTAACTTCCCCCTTCAAATAAATTGATAATCCTAGAGGTTCACAGACTTTTGCCATACACAACTATGTAACATTGGATAATTTTCTTCAATAATTAAACAAAAAAGTGTAAGGTTTTTGTCTCATTTCTTTAACTGATGTCTCTTTATCTAGTTTTAGGACTTGAATGGAAAACTGATCATGTTTTAGGTCATATTTATGCAGAAATAGAGCAAATTCTAAAGGGTTCACAAACTTTTAAGCAGCATTGTATAATGAATAGGAGTGGTCCCAGGACCAATCACTGGGGCACACCCTTGGATACACTAAGGGAGCTAGAAGTGATACCTTCTGCTTGCACGCACTGAAATCTGTCTGATAGATCATTTTCAAACCAACAGACAATTTGTTCTGACAGTCCTACACTGATATGTCCTTGCTTCAATATTGCATGATCCACAGTGTCAAGAGCCTAATGAAAAGGGCTATACAGTGATGCATGTTGTCTAAGGATTCAATAAAATCTTTAACTACTTTTAAGCCCACTGTGCAGCTGTGCTGTGTTTTTTCCTAAAACCTGATTAAAAATCAGATTAGATATTATTTGCAGAAAATGGAAAATGACTATTATTTTAGGACACTCAGGTCACAATTTAATGTTAAAAAGGAAATGGAAACTGAAAAAGGAAATTGGATATTGAAATAACAAATTGGGAAATTAAAATGTGTTTTGGAAAGAGAAAATAGACAAGAGACATGCACATGCTAGATATTAATCAATCAATCAATTTTTATTTAAATAGAGCCAAATCACAACAAAAGTCATCTCAGGACACTTTTACATAGAGCAGATCCAGACCATACTCTTTGATTGACAGACCCAACAATTCCCCCATGAGCAAGCACTTGGCGACAGCGGTAAGGAAAAACTCCCCTTTAACAGATAGAAACCTCAAGGAGAACCTGGCTCTTGGTGGGTGACCATCTGCTTTGACCAGTTGGGTTGAGAGAGAGAAAGAAAGAGGGGAGAGGGAGGGGGAGCAGAGTAAAGATATAGATGACATCTGTAGCGCAAGTGTTTCCTGTTGGCATACATTAGCTATGGAGTTTAAAACCAAGCTAACTTAGTCTGAGCTACATTAAAGATGCAACAAGATATACTGGACCATTGAAGCAAAACAAAAAAACACTTGAGCTTCAATTAAGTGCTCATAACTAGCTACTAACAACATGATCCTTTGTTTGACAGATTACCCGTTGAAGGGGAGTTTTTCCTTACCGCTGTCGCCAAGTGCTTGCTCATGGGGAAATTGTTGGGTCTCTGTAAATTAAAGAGTACGGTCTGGATCTGCTCTATGTGAAAAGTGTCCTGAGATGACTTTTGTTGTGATTTGGCGCAATTTACAAGAGAAACTGCAAGGGGGAGTCTAGTCTTAGCCGACTAACAGGGGTAAAGTATGTGGAAGCTATTTCAGAATGTGAGAGGTGGGTAAACTGCATTTATATGTATGTGTATATATATTAGGGTTGTGCCCAATTACAAATACATTATTCAGCAAAGCACAAATAGTGGGTTTTTTTATGAATATTTATTTCACATAAATATTTTAAAAATTGTTTGTCTTCGAGAAGAAAAAAACCCATGTCAAATACCAGCACGCAGGTCAGTTACATTTCTATCTCAGTCTCTCTCCTCTGTGCCGCTGTTCCGTCTATCAGCAGGTCTCCACGAGGGAGTCACATCCACCTGCTATATGATGCACATTTCCTAATTTGGACTTTACTCCCGGAGTTGAGGGTGTTCCCCAGAGATAAAGCTGAGCTACTGACACACGCAAAGTGCTCCCAAGGGACTCTCCATAACCTTTTGTCTGCCTTCTCCTTTCCACAAAGTTAAATGAAGTGCAAAGCAATAATCACCTTTGAAGTTCTTGCCTACACGTTACACAGTGGGCTCTCTGTGTTATGGGTATATAAATAGGTAGAGGTGTGTCTGCACTGAGGTGATCAGTAAAGTTTTAGCTCAGTAGTCAGTGCAGTCATCTATTATCTGGGAGACTCCAGTTCAAGACCCGGTGTGGGTACCATCTTCGTAAAGTAGTTTATTCAAGAACACTTATTGTAACACTTTAATTTTCTAAAAAGCGTAACCCCCCCCCCCCCCCCCCCCCCCCCCCCCAAAAAAAAACAGGATTTTTAAGCCTCTTTCCACTTTTATTCGAATACAAATACAAATACAAATAATTCTGCTGCCTCAACAAATATAGATACAAATACAATACTGGGCTCTCCGCACATCCCTAATATATATATATATATATATACACACATATATACATATATATAATATGTTGTGTTTTTAGCTTGTTCCCCTGCCCTGAGATGTCCAAAAATATTGCTTAATCCAGCTTTAATATTTTGCTCTAAAAACTTTAGTCTTGCTCCACTGAATATGTGTGACATAATGTCTCTGTAGATGCGTGTCTGAGAAGGAAAGAGACAGAAAAAGAAAGGCAGTCTTGTGCTCTCACATGTGCATAAAACTCTTTCAGCCCTCTAATTTGCCCCCAAAGAGAAAAACTACATAAGAGAGAGAAAAGAGCATAGTGAGCGAGTGAGAGGGAGAGAGTAGAACAATGGAAAAGTGAAGGGTGACACATTTCCCAGCAGTAGGTGAATGACCCATCTCTCACTCTTCAGACTAATGAGAGAGAATGAAGGAAAAGCTACAGCAGCTACAAAAACGTCAAGTGAATGCCTCACATTTCTGATGTTGTCATCTTCCACCTCCATGGTCAGACTGCTGCAGGACAACAGAGGGGGAGACAGTCACAGTACTGTCCCACACAACAATGATCCACTCTATCAAACTGTCTGGCTGCTGTCTGATTCTTCATGGTTATCATGATCACCATACACTTCTTTTAAGGAGCAACGGTGTACAAATATATTAAAAATCTAAAGCCTGTAGCAGCAACATTGTTCTTTAGAGTATAAACATATTCATGATTTCATTATTCTCAGAGTCTAATAATGTAAAGTTAGTCCTGAGGGTGGCACTAGAGGAGGGTCATGGGGTCATTAGAATCAAAGGAGTTTATTTCCTTGGTAACATGAGCCTATTTGTTAAATGATGAGATATTGTGCATGCAAAGATGACATTATGGCCTTATGCACTTGAAGAAGGCTCATGGTGTTCTTAAATGGAAAGGATTTGTGCTCTGGGGAACACTGACATGCTCAATAAATCTCATGTCAATCTGTCATTTAGAGTTTTTTATTTAGTGGAATTTTTGATTGGCAGAGCTACAGGAAAAGTCAGGAGGTCACAACTTGGGTCGTATTTTCAGTTTTGTCCATCATTTCTATCAGTTATGTTGACATTGTACTCACCAAAGTAATAGCTGAGATGTGGGATAACAACAACCAAGAGTCTGTCCCAACACCCACACGCAATCTACAGTGCCTACAGTACCTGCGTGACCAGCTAACTGAAACTGCAGTAACAGTAACAACTATAACTGCCACAGTACCCGATAAACTGCAAGCATCTTGAGGGTTATCAGAACTCAATGGAACATGATTGGTCTAAATATATATATATATATATATATATATATATATATATATATATATTATGTTGACAATGTGATATATGTGATATTAGTCTTGTCATTCTCATCAAGTAGCATAGATTTTCTTTATTAAGATTACCTTGTGTGGCCTCTGGAGGCTCTGTCATAACTTCAAAGTGTTTGGACATGAATAATAGGTTACTAGTCAGGTTGGATTTAACGTGTCATACACTTTAGTTTCTTTATGTTTGTTGATTATTGTCTCTGCTAAAACCAGATTATAGCTGTATTAACATCAATAACTGGATGGTGGTGAATTGTGGGAAACACAGGTCTGAATATTGCTCCGAAGCTGTATTTGGAGAAGTGTGTGTTAAAGGCATACTACAGCCATTTAGTATTTCAGTTCCATAAAGCTGGTGGTCTCACAAGAGACAGATTAAAAATAGAAGGTCAAAATTAAAGCAGCAGAGGCTGCGATGTCCTGACTTTTAGTCTTTAATATAGTCAAGCTCCAAAAACACTGGATCCTACATTTCCCATAATGCAACTCAATTGGAACATGACCATTGGTTCCCTGTCTGCGTTGGTCCTCTGTCCATAACAAGCCATTGTTGTTGTTTTTTTTTTACCTGAAAAGGGTCTGCAGGTGATAAATCTTGTGGATAGACTGTAAAAGTAAAGTGAAGAAGACAACTTCCTGTCACCTCTAATTGTCACCATGACAACTCACTATAGATGATTTACTTTGTCTGATGAATATATGATCATAAAAACAGTGATTTAATCATCACGGGGTCTAGTCCTATCTACCATGTTCCCAGATCTCAGCTGATACAATGTTTTATTACTGATGATAATGATGACCAAAAACACAGGAATAAGACCCTATTTGTGATAAAACTGGAGTTATCCTTAAAGAATCATCTAGAAAATCCACGAATATCCACAATAGATTTCCTGTCAATCATGCTATAGACCAAATTGTAAGACAGAGTGACAGACCAACCAACACTGCTGTCCTACTGCTCAAGGGTCAGAATACAGTGTTGACATTTAACCTTCAGTCATATGGCTCTATTATTGTGTAGTCACCAGCAAAGAAGCTCTCTGTGAATCTTTAGTTAATATGTTAACTATTGTAAGGTCACACAGTAATGGAATAACAGTGTCAATTGTTGAGGTAGGTGTGAAAATGAAAACCAGTACCACCTATTTTCAACCATGTTGCATTGCTAAGCATTGCTCAAAAAAGTGTATTTGTAATTCCAGTGGAGATGCCAAGTTTCCAAAGACACCATATTAGGCTCATCTTGAGGAAAATGTGTATGAAATTATCCATTAATATCTCCAAAATTACCATTTAATGTTCATGCAATAGGGAATAAGATGTTTGATGTGTAATTATTTTACATGACAGGTCACCTCAGAAAACATGCATAATATAAAGAATAATAAAGAAAAAAATTGAGGGACAAAACATTTGGATGCATGCAAATACATATATGTATGCACACATTTACACACACAAGTTACGGATGCACCACCTTATCAGCAAATCCAGTTTCTCCCAGCAGCAGCTGCGGGACACCAACCAGCAACAAGCAGCTCTTTGAATGAACTGTGACAAGGTGTTGTTCTTTTCCCCCCTCCCTCTGTCTTCTGTCTTCCGGGAACACTAATAGGCTCCATGCAGAGTAATGTGACCAATTGAATCATCCTCGGCCTGGAGCTGGAAGCTGCAGATCGGAGGAGCAGAGAGCGCCGCGCTCAGTCCGGCTCCCACACTGAGAAAACCTCTCTGGGGTGACACTTTATCAGTTTCTGCTTTGGACTCCTCTGGGATTTTACACACCGTCCTCCCAAAGGAACTAGTGGCATTTTTTCCATTTGCCTCGGCCCTTTTGCTCCTTTGGCAGACCTCAGACCAGATTGTAGGTGAAAAGGTCAGAGGGCCCCTCTTTAGCCCTGACTGCAGTTATAGGTGAGTAAAAACTCCAGCGTGATGCTGGACACAGCTGAGGCACTCATACAAGGACAATGAGTGAGCGATCAGCTGTGATTTGATCATTTTGGTGACCTGTTACAGCAATGAAGGATGTAAGTCAAAGTAACTTGTTGACACCATATGAAACAGGATTTATAAGATGACATTAGTTCTACGCACTTTATAAACTTTGTTAATTACATTAAACACAGAAAAGAAATTATTTCTTAACTGTTTTAAGCAAAATAATGTTATCAGCTAAAACCTTTTCCTGCAGCACAGAGGTGGTAAACTGACTGTGGTTGATCCTAGTTGTAGATAACTAGCATGGACACAAGGGCATCTGAAAGTCAAGTCAACCAACTATTTTTATGTTTACCATTACAATGCCACAGATAATCAAACATATTAGTTTTTGTATTTCACACATCGTTTTTGTGGGCGAAAGTGGCGTAAACAGGGAATGGATAAACTTTACAGCCACAGATTGAATATTGCATTAACCCTTCTGCACCCCTCCAAGTTGGTGATAAAGAGACATGTCCACTAACTTCTTCACTTAGCTTGTACATTAGCATAGGTTAGAGACAGGGAAAATGGCTGACTAGGCACCGTCACGCGTAGCCGTCATTACTAGGAGATGATTACAGTAAAGTCTAAATATTCCACCAGCCTCAGGGACTTCACTCTCCTCAATGGAGTTACACAAAGTGCTGTTTGTTTGCATCGTCATACATCTGAACAACTCACAGGAAGGAGAAAGCTGTTAATTTAACTTAAGTTAATTACCATAACTGAATTATACTCTAGGTTGAAGTTATGGATTCAAAGTTTTGCTTAAATAAAAGTAAGGAATTTGCTAAAATGTACACTTGTAAAAGTTAAGAACAGTAAAGGCAATAATTTCCTCCAAGCATCCCATGATCAAGACTTGTACAAGATAAGTACAATAATTGAGATTTTCTGCCATTGTAATGATTTATAAACTTCATGATATGGGTTGAAAAAACAACTTTCTAAAAACTCGTTAACGTTCACTGCATTTGCATTAACTCTGCAGACTCTTACTTCTAGTTCGTATACCAAAACAGGATGCAACAGATGTTTTGCATCAAAGGTGTGTGATAGTGTCTGTTTCTGACCACAGGACTTAAAATAAATCTTTAAGGTGAGGCACCAAACACATGCTGCAGACTGATATGCCTTCTTGTCACTACCCCGTCTCCTAAAAATGTATTACTAATTTTCATGAGCAAATTCATTTTGAAGGAAACATAATGCTCCCCAAATTACACTAAATGAGTAAACAAATATTTTTTCTGGACAGATCGGCAAAGTCGCATTCATCTTTAAATTTATATTCCAAATTATGTCATATTTGGCATATAATTTTTATTTTCTTTATTGTTAAACTAAATAGGTTGATACAATTTCATCTGTTTCCCTACAACATACTTGTGGCAGCTAAAGCTGGATTAAGGTTTTAACGAGCCAACTCAAAGCACTTGGATACGGTTATGGAAAGATGTGGAAAGAAGTGGTCTTGGTTAAACACTGAAGTCAACTCAGACTTGAAGCATGAAATAAATTTACTTAAACAAAGGTGATTTTAGTGGCATAAAGCTAACCACACACAGGACATGAACCCGGGGTTAAAGTGCTGTGTCATCAGTTTGTGACATCAAAGCAACTGATAGTGAAACTATTCTTATGCAGTGAAAATGTACATATATCTAACTACTCCTCAGCAGTGGTGGAAAGTAACTAAGTACATTTACTCAAGTACTGTACTTAAGTACAATTTTGAGGTACTTGTACTTTACTAGTATTTCCATGTGATGCTACTTTATACTTCCACTCCACTTCATTTCAGAGGGAAATATTGTACTTTCTACTCCACTACATTTATTTGACAGCTTTAGTTACTTTTCAGATGAAGGTTTGACACAATGGATAATATAACAAGCTTTTAAAATACAACACATAGTTAAAGATGAAACCAGTGGTTTCCAACCTTTTTGGCTTTTGACATCTTACAAAAAGCAGTGTGTAGTCGGGGTCACATTTCAGATGTCTATGAGTTGTTAACAGCTTCACCAGACAGTGACTTTTCCCTCTGAACGTCTCACATGGTTTCATTTCAATAAATGTTCAAATGATCCAATATTTCACCAAAAATCAAAGATTAGAGAAAAAGTCCAAAACCTTTCCTCTCCCATTAATCATCTCACGACGCCTCAGATTTATCTGGTGACCCTTTGGAGGGGCCCAACCCCTAGGTTGGGAACCACTGGACTAAACTAGCTGACTATATATAAAGTAGTTCAAATTAGCATCACTTCTAGCAGCTACAACAATAACATGCTACTTACACACTGATGCTTCAGTATTAACAATCTAATGATGTCATATATAATAATATATCAGTCAGAGGGACCAAACCACTACTTTTACTGCAATACTTTAACTACATCAAGCTCATAATACTTATGTACTTTTACTGTGGTAGGATATTTAATGCAGGACTTCTACTTGTAATGGAGTATTTTTACGTTGCTGTATTGGTACTTTTACTTAAGTAAAGAATCTGAATACTTCTTCAACCACTGCTCCTCAGTATGACTTAAACTGAGTTGTCTTAAGCTCACTTTGTGCCTTGTACTATATTAGAACAATTAATGAACTTTACCCTAAAAATACAGTACCAGTCAAAAGTTTGGACACATCTTCCAGTTCCCTTGAATGAGAAAGTGTGTTCAAACTTTCAACTGGTACTGTATTTCATTATTATAATCACAATTTTAACCCATACAAATATTTAAAGAAAGACTGTGTTACTTTTTAAAGAACAAATAGGTCATTCTTTCTCTTACAAATGAAAAATGATAGAGTCTTACTTTGGTCTGGTGTGACCAGTGGATTATGGTGGCTTAGTGTTAGCTAATGTTAGTAAACTTACAAACCCATAGAGAATTTTCACTTGATTCTGCAGTTCCCCTCAATTCTCCCCTGTGAGTTTTATAGCTTCTCTCAGTTGATTGTTTTGGTTTTCTGGATGCAACTTTACTGTTTTGATTCACTCTCAGCTGTTTTCTGTGAGACCTCAAAAAAAGAGCTAAAAAGGTGGAGAGGAGGAGAGTAAATAATGGACTAACATTCATCAGGTGGACACAATAAACACAACTGCAAAAGGAATGCTAATGTTGCTCTGTATCTGCTGGATGTTTAAAGCAACACATTTGCTATATTAACTTAAAAGCTGATACTGTATCAGTGTTGTGTTTACAGCTTGTTTACACTGAGCCAAACATGTAGATAGAGAGAGACCAATGCGTTTACTGTACTTTTTATTTTAAAAATAAATCTTAAATTTGAATTAACTTAACTTACTAATTTAAAATGTAATTTCATTTTCAAATAGACTAATGTTAGTGCCCTACAGTTTTACATTTTTACTCTGGAATTGAATGTATAAAACTTACAAAGGACCTTATTAGAAACCAAGGGAAAAAAAGGGGGAAAAAAGTATGGGTACCTTAATGATTAGTGTTTTTAAAATGACTGAATATCTGAAAAAATGAAAAAACATGTGCAGGCATATGTTACATTTGAATATTGTCCATTTTAATCCGCACATGTGTAACTTTCCAACAATCCCAAGAAGCACTGATTTTCATGTATTTATTAGATGCTCTAATGGCCGGTGAGGTCACTGGCTGATGCAGTGACAGCTCTGACAGACTGAGCACTGAGAGTCAGTATAATGAAGTCTTAGCCAGCACATGGCTCTCATGTGACAACCTTGCTGACTGTTATCAGGCTGGTGTTTCCCCCAGCCTCATTACAAAGACAAATGTCTTACTAAAATCAACTACACATTCACCCTACACACTCCTTTTTGACCTGCTATTATTTCACCCTATATCAAGCATAAGTCCTGGGTTGGATGCTGTTTGTTTCAAAGATGAGCAGAAAATGTTTTCTGATGTCTCAAGACTTATTACACTGTTCATATTTTATGAACTAAACTGACTACGGACTTGTCAACTTTTTAGTCACTGACAAACCAAGTAACTTTTACACTTGTCCTCTGAAGTTTAAAGTAGCTAGAAAAATGCTCTAGAAAACAATCAAGTGTTCAAATATACTTCATTTTTTGTTATTAATGTTTTATGTTAACAATGCTGTTGTATGAATTTATCAAACTTTATTAACATTATTCCTCATGACCTCACACTAGATTTATTGTTTTGTTTCAGTTTTAAGTGTCTCGCTCTCCCAGTTTGTTGTATTTGAAAGCTATGCAAAGTTCAAATCAAATGCATGAAAAGAATTTGCAAGTGCACATTACATACATGCATAAAATGATGTTAAATGTATATTGTAATTGGTGAACAAGACAAGTTGAGAGCCATGCAGTGCAGTAAGTTTAAAGCTCCCCGCAGATGAAAGACGCATTCCTACTCTGCATGTCGCTGTGTTCCTCAGACAGATACCCAGCTGGGACCTGCTCTAATCTCCTGGCAACAATATTGACATAGAAATAGAAACTCTGGAGAGGACAGGAGTCTAGCTGTCCGCCTGTCAGGACTGCCTTCACATACATCTGGTGGTCAGAGTTCCTCTACACACATGTGCAGTTTAAATTAGATACGATGGTGAAGCTGTAGACACAGCTTAACCTTGGAATTTAAAGAAACAGTCACGCATTTTGGCAAGTTTGATTTTTATTTAACTATTCTGAGAGTTAGATGACAAGATGCCTTGTTTTTCCAGGATATCTTATCCTACCTTAGATCAAACACTGTAAACAAACTGCTAGCTGAGCTCCATCAAAAATAAAACAAGTCTAAAAGTGATGCTAAAAATAGTTTGTCATTTTGTTGCAACTGTAATAGCCTAATTGTTAATAAAATTAAACAGTTTTATTTCCTTGGGAAAGAATGTGCTCAGGACAGTTTATAGCAGTTTATATCTTCCTAAAAGACCAGTAGGCTCATTATGTGAAAGATGTGTAAGTTTAGATTTTTACAAAGTCAAAGAAAAGATCATGGACTGTCCAAAGGTGAAAGGAAGGGTTCTTCCTGGGAAGCATAATTGTGTACAGTAAATAACATGGCAATCTGTCCATTAGATATTATTTTTCTGATTTACCAGTTGATATCTTGGCCTGACAGTGGCGTTAGAGGAAAGGTATGGGGTTAGGGTTGACAGTTTTAGGGTTAGAGTTGAAACAAGTTTATTTATTTAAAGGTGAAGTGTGTAGGACTTAGTGGCTACTGTAGAAACATGCAACATGGTGGCCTCTGTGGAAGAGAGCCTTTCACTATGGGATTTGAGTCAACCATGGATTTGAGTCATGCATGTGCAAGCGGATCCCCCATCTTGGACAGCTAGGTATGGCAACACCACTTGGACAAACCACATATTGTCACTACAGGATTTGAGTCTGTCACTACACAATATGTGTGTCAACCGTGGACTTTACCCACATTTTTCACAGCATATGAGTTATTACATAAAAATGTTTGGTTCATGTAGGGACAGAGTAATTCCCTCAGTAACCATCTCCATTACATTTCAAAAAGGGACATTTTGAGCATATTTGAGTTTATTGGCCATTCTGTATAGTTGTGGTAATGTAGGCAATAGCTTATATTTTTTTTCCTTTCAGGGCCAAAGAATTACATCTTGACCATGAACCAAACATTTTTATCAAAATAAACAATATAAAAAAACACACAGGATCTAAGTAAAAAGAAAAAAGTCCCAAATTGTATCAAATTAATGTCAAAGATGGAAGAAACAAAAGACAGAGCTCAGACAAACACATTCAGGTACATAACTGAATGAGTACAGTTTTGCATTTTGCCAAGAATTTAAATATGAATCAAATATTTTTTATGTAATAACTCATATGCTGTGAAAAATGCACGTAAAATCCACCGTTGACATTCAGTTCATGTAGTGACAGACTCAAATCTTGTAGTGACAATATGTGGTTTGTCCAAGATGGTGGATCCGCTTGCGCATGCATGACTCAAATCCACGGTTGACTCAAATCCTGTAGCGAAAGGTCTTCTTCCATAGAGCCCACCATGTTGCACTGCCATAGTTCTACAGTAGCCTAGATTGGACAAACCAAACATTAGCTGTAGAGAGGGCCTTTTGCGCATGTGCAATTCAAATCCACGGTTGACTCAAATCCTATAGTGACACGACCTGCTCCCTATGTAGATATAAAGGGCTCATTCTGAGGTAATGACAACACAGCAATTCCTATTTTCAGGTGATTATACACTAATTAAAATATACTTATGAATATTATATTATATTTCTGCCAAGTCCATTCCACTCGATGCCACTAAATTCTACACACTGCACCTTTTGTTTGCCAAGTTTGCCAAAGAGCAAAGAGCTTGTGAGGGGAACAGTGACCTGACAGAGGAATTATTTTGCAGTGGTATTTTTCCATTTCACTTTTATCCAAAGCATTTTCCAATTTGCCTCTGATTCACACACAAGTGGCAGCAAGCTACCATTCAAAGCACTTACCAACCATCAGTAGCAGCTTAGGGTTCACTTTCTTGCTTGAGGACACTTCAAATTGTGAAATTCTGGGGGATTGAACTGCCAACCCTGTGATCAACCCATTCTACCTGCACAGCCACCACATACTTTACAGCCATTTGGCAGAAAGTCCAAGAGGTCACCAAAATAAATAGATATAATTGGCATATTAACACAGTCATTATCAAATATCATTACCAAATGAAATGGCAAAATCTATGTAAATCTTTTTGATTTACCTAGACTAAAAGTGTTGGATGGACAGACCAACCAACCATCTGGCAGCCACAAGTGGGGCAAAAATAAGCCTTCCAACAATTTCATTTACAACAAGTTGTCTTGTTTAGTTAAGTGGATAGTTTACTCCAGGGGAACAATGTTGATCTTATAAAGAAAAATCAATGTGTATAATAGACCAGAGTTAGCCAAAAAAAAGCTAATTTAAGGTAGAAACCAAATTTTGGTTGCACATATCACTTGTTATATTATAAAGCAATTTCTTAACCACAACAGCTTGGGTACAGGGACTGCAAGCAGCATCTCAACACTCCTGTCCTCAGTAGGGTTGCCAGATTTAATCACAGTCATAACAAAACCCAGCTGATTCTCAGAGTAATTAGCAACTAGCTTTGAAGCTACATGACCAGATACAACATGTAAGTAAGCTATGGGATTGCCGGAAAGTGCTATTAAATGTTTCACTTTTGACAGAGCAAAGCTACCTTTTTTCCCTCCAGTCTTCATGCCAAAGATACCTCTGACTTTCTCATCTTACTCTGGGTTTGATGACAAACATGTTAATTTAAAAGCATGAAAGAATGAGTGTAATTGTATAAATGAGTATAATACTTCTGAAATATACTTGAGTGTCTTTTATAATTTTATTTCAGGATCATCCACACCTTGCCCTAACCTGCTTGAGATCCACCTGTAACCATGACAACCAAATCCAACAGCAGTGTTCTGGGTGGCAAGGCTTCCTCCTCTCCTCTCCTGTCTTCACCAACCCGCCAGCGCCTGGTCACCAAAGACGGACACTGTGCCCTCCGTCCCCCACTCTGCCCTACAGGCTCATGGCGTGGGGCCTCGAGCCGAGCCTGGCTGCTGGCCCTGCAGGACATGTGGGGACTGTTGGTGGGACTGCGCTGGAGATGGGTCCTGTTGGCCTTCTGTGCCTCCTTCCTGGCCCACTGGCTGCTGTTTGCCTGCTTGTGGTACTTGCTGGCCCACCTCAACGGAGACCTGGCTGTGCAGGATCATGATGCTCCCCCACAGGGGCATGTGGTTTGTGTGAAGCACATTACCAGCTTCACTGCTGCCTTTTCCTTCTCCCTGGAGACACAGCTGACCATCGGCTATGGCACCATGTTCCCCAGTGGGGACTGTCCCAGTGCCATAGCACTGCTGGCTGTGCAGATGCTGCTGGGGCTCATGCTAGAGGCATTCATCACAGGTACAACAGTCATAAACCCTTCTCTCCACAAATATCATCCCTCTTCTGATCACAGTTCTAATTGTCAGTTAAATGGACACATGTAATGGCCCAAATATAAGACAGTATTTTTTTCTGGATATTACATTTGAAAAGTTGGTGGTCAGATTATATTCAAGGACTTAACATATTCTCAACAGCAGTTTTTTTGAGTGTTGTGTCAAAGTGTCTTCCCCCATCATATTGTATTCCCCTTACATCAACCTCATCGCTAATCCCAACCAGTTGTCTTCTGCAATGCTTAATTAACCTCAACGCAAATTTACCTTATCCGAGACCCATCCGCAACCATGGAGGGTAGAGCTTTGGAAACACACAGGGAAACACTGTTCAAAGAGGAAACAGACTTTGACATAAAAGCAGGCCTTGTGTTACAGAGTGAGCTTCTTACATTAACAGAATGTGCCTTAATGCTTATTTCATGTTTAGCACTATAGTGTTTAATTGTGACTATTGTACTGGAATGAATTCATTGTTACAAAGCATCTGATACAAACAAAATGGCAACACCTGCTGGGCGACTCTTGAATTGCATTTACACTGAATAATTAAATTATAGTTTATGCTGGCATTCAGCACATTAAACTCTTAAACACAAGTCTATAGTGCTGCTTTTTAAGAGTGCTCAACAATCGACATAGGCGTGACACCTCTCTGATACAAGAGTTAAGTAATGACCCTCACAATGAATCTAGTAATTCTACAATCCTGGCTATGGCCTTGGTGATGAGAGTCCAATATGTAGTTCTGATCTGAATCAAGTATTCTCAACAGTATGTGTGCAGGCATGATAGGAACTAATGGTAATCTTTCCTGATCTCGCTTTGTGTTGTGGACTTTACAGTCTCTCAATTTGACATTTCTACCACATGCACAGTCATACAGTGTACACAGGCCGAACACAGATGTGTCTGCCCTGTAGGCTGTGAAATTGAGCAAAGACGGACTACAAGTTGGGCTAATGTAAGACTTCATCCTCAGGCACCACGTAGGCCGGTTTTATTGTGTGCTAATGACTGGGCCAATGTAGGCTACAAATAAGGCCGTCATGGGAAAAACTAGGCAAAAAAGAGGACAAAAACATGAAAAAATGCAAATTTAAAAACTACTGTTTAACTTACCGTAGCCTATGAAAAGTAACATGCACAATCTTTAAGGCCTATATGCACTCTCTCTGAGTTTGTGCCATGTGGCCGTGATTTGGACAGCTTTTGTTTATCTTTTGAAAGTACACCACCTCCATCGCTGTCAACACAGAGGAAATTGGTGCAATTTTCCAGTGTACATGAACAGTGATGCAAGGAGGAATTTATAAGCTTACTCATTTTCACACCTGACCAATCACTGTGGAAAGCAGACATGACTGTTGGATTGTCAACTTTTCAGAATTCTTTTTTTAAATGGGCAGTGTCAGTGTAGAGCTCTCTCTCTCTAAATGTTGAAGATTTTCAACACTATTGGACTGTCTGAACAGCACATCAGAGTTTTTTATTGGCCTTTAAGGGTTCAGTATGCCTAAGACTAACTAGGTCATACAAAGTGTCATGCAACCACATCTAAAGGCAAAAGTGAAAGTCGGTCAGTTACAAAAGTTGACAGCTCCACCAACTCTGATGTCAGAGAGGTGTCAGGGGAGGGGGTGAAGCTAGCCCTTCACTAACCCATGTGGACTTACATGGATATATACAGTTGGGTCACAAAGCAGACAACAAATCATACAGTATTGCTCAGTCTGTTGAATATGCATTAAAAAAAAAGACAGAGCCATATTATTAATTGGACTTCTGTGTTTTAACATTCTTTAGTTAAATTTACTTTTGGTACCCATTCATTTTGTGCTTCTAAAACATGAAGTTGTTTTACCTCTGCTGCTATTGACAGAACAAGATTTATTTTGCTGTGACTTACTGAAAAGCAGCATGACACAAACATATACATTAACAAGGCAAAGCATCTCATATTATCACATCACATTGAAGTCTCATTGTCTTAATCTTCAGGTGCATTTGTAGCCAAGATTGCGCGTCCTCAGAAGCGAGCAGGAGCCATTCAGTTCAGTCCCCAGGCAGTGGTGGGCCAACACCAGGGCCAGACGTGCCTCATGCTACGAGCCACCAACCTGCTACAGCGGCCTCTGGTAGATGTGAAGGTGAGTGCTGTGCTCTATGAGGAACATGAAGGTCAGGCTCTGCACCAGACCTCTCTGGACTTCCACTTGGATCATCTGGGCCAACAGCCCTGTCCTTTCTTCATCTTCCCACTCACCTTTTACCACCCACTGGACCGCCGGAGCCCCCTCTACCCTGCCCTGTGTGAGGGCATATCCAACCACTTTGAGTTGGTGGTGTTTCTGTCGGCCTTGCAGGAGGGAACTGGTGACACCTGCCAGAAGAGGACCTCCTACCTGCGTCAAGAAATCCAGTTTGACCGTCGCTTTGTGCCGGCCTTGGGGCTGGATGCTCGGGGGAGGTACATGGTGAGCACCCAGCACTTTGATACGGCCCACTCAAAGGAGCCCTTGGACAAGGACTGTGTGGTGCAGATCAACGGTGATGGCAGTGACAGGATGGAGTAAGGATGCTGTAAGGGAGGTTTCCTAGGGACAAAGGGGAGTTTCTGAGGCATAATTGGGTAGAGTAACATGAGGCAGATACTTTTGTCAGCAGGAACTTCTTTCAATTTGGTAAATCTGAATTTGTGTCATTTGCAATTAAAAAGTATATCAGTCTCCTCCTGCCAATCAGTTGAAGTCCCTAGAACAACAACCAGGGTATGATCCCCTAGTGGCTTCCCACCCATCGATATTGCCAGTTGTGTTAGTTGGAATGCCTGACCAACAGGGGGCACCAGCTTTGGGAACTGAGTGTGAAAAATTACACTACTGTTTATTACAAATTGGGTTTTATTTCTGTGACTCTGGCCATGGCTTCTGACAACTATGATAACATTGTAATCTCCAAATTAATTTCAGAGTTCTTCAAATATGTTGAATCACTAAAATAGATCCAATGAGCCAAAAAATATGAGCAGTCAGACTATCAGACAGGTTGAAAACTAACCTTCAGGCTAGCCAAATTTATATGGAAGAGAAAATGATTAAGTTAAAATTACCCAATAATTATAAAGAAACATCACAGTACACAAATCTGCAGCTGGATGAATCTTTTTTGCCTTTTTTAGCTCCTAGTTTTGGTTTTATGGCCCATCACATCTCTCGCCAACCTGGTTTCCAGCAACAGCAAGCAGCTGTTTTCAGTAAAAAAAATAAAGCTCTGGTTAACACACAGTACACTACCTGCCCAACACCAAACAGCAGACAAAGTTACAAATTAGCTGGTGAGCATAAAAAACTATTACTTTAAGATAAAGAAAACCATCATTGTAAAGCTGCAATGCAAAGGATTTAGAAACAATAATAAAAACAACAAAATAAAAGTTATCTGCTATAATCACTAACCAATTTTACACAAAGGGGCTTTGAGGAAACCAGATACACATGGATGAATCTGTGGTTGAATGGAAACAGCTCAAACGGTGGAATCTATGTATTTCTCAGTCTGTAGGTGTAATGTTTCAACAAGCTGAATCCAATTTGGGAGAACTGGATTTATGCCATTACGCCATTATGCCATCACAATTTGAGTTCTTTAATTTGAATTCATCGAAATTTAATCAGAATAATTCAACTGAATTTCACAAACATAACTTCATTAATTCTCTTAAGTTCACATATAAATGAAGAATACAAATAAAATTCAAAATTCAACTATGTATAGTGTACAACCAAAGTCTGAACTACAAATTCGGACGTACCACATTCAAATCTAAAACCTGCTGGCACAAATATCTGCCTATAGGTAACAGGTGGTGAGGCAGACCAATATGGAATGGGACCAGTAATGGTAGGCATAATGATAAGAGGATATTACAGGGTCGACGCTAGGTATGTGGAGTGGGAAGCAGTGATAAATTAAATACAGTTTTCCATTTATTCATTTTCATAAGTCAGTACTCAGCATGTCATGCACTTGCATGATTCTGACATCCTTCACCATCACCACTGCAGTCTTATTTAAAAGGACCATACCACCATATTATGGTGTTTCACATTGTTGAATGTGTTTTTCTGTCTTGCAGACAGCCACTACTTTCAGTTCATTTCACTACACTGTGAAAATCAACTTACAGACACTTGAAGCAGAGAATATCATGTCTCCTTTCATTGTCGTCAAAGTTATGCTACTGAGGCACTGTGTGGTAATACATCACTACACAGTATTTGTCATAGTATTCTGAAACAAACAGAACCAAGAGGCTGTCTGTTGCGGATTTCATTGAATTTAATATCTAAACCGGTGTAGTTAAACAATGCATTACACCAGTGGATTTAAATTTTCCACGAAACTGAAGTAAATATTTTCTACTTCAGAGAATTCTATTTGGCACAGAGGGACATTTTAAGTTGGCAAACCTCAGCGCCAACCCTGTAAAACTGAATATGGAATTAGGTGGTATGGCAGGTATAGTGTGTCATATAGTATATATACTTATAGGTATAAGTGTGTGAAGAGAGTGTGTAAAGTACCAATAAGGAAGGGACAGAATGCAATGACTCTACTGTCATCAATATAAAAGGGCATTCATGTTGCTGATCAGAGACTGGCAACACAACTGATGGATTAGACTATCAACATGAGCTGACAATCACAACAAACCTTCAGATGGTTGTAATTCCATCGCCAATATTAAGCTGCTGAGGTTATTCATCAGAGGCCTTAGGAACAAAAACATCCATGTCTTAAAGTGAGCTATCTAACATTAGACTGACCTGCATGAAATGAGGTATGGCTCAGTAGTGACTGATAGAATGATACTGACTGCTGATTGATTTGTAGATTAATGCCTTTACTTTGAAAAATCATTGCCTAAATCATAATGTGAAGCAAAGATTAAACATATTATGTTCAATTTGTACAATAATAAATGTTTCTAGATTGAGCAAAGAGTTAGGAAGTTAGGAAAAAAGTCTATATGTTGTAGTTAATGTGTGTTTGTATTTGGAGTATTTTCCCTTTAAAGGTTGTTGATATGAAGAGAATCACTGTGCTATCTATATGGTTTAAAAGAAATCATGTAACAACTTCAGACATAAGAGAGGAAATGTTCCACAAAATATGATTGTGAAGGATGAGATACTATTGTGTCTCACATGCTTCAGTGCCTTTGTACAGTGTACATGAAATAAATATTTTCTAAACAAGCTTGATAGTGAGAAGGACCATTATTACAATGAGCCTCTGAACTCCACAAATATGAACTACTACATCACCTCATCACAGTTATCATGGAGATAACAGACACTGTACAGCAATGTGTATCCGCTTGCTTTAACAATGCTGCTCCCTGGTGGTGATGGCTTGTACATTTTCATCAGACAGAATGAAATAATAATCATTAAATGTGTCACTAATACCCATTTCATTATTGTCTTAAAGTGATCAATAAATAGGTCCAACTGATAAGAGCTGTTTTGAAGAGGGTCCCTTCAGTATTGTATGTATATGTTCCAAATTAATTTATGTTTAAGAACCACACAGCAAACCTGGGTGCAGGCTGCATTCCAGCATAATGCAAGGCTTAATAGCGGCTACGACACAGGATTTTTAAGGTCAATGGCAATTTCATTATTTGAGGGTTTAAAAATGCAATGACAATATATTGGCTGATGTAAATGCTTTAATAGAAACATAAACATTTTTGATTAGGATTACTGTACCTTACATTTACTTACTAAAGGCTTCTGACCAAGATATGTACTGAGATGGACACTATGCAGTTGAACCGTTTAATATTTTGTGTTATTTGAAAGCACATACAGTGTTTCATTATGTGGTGTTGAATAGGTACTGTGTGTGTGTGTGTGTACCAGGAAATTACTTATGGTGTGGGGACGTAAATCTGTTTACACAGTCACATGTGGAGACTCACCTCTCTTTTGGGGAAAAAAGCAAGTCCCCATAACATCAATAATTCATTTTAGAATGAGGTTGAGGGCAGGTTAGGGTTAGGGTTAGGGTTAGGTTAAGGTTATGGTAAGGGTTAGGATTAGGGTGAGGCCGGTTGGTGGTTAGGGTTAGGGTAAGACTCCAGGAAATTAATGGAAGTCAATGTAATGTCCTCTGAAGTGACGGAAACATGACTGTGTGTGTGTGTCTGGAATTTCTTTGGTCAAAATAACATTCAACCAACATGCTATCAGTTGACTGGAGGGGTATAGTTGTTCTGTGCTCCTTGGAAAAATATTGCCCGGACTGAGCTTTCCATTTATATAATAACTAGATAACCTAAATAGATTTTAAATATATTAAAATGGTATATAAAAAAAGACAGTATAGTCTTCTGTACTCATGCCATTTTCTTCAGCCTCAGAAATCTGAGGCCCAGTGACCCTGAATAGGGATCATTTGGAGATTACATCAATACGGACAATGAATCATTTCCCAAGGATGCTTCCATAGATGCTTTATGAATAATGACACAGATTCAGTATTTTTCCATAACATTTTTTAAAATCCTTTACTGCAATCAAGTCAATTTTTTTTTCCATTCTGATATAACAACACAATATCTTTACAAGTCCCCAAAAATATATTTCACTGAGCATTTTTTATAATTGGCAACTTATATGTGTTTGCTAAAACGAATATCAATATATACTATTTTATTTATGAAAAAATACATTGTCAGTTTTCACAACAAATACCCAAGAAGGTATGTGATACGCACAGTAGTTTTGTTATATGACAACTAGTGCATGCTACAACTTAAATGTGTTAATAAAGAGTAAATAAAGGGCCAGATACATGAACTGCACTGAACAATAAGCTCTGCTAAAGTCAGGGTTTCTCAGCCTTTACTGAGCCGTAGCTTCACTTTTAGGTGATTCCAAGTTGTCAGTTATGTGGATGACATACATTTAACATTTAATAAAAATAAATATATTTCAGTTTTATTATACTGTAGATTTATTAAATTGATTACTTTTACTTTGAGAACATCTGCACATCAACCCCAAATAGGTTTTGGTTCCCAAGGCTGGGAAACTCTGACATAGACAGCTATCACATTTATGATAGAGCAGGTTCTGGACATAGAAATGTCATCTTTTAAGTTTGCCATATTGTGGATGTGGTGCATATTTGTGGCACTGTCCCTCTAAAAACAACACCCGGGTGATGTTTTCCCACTGAGGAGAGTGAAAACTAAGTAGAGTCTATTCTTGAAAGGAACAGTTCTGCTTATTCACTTTCTTTTTGATAGTTTTATGTTCAGATGGATATCAATGTCATGTCTGTGAGTTATGTATAGAGCTGGAGTCAGGACATGGTTAGCTTAGCTTAGCATAATCACTGGAAGCAGGGGGAAACAGCTAGCCTGGATCTGTCCAAAGTTCAAACATACAGCTACCAAAACCTCTAAAGCTCACTAATTGAAGTCCAGATGAAACAGCATTTTGAGAGTATCCAACTTCCGTATCGTGATGTATTTCAAAGTGAAACAGGATAGACAGGGGGGACATAATGGGAGGATTTTGATTTGAACATTGAATAGTGGGCATGTCATAATGAATTTTAGCTCTGTGGCCCTAAAAGTTGAAGATTGATTGATGGGTGGATGTAATGATCTTGTTGGTTGAAATTGGTTGGTTCAAGCCTACATAAGCACATCATATTGTTTTACAGGAAGAAAACATGATTAGATTTTGATATAAGAATACAAAGAAATTTGGGGGGGGGGGGGGGTTCTGACATATATTGTTAAATAGGTGCACAGTATGACTGGGGATGTGATCTAAAAGGCTTAAAAAGGCATTTTTCATTTCATCTCGACTTTAACATGTTGTATCTTGTTTGTTTCACTTGCACCCACTGAAATGTAAAAACTATTTGTGATTTAAGTGGGAGCCTCTGGCTATGATGGTCAGTAAAGTCTCTGTACAGGCATGATGATGATGGTACCAAACCTTACTGACCTTGCTGTGATGACAAGGCTCCAGGAAGCTACGCATAATCACTGCGACAATTGTTGTTCACTGAGAGATAGTTCCAATACATAAAAAATGGGATTGAACATCCTAATCAGTGAATTTTAGAGGACATGGGTAGGTAGGTGTAACTTTAGACAGAGCCAGGCTAGCTGCTTCCCCTGCTTCCAATCTTTATGCTAATCTCGGCTAACCATGTTCTGAATCCAGCTCTGTGCATCACAACCAAACATGAAACTGATATCCATCTGAACATCTCACTTTTGGAAAGAACACAAATAAGTGTCTTTTCCCAATCCTGTTTCTTAGCTAATGTTAATTATGTAGCTGCATGGCATAGACACTGATGTAACTCTCCCTGCACACTGAGATCTTGCTGCCTCTGTTACCAACCACACAGTTAAATTAGACTTCAAATGCAGTGGACTGAAGTGAAAGATCAGTGACAGGGTGGTTCAGTGTGCAGCCAGCAGCCACCTCTAACATACACCCACCATCTTCTGCTCACACTGTGCTTTTCATAATTATGCCACTATTAGAGATTCCTGAGACCACATCATATTTGTTTGCTTATTTTTATGACTGTGCTGAGTGGGCAGCTGGACTAAAGCTGAAGGGAGAAACTAACTGTTGTATTTTCAGTGTGTTCAGGAGACAGTGCAGCACTGAGGCTTTGTTATGCCACTAAAATATGAACAGCTCCTACCAGGAATTGCTACATGTGACACGTGAGAGACACTTCTACAAATGTAGACACTGTCTACATTGTAGACAAATGTAGACACTGTCTACATTTGTGGTGTGCTGTGACTGAGCGTTGCCATAGCAATGGAGACAGCTGTATCCCATTTCAAGGGAACTTCAAAGGACAAAGCCCATGAAGTCAGAGGACTGAAGGGAAATAGGGTGAACCTTTAAATCTACAGAGGATTACAATAGTGTCATGGTGAGTTCCTGCCCATAGCCCAGATCAGTAATGGACTTTAAGATACCAAAAACCACAAAGGTCACATCAGCTGAGTGCTCCAAATTAAGACAGAGGAGGCTTGAGAATGTAACTGCCATGTTGAGCCATTACGACGTAATCTTGAAATGTCAACTTTGAAGAACTGTGAAATGGGATACCTCTTACATAATCTCAGACAAAGGCTTAATCTCAGAAAAGTTTACAGTTATAGATGCAGATCTGAAATCGAAAAAGTACAAAGTATGCACATGGATGACTGAATAGTTCATTAAAAGAGCACTCCAGATCAGTTTACTAGTCATGGTTAGTTCTACTCAGCCTGTGAACACAGTTGTATGTCTTCTGGAGAACATAACCCTGATGATGTTAACAGAGAGCCTGCATCACAAACTGGTGCTGTGGAGTTTTAATGATGTGGCCTTTCCCAGGCAGGGAAGGCCTAATGACAGATATCAAGCATTGTATGATGGGAAATGTAGGATATAGTGATCCATCTCTGACATTCCCGTACTTTATAGAAGAGTAACACTAAGTCGTTGGAGTACCCTTTTCAAACTTACACTGCAAATGCTTTGAAAAACCATAATTACACTCTACAACCAAATATAAATTCTGACATCACAGTGTATGACACATCAAGGTGTCTATTTGAAATAAATTATTCAAACAATGCTGACCATTGATTTAGTGTTGTGGATAATCAACATTGAGTTTGGAACTCTGCTTCAGTCACTTGCTCTGCAGATGTGGTAGGAGATTTATAATAGTTATCTATTTTACATAAAAATAAGCTAATTTAAAATATATCAGAATCTCTACTGTATATAATGCATTTGTTCTGCATGCATTGCATGCTCTTAAAGATAGCATATTAAAGTACACCATACACAGATTCACATGACAACTTAGCATCTGTCTAATAGCTGGGTCATGAGAATTTGGGTCCTCAAAACAGGTTTACACACCAGGAAATGTTAAGAAACTCTTGTGTAACAGGTAAGCACACATACTTAAATGGAAGCTGCCCCTACATCTTTGATTTTTATGTGTGGTTTTATTAAATGGGCTTTAAATCCAGGCTGTTGTTGTTGATCATGAGTTAGCATGGCCTCATAGATTGAGAGAAATGGTTCAACATAAACTTTTCTTCAGAGACTGAGATGAGATGATCAACTTCAGTCTCATGTCTGTGCATTACATATGGAGACATGTTTAGCCAAGCTTAGCATAGAGATTGAAAAAATAATACACCTACCAACATCTCTAAAGCTCACTTATTAACACGTCATTGTTTAGTACAAACGCCAGTTTGTGATTTTTGAGGGAGTTATGAGATGTAATTATTTCTTGATAACAGTTAATCCACCTGGTACCTCTGTGCAGCTTCATCAGCTAATTTGCAGTTTTGTGCACAGGTCTTGGTTTTTACATTTACAGTTTGTGTATGGATTAAACAAATGAGATACAAAGTGTTAATTTGTGATATTTAGAAGTGGTGGTAATTATATTTTGAACTTTGGACAGAGCTAGACTAGCCATTTCCCCCTGCTTCCAGTCTTTATGCTAAACTAGGCTAACCACATCATGACTCCAGCACCATACACACAGACAATCTTGGAGGTATCAATCTTCTCACTTTCAGAAAGAAATATTTTAACTATATCTCTAAAGATAACGTTCCTGATTTTGAGTTCACAGTTGAGTTTCAGTGGACATTTCAGGATTTCAGACACAATTAAAAAATGGGGAGTGTACCTTTAAGCTTCTGGTTAGTCCTACAGTAGTAGCTAAAATCATTGTTAAAAGCTATCTCAGACTGTTTCAATCTAAGACTATATTGTATGATGTTCATGAAAACCAATTTGAGTATGAGCGATTTAGTCTTGGACCAGTCAACTGATCCAAGAGTCAAAGTCAGTGGTCAAACTCGCATAAGGCTTAATTTGCCAACAACAAATGTCTCCACACTATGTGATGAATTACTTATATTATACTATTATCATACTGTTATTTATACTAGTTTCTATTATTCTATTTATATTATGTTGCAGGCTGTAGAATAGATCTTCATTTAATTACACCAAGTTTAATAGTGTTAACAAAGTGAGGATGAAACAAGACTATCTGACATAAACCATGATGGTAACATGACATTAAAAACGCTTCACAAACCCAATACACAAACATACAGTAAACCCAGAATAGTGATCTAACACAACATATACAGCAGGTATTGAATCAGAATATACTGAATACAGCTTCACTTTGGCTGAACAAGCTAAAATTCCTTTGAGGTGAAGTTCCGGTACTGTACAGAGGGACACATGAAGAAAAAATCCACAGATAAGCACAATAAACTAATGATATTTCCATGAATTTGGACAGTTCACCAAATATTTCCTTATGTGTCTGAAGTAGTGGTTTTGCCTTGTGTTTCTATGGAACAGCTCCAGAAAATGTGGTATTAATAAACCTCACCTGTGATGTGTTTGGAAGTATTTTCAAGTATTTACGTGAGTATTTACTTTAATGCATCTTTCTATCTTTGTTATAAAGTGCCAAATTCTGAGTGATAACATTAGTTCAAGTATGAGTAGTGTGAAGATATTTCTGCAATTAGTAACACTGAATGTGCACTTCAGGATTTTTATCTACTTCCTGTACAGGGTCAGGAGCAGAAGGTTGACTGCAGCTGCTTGAAGGCGGCTTGCCTCTGTTTTTTCTCCACTTCCTGTCTTTTGCGTTCTTCTTTTTCCTCTCGAATCTCAGCCTCAAACTTGCTGCCCACAGACAGAGCCTGCATCTGGTAACACACAAAAATGACAGTGTTCCTTTCCATAAACACAGATTGTCCTTAAATTCCAAACAGCCCCGCATGACTGCTTCCATTTGCTTTACGCTTTTTAATTCTAGGGTCAGTTCTCATTTGCCATGTGCTAGCTCAATCTTTTATTTTGGAGGTCTATGGAGGTTCTTTGGAATGGCTTTTGGTTTTTGGGAGCCTTAGGTCACCGTTGATAAAAAAGGAAATTCTGAGATTTTGAGAATTAAGTCGAAATATTTTGAGTTGAAAATTGTAATGGTAATGTTATGAAAATTAAGTGGTGATTTTGTGAAAAGTCAGAAAGTTAGAAGAAAAAAGTATATATATAAATAAATATATACATACATACATATATATAAATACATATATATATATAAAAATATAAATATATGTGTATATATATATATATATATATATATATATATATATATATATATATATATATATATATATATATATATATATACATATACATATACATATATATATATATGTGTGTGTGTGTGTGTGTGTGTGTGTGTGTATACGTATATGTATGTATATATGTGTGTGTGTGTGTATATATGTGTATATATATATATATATATATATATATATATATATATATATGTGTGTGTGTGTGTGTGTGTGTGTGTGTGTGTGTGTGTGTGTGTGTGCATATATATATATGTATATATATACATATATATATATACATACATACATACAGTACAGACCAAAAGTTTGGACACACCTTCTCATTCAATGAGTTTCCTTTCTTTTCATGACTATTGACATTGTAGACTCACACTGAAGGCATCAAAACTATGAATTAACACATGTGGAAATATGTACTTAACAAAAAAGTGTAAAACAACTGAAAATACGCCTTATATTCTAGTTTCTTCAAAGTAGCCACCTTTTGCTCTGATTACTGCTTTGCACACACTCTGCATTCTCTTGATGAGCTTCAAGAGGTAGTCACCTGAAATGGTTTTCACTTCACAGGTGTGCCCTGTCAGGTTTAATAAGTGGGATTTCTTGCCTTATAAATGGGGTTGGGACCATCAGTTGTGTTGTGCAGAAGTCAGGTGGATACACAGCTGATAGTCCTACTGAATAGACTGTTAGAATTTGTATTATGGCAAGAAAAAAGCAGCTAAGTAAAGAAAAACGAGTGGCCATCATTACTTTAAGAACTGAAGGTCAGTCAGTCCGAAAAATTGGGAAAACTTTGAAAGTGTCCCCAAGTGCCGTCGCAAAAACCATCAAGCGCTACAGAGAAACTGGCTCACATGAGGACCGCCCCAGGAAAGGAAGACCAAGAGTCACCTCTGCTGCGGAGGATAAGTTCATCCGAGTCACCAGCCTCAGACATCGCAGGTTAACAGCAGCTCAGATTAGAGACCAGGTCAATGCCACACAGAGTTCTAGCAGCAGACACATCTCTAGAACAACTGTTAAGAGGAGACTGTGTGAATCAGGCCTTCATGGTAGAATAGCTGCTAGGAAACCACTGCTAAGGACAGGCAACAAGCAGAAGAGACTTGTTTGGGCTAAAGAACACAAGGAATGGACATTAAACCAGTGGAAATCTGTGCTTTGGTCTGATGAGTCCAAATTTGAGATCTTTGGTTCCAACCACCGTGTCTTTGTGCGACGCAGAAAAGGTGAACGGATGGACTCTACATGCCTGGTTCCCACCGTGAAGCATGGAGGAGGAGGTGTGATGGTGTGGGGGTGCTTTGCTGGTGACACTGTTGGGGATTTATTCCAAATTGAAGGCATACTGAACCAGCATGGCTACCACAGCATCTTGTAGCGGCATGCTATTCCATTAGGTTTGCGTTTAGTTGGACCATCATTTATTTTTCAACAGGACAATGACCCCAAACACACCTCCAGGCTGTGTAAGGGCTATTTGACCAAGAAGGAGAGTGATGGGGTGCTGCGCCAGATGACCTGGCCTCCACAGTCACCGGACCTGAACCCAATCGAGATGGTTTGGGGTGAGCTGGACCGCAGAGTGAAGGCAAAAGGGCCAACAAGTGCTAAGCATCTCTGGGAACTCCTTCAAGACTGTTGGAAGACCATTTCAGGTGACTACCTCTTGAAGCTCATCAAGAGAATGCCAAGAGTGTGCGAAGCAGTAATCAAAGCAAAAGGTGGCTACTTTGAAGAAACTAGAATATAAGACATATTTTCAGTTGTTTCACACTTTTTTGTTAAGTATATAATTCCACATGTGTTAATTCATAGTTTTGATGCCTTCAGTGTGAATCTACAATTTTCATAGTCATGAAAATAAAGAAAACTCTTTGAATGAGAAGGTGTGTCCAAACTTTTGGTCTGTACTGTACATACACACACACACACACATGTGTATATATATATATATATATATATATATATATATATATATATATATATATATACACACACACATATACATATACATATATATACATATACATATATATATATATATACAAGGTTCGGGTGTAATGGTACACAAAATCCACGGTTTGGTGTGTACTTCAGTTTTGGTATGTACTTCGATTTTGAGGTCATGATTCGGTACAGCAGAAAAAAAGAAAGGTAGAGAATAACGTTTTGGTCTTTTATTTTGAAAAATGTTGACATCCAATAATGGTTAATTGGCCAAAATTATTACTGAAACAGTTTAGTTGTGCTGCAGTGAAAAAGGAAAACAACCTTTCTGTTTCTTGCAAAGAGTCAGGACACCTGCTGACAGTTGTTTTATGATGATTTATGGTCTGTCTAACTGTATATAAAGTAGTTCAAACTAACTCCACCTCCAGCAGCCACAACAGTAATATGCTGCTTACACACTGATGCTTCAGTATTAATAATCTACTGATGTCATATATAATAATATATCAGTCAGATGGACCAAACCACTACTTTTACAATACTTGCAATACTTTTTAACTACATTTTCCTCTCTGAACTGGTTCTTACAACATGCTGTCTGACCACGTCAAAAATCTAATGTTTTTATCGTTGTTCTGAACGGCTTCACTCAAAGGCGGGGTGAAAAAACAACCGTCACAGAGGAGGAGGGGGCAACTGTCACAAAGAGGGGAACAGGGAGACACAATATCATTTCACTACGGCGATAACGGAGCATATTTTGATAATAGTTTTGCACTCAGTCAGTGTTTTAGGTCTCTCGTTAGTCATTCTGACAGCAGCGACACTGCAGGGTAACAGCTAACCAAGCTAACTTGGCTAAGCCGGCTAGCATACATCCATGAGCATGCTACAGCTAAGTGGTGCACTCCCAAAATGTTCCAGGTGGAACTCCAGAATTATTGTTCCGCACATCAGAGTAAGTGGATTATTAAACTATTTTGACAGTAATTGTTTGGTCACAGAGCATACCAAACCAAGGAAAGTCACGTACCAAACTGAACGTCCTGTACCGGTAACGGTTCAGGATGAATATATGTACCGTTACACCCCTAGTACAAAGTGTCATCATACCTTGGCTTCAAAGAAGTCTTTGGCCCCCATCACTCCCTCAGTGGAGACGTTGATCTCAGACAACCTGGCCAACGCCATCAAACCGCTCTCCTCCTGCAGCTCTCCAGCTGCTGCCCTTCGGAAGATCAGCAGGAACTGCAGTAAAATTAGTAGATATTCAGCCAGTTATGCATGTTACATCTCCAGTCATTCTGCAGATTTGACTTTGCTGTGTTCATGTGACAAACATGTTACCTAAGTTTGCGCTTCACCATGCTTGTACATCACATGAGGCAAAACTCCAATCATCCCCTTCTAGCTTTTCCCACCTCTGTTCTAATCTACAAAACCTGCAGGCCAGTTTGCTCTTTGACGCACATGCAATACATGAATCACCTCAGAAGGAGAAGCTCACTGAGGTCCACTGAGCGATGAGTGAGAACCAGAAGTCATGCCTCAATTCAGCTTTTTGTTCTAACTAGGGCTGTAACAATTAGTCAATTGGCAGAAAATTAATCTGCAACTATTTCGATAATTGAATAATCATTTATATCATTTTCGAGCAAAAATGTCAAACATTTCTGGTTCCAGGTTTGCTCGTCTTACATGACAATAAACTGAATGTCTTCGGACAAAACAAATATTTGATGATATCACCTTGGGCTCCAGGAATTTGTGATGCATATTCTAAAATATCTTCTGAGATTTTATAGACAAACAATTCATTGATTATCTAATAAATAATTGGAAGATTAAATCGACGATGAAATTAAACATTAGTAGCAATAGCACACAAACCAAATCAGTTGAAACTAACACCTAGCTTGAACACTGGCAAACTGTAAGTGCAAACTGTTGAGAAACACAGTAAGCAAAGTAATCAACAGTGACAAGAACAGGGCTGAATTAACCCACAAGGGTTAAAGGGACAGGTTCATAATTTTTCAAATCTGTCTTAAAACAACAGTCAGGTGCCCATATGAACACTGAAAGAGGTTTTTCTTGCTGCTGCTGACCAGTGTGTAAGATTTAGTGGCATCTAGCGGGACAGACTTAGCAGAGATTGAATATAATATTCATAAGTATGTTTTAATTAGTATATAATCCCATGAAAATAAGAATTGTTGTGTTTTCGTTACCTTTGAATGAGCCCTTTATATCTACATAGGGAGCGGGTCCTCTTCTACGGAGCCCATCATGTTGCACCGCCATGTTTCTACAGTAGCCCAGAACGGACAAATCAAACACTGGCTGTAGAGAGAGCTTTTCGTGTTTTTTGCAAGTTTTGCTGCCTTATTCATTTGGTTGCAATCTGCAACCTCACTGATAGATGCCACTAAATTTTACACACTGGTCCTTTAAAAGATGCCCTTCAAATGTGCTTTCAATGTAATTGATGGGGGCCAAAATCCCCAGTGTGACCACACAGTCATTTTATGCAAAAATGCATTTAAAAGTTGATGTGAAGCTTATATGAGTCTTCAGCAGTCTGAGTTAGTCATATCAAGTGGATATCTGACACATTTACAGTCTTTTTAGCGTCAAATTCCTTCTTTGTGTTTCCTCAGACAGTGTTTCCCTGTTGAGCTGCGGTGGAAGTAAAGTAACAAAAAGAGGAACTTTGGCACTAAAAAGACTGTAACGTTGAAAGATATCTACTTGATTTGACTCATTTAGACGCTGAAGCTTCATATTAGCTTCAGATAAATTTAAATACATTTTTGTACAGGAGGACTGTGGATTTCATCCCCCATCACTTACATTGTAAGTGCATTATGAAGGGATCTTCTAATGGTCAGTATCAACAGGAGGAATGATTACAGCAAGTAAAACCTGTTTCAGTGTTCATTTGGGCTCCTGACTGTTGTTTTAACACAGACTTGTTGTGAACCTCACCTTTAATAAAAAAAAAAAAACTGATCTGTGGACCCCAGTTCAGGCTGCAGTCACTCCCAACCTCCACCCCACCATCTCCAAGTTGTTTGAGTACATTTGATTCCATGCAAATGTACTTGAATATGTGCACTACGTACACATGTCATCAACTGAATTATTAGAAGTATCAGAATTAGGTTTGGACTCAAGGCCATTTTATTCGACAGGGCTGTCAAGATGCAGGAACTACCCTGAAGCTCTTATCAGTTCAGTTTAAAATAAGCCTTTGAGGGCCCTAAAGGCCAGAGGCAGTTGCTCCCTTTGCCTGGTTGGTAAGCCAGCCCTGGATAAGACTTCTTTTAATCTTACAAACTGCTCCTGTCCAGTGTGCAGGTTGTAACAGATGCCAAGTATGTTGTTAAATTAGTATTGTAACATACATGGATCAGTTCATCGATCATTTAAAGCATGATGTGCACCTCTATAGCCATCTGCGGTTAACTTCTACTGTATTTATGCATACATACTGTAGATACTGTGTGCCATTCATGCCTCTTTTTACAGTCCTAATGATTCTAGTATTCATAACACAATCATTACACAGCTGCACACATTAAAATTTGAACTTTACCTGTTACATAAAAGTCTAAAAAGGAGCTACCATTATCTTAAATGAGTGTTTCCCATATACAGGGTTTAGTAGGGTTGCATATGTGGGTATATTATATGGGTGATTGTCTTTGTATTTAAAGCTGATGATTAATGATAATATTAAGCAACCTCAACATGTATTTTGATAAAACTTTATTTCAAAACACGAATAAAAACAAAAAACAAATAATAATAACCAATTGAATTTAACATAAGCATCAAACTCTCAGTAAACAAACCAAAGAATACCACATGTCCGAAAAAGAGCAGGAGGAAGTTAATACTTATAATTTCCTGACCCCTCTATAATGCTCATTTCATAAACCTATATGTACTTACTGTTTATCACACATCCGAATACATTTATCTGATGATCAACAACAACAACAACAATAACAGCATCCACCACGAGTGTCACAGTCATGTCCTCATCCCTGTACCTCTCAAAAACAATTTTTTTGTACCTCTTTTTGAAATGATTTATACTTCTGCTTTCTTTAAGTTCTTCCTCTAACCCCTTCCACAAATTCAACCCCACAATTTAAAATACACATACTTTTGTGTGAGGTGGGATGTTTTTTAAAATTAAATTTTACTTTTAAATTGCAGCAACCCTCTCTGTCTGAGAACAGTTTTTATATGTTGCCAGGAAGTAGATTATTTCTTGCTTTGTAGAATATTTGTGCAGTCTTAAATTCTGCCAGGTCCATGAACTTCATAGCCTGTGATTTTGAACAGTTTATTTTGTTCATGATATACTATTCTTATGGCTCTTTTTGTAGTATGCATAATGATTGTAGGGTGCTTTTGTAGGTGTTTTTCCCCATATACCTTCACACAGTAATTCAATACAGCAATACAAGTGAACAATACAGAATGTACAATGCTTTATGATCCAGAATGTGCCTTGCCTTTCCCTGAACTCCAACGCTTCTTGCCAACTATGTTCTCATGTATCTTATATGAAGTTTCCAGCACATTTTGTGGTCACACCCAGAAATGTATTTTTATATATTCTTTCAATGTTGATATTGTTTATCATTACTTGTACTTTTGTGTCTGTTTTACAATTTCCGAAAAAAAATGTTTGTTTTTGTTCAGATTTAATGATAATTTGTTACTGTCAAACCACATTTTTTTCTTTTTCATTTCTGCTGTGATCAACTTAAAAAGCTGCTGTAAATTCTCCCCAGAACAAAAAAATATTCATGTTGTCTTTGAATAAAATGAATTTCAATAGACTTGATACCTTACATATGTCATTAATATACAGAACAAACAGTTTAACGCCTAATTGTTGTCTGTTTCCCATATAACTTTCAGCCAATTCTATTATATATGAATAAAATCACTTCCACTATCACTAAAAGCCACACACACAGTAATATGACACACTCACCTCTCTGAAGCTCAGTTTGCCATCAAAGTCTTCATCCACCTCTTTGATCATGTTCTTGAGGCCCAGGTGGGTCTGTGGAGCTCCGAGCTTCTCCATCATCAGCTTCAGCTCCATCAGGTCAATGAAGCCGTCTTTACCAGTGTCATACCTACAAAACACAAAGCCCACTCAGCGTTAGGTCCAACCAAGTACCCACTCTGGTAGCCTATTAAATACACAGATTGACAGACTTGAAACCCATAGCAATACAGGACTAGGAAACAAGCAGAGTCTTGGCATCTTGGTGCCAATACCAAAATGATTGGCCCAAGATGCCAACTCTCAGTGCTCAACAGTTTTCAGCTGGTACTTAAAAAGTATTGAGCCATTTACTCCCAGTTATTTTGTTATTTTTTTGTTGCAATTCATAGACTTTTCCTCAGTCTACGAATTCTGTTTATTTGGTATTTCTCTAAATGCCTGAACAACCATCTTACATCTGCATTTTGAGCTAATGAGGCTTCTGCAAGACTAGCAATTACTATCTCCTTTTCTGCCATGAATTTCACCCCGGATCATTGCATCCGAGCAAAATAGCTCTAGAACGTAGAAGGATTTTTGTCCCCACAAAGCTCTCACCTCTGTCACGACTGCACGTGACTGTGAGAGATTCAAGCAGCCAAGTCAGACAGCTGTTATCACCAACTGGATGAGCCAATGGCAAAGCCCACAGAGGCTTATGTCTGATAGGAAGCTTATTTATAGAAGCTTTCAGCAGCTGTGTGTGTGTGAGTAATACATAATGAAGTATCAGGCCTGCTGACCCCAGAGTGAGACTAATCTTTTCAGGCCAGAAACCAAGCCATTGTTTCATTACAGCTCTTCAAAAGGCCATGAGGGCCCTTCTCCCTCTGTGCTCTGTGTTTGAAAAGAGCTTTCATTTAGCAACTGTTAACTGGGAAACAATCAGCCTGACATTACATCATCCCATCCAAGATTAAGAGTCTCTGGGAAACCTTAAACCTCCCCCAAAGACTACATGCAGAGTAAGAAGAATACACTCCCACCAGCACCCAGCATTATTTGTAGCATTTTGGCTATTTTTTTTTTAACAACTATTGACGTATATCCTCAATAAGGATACTTTTGTTTGACCAAGACAGTAGCTGGGAATTCACACTCAGGTGGCATCATAACACACCTGAAAATGCTGGTCCTAGGAACTGAGAACAAGGGATGCACCAATCCAACCGACTGGATCAATACTATCCCTGATACTGACATTAATAAGCGAATCAGATATCGGCCAAATTAAAAACTGTTTTCTGCTCTGCAGCTATCTTTGATGTGCAATGTTATTGCCTATGTTATGACACTTCCTGCATGTTTTTCACAATAAATGCATTTTAATGTGAAAGCAGTGGTAAGCCTTTACAGTGAAACAGAGGTGCTAATGCCATTTGAGGTAACACTCCCAAAGATTTACCATATATAGTTTTTCTGTACTTTTTGTCATGAGGTTGTTTTTATATGACATGATTAACAAAGCTTGCTAAATGAGAGCGACTCAGAAAATAATGATTCATCATATTAATGACAAACTTTTAACCAAATGGAGGAGCTACATTGTTTAGCAGGACAGTTTTGGTTTGTGAGACATGGGATGGATTGCATGCATGCACAATGTTAGTGTTTTAGTGAAGAGATGCAGAAACATGTAATTATGCTGAGAGAAGCCTTTTCCTTTACCTGCCCCGGGGACACAGAGGACAGTGAGTGCAGCTTTGTTTATCACAGCGGCTCGGTGTGTTTGTCAGGCCTATATTCGTACACAACAGCAGTAACCAACAGCAGGAACTGTGTGTGTTACACTGAGCTGCAACTAAAAATGACTTTCATAAACGATTCATCTGTTGATTATTTTCTCGATTAATTAGTTGTTTGGTCTATAAAATATCAGAAAATGGTGAAAAATGTCGATCATTGTTTCCCAAAGCCCAAGATGATGTCTTCAAATGTCTTGTTTTTTCCTGACCAACAGTCCACAACCCAAAGATATTTGGTTTACTGTCATAGAGGACTAAAGAAACCAGAAAATATTCACATTTGAGAAGCTGGAATCAGCCTTGGCATTGATTCTACTAGTCTCTGGAACTCTTCTGGAGGGATGAAAACCATTCTTCAAAAAGATATTCCCTCATTTGGTGTTTTGATGATGGTGGTGGAGAGCACTGTCTAACACATCAGTCCAAAATCTCCCATAAGTGTTCGATTGGGTTGAGATCTGGTGACTGTGAAGGCCATATGATTCACATCATTTTCATACTCATTAAACCATTCAGTGACCCCTCGTGCCCTGTGAATTGGGATATTGTCATCCTGGAAGAGACCACTCCTATCAGGATAGAAATGTTTCATCATTTGATAGAGGTGATGACTCAGAACAACTTTTATTGATTTCCTCTATGGGGACAAGTGGACCCAAACCATGCCAGCAAAATGCCCCCCCCCCCCCCCCACAGCATAACAGAGCCACCAGATCCCATCAGTGTAGGGGTCAAGCATTCAGACCTGGACCAATTTTTCCTTTAATTTGTCATCAGTCTGTATATGATGGGATGTGAACTCTGGTCTCCAATGTAAAAGACACATATGCTGTATTTTTCACTGTGGTACACTGAGCAAACAACTTCCTGTGTTATCAGAGAAGATACTGTGGCAAACAGCGATGTACGCCATAGATTGCAGAAAAACATGGCAGCATTACATCACTCTTAGGCTTATGAAGGGACTTCCTGTGGCAACCATCTTCACATGCACAAACACACAATGCAATGTTCATTTAATTAGTCTGTATTTGACAACTGCTGTGTATATTGGTATGTGACAGCCGCTCCAACAACTGATCATCTGCCGAATATAGCCATGATTACTGAGCATTTGATGGACAAACTTATTCAAATGAAAAGACCAATGGCTGAGTGTAGAATATCATCATTGCATTTAACTAACTGTGACTGAAATGACTGTAACTAATTCTAAGGGACTGATTACAGCCAGAGGGAGGGCCTCTTCTCTTAGCATAGCATTCCTGTACTGTGAACACAAAGGCATGGACTTGTTTGGCTCTTCTTTCTGGGAGCACTGGAATGCCAGAGGCACACAAAGCAGGGTGTTCCCCTGCTGCCATCTGCCAATGAGCAGAGTGGGCATCAGTGCCATGGGCACACAGGAATGTCCTTTACCAGAGACAGTCTCTCATCTACAGTGCTTTTTCTTGTTTGTCCTTCATAGTTTTCTATGACTTACTACAGTACACAGAAAATAAAGTGGCTGGTGAAAGACACACTCTTCTTGATGGTTAACTGTGTCTTTGCCATTGTGTGTGAGCCTGGTTGTTAGCTTGCCAGCAGTTTTAGTTACACTTCTGTCTGTACGAAATATTTAAAAGCTAATATTAAACTGTTGCTAACATTTTAGCATGCTAACAAAACAAACAGGAAAACAAAGGTACTATAGCATTAGAATATTAATAAACAAACATTTTCATGTAATGATTAGCAAGGTAATGTAAAATACTGCACGCATGCATGTTAGCTTGCCAACTGCTAGCTATGCAGTGTTTCCCACAGGCTGAGAATTTAATTGTGGTGGTGACTAATGTACATGCTGAAACTCATGCAGTTTAGGGGGAAAGAGTGTAATGAGGTTATTTTCTGTAACTACAATTTTCAGATGTTCCCTAAACACCTCACTTGCATTCTATCGGTAGATACTACTCCAATGTTCCCTAAACTTCTCACATGTAGACGATGGGTAGACACTACAATTTACAGATGTCCCCTAAAAGCCTCACATGCAGACTATTGGTGGACGCTACAATTTACCAATGTTCCCAAAACACTTGACATGCAGACTATGGGTAGATGGTAGCCAGGCATCTGCACACAGAGGAGCCTCTAGTCCCTACTCAGTTACTGCAGCACACGCAACTCAGACAGGTGTGTGGCCAAAAATTAGTTCGTTTGGAAAGAGTGAAATAAGGCATTCTAAGATATACCTGCAAGGCAGTCCTTCTTCTCTGACATCATTGCCAAAAACAACAATAATGCATGTGCCTTATTTGCTACTGTCGACAGGCTAACAAGCCTTCCTGTGTCCACAGCCCCTGAACATCTATCCATCAAGGCTTGCAATGAATTTGCTTCCTTCTTCACTGACAAAATTCAGACAATTAGACAAGCAGTCAGTGCCTCCATATCAGGTGCAGGACATGTGTTGTCCCTGTGTCCACTTAAAATCAATTTGAGTAGTATGACACAATTCTATCTGATCAACCACAAAAACCTGGAGGACATTATACATCTGCAATCCTCCTCTTGCTGCCTTGATATTCTGCCTACAGGCTTTTTCAAAATTGTTTCAAACTGCATGGCCTCAGATGTACAGATTGTCAACACATCTCTTCTCTCCGGTGTCTACCCACAGGCCCTGAAGACTGCCGTCATCAAGTCACTCTTAAAAAAGAACAATCTAGACACTTCACTAATGAGCAACTATAGACCCATATGAAACCTCCTGTTTTTAAGAAAAATCATTGAAAAAGCTGTTTTTCAACAGCTGAACAACTTTGTGGCACTAAACAATCGTTTTGATGTCTTTCAGTCAGGATTTCGACCACACCACAGCACTGAGACTGCTCTTGTTAAGGTCTTCAATGACATACACTTAAACACTGACAGTGGCAGAATTACAGTATTAGTATTACTGGATCTCAGTGCCACATTTGACACGGTTGACCACTACATATTACTAGACAGACTAGAAAACTGGGTGCGATTTTCTGGCACAGTATTTAGCCTAACTGGTTTGAATCCTACTTAAAAGGGCAGGGACTGTTTTATGATTATAGGTAATTACACATCTGAGCGGACAAAAATGACATGCAGGGTTCCCCAAGGCTCCATTCTGGGGCCTCTTCTGTTCAACGTCTACATGCTCCCACTAGCTCAGATTATGGAAAACAACAAAATATGTTACCACAGTTATGCAGATGACACACAAATTTACATAACCATATCACCAGGGGACTATGGTCCAATACAAGCACTGAGTAAGTGCATTGAACAAATCAATGATTGGATGTGCCAGAATTTTCTTCAGTTAAACAAAGACAAAACTGAAGTAATTGTTTTTGGAGCCAAGGAAGATCATGTAAAAGTAAGCACTCAGCTTCAATCGATAATGTTAAAAACTACAAACCAAGCCAGAAATCTTGGTGTAGTCATGGAGTCAGACCTGAATTTCAACAGCCAAATTAAGACAATTACAAAGTCAGCCTACTATCATCTGAAGAATATATCAAGAATTAAAGGACTTAGGTCTCAGCAGGATTTGGAAAAACCTGTCCATGCATTTATCTTCAGTAGACTTGACTACTGTAACGCTGTCTTCACAGGTCTCCCTAAAAAAATAAATCAGCTGCAGCTGATTCAGAATGCTGCTGCTCGAGTCCTCACTAAGACCAAGAAAGTGGATCATATCACTCTAGTTCTCAGATCCTTACACTGGCTTCCTGTCTGTCAAAGAATTGATTTTAAAATACTGCTGTTAATTCATAAAGCACTGAATGGTTTAGGGCCAAGATACATTTATGATCTGCTGCTACATTACGAATCGTCTAGACCTCAGGTTGTCTGGGACAGGTCTGCTTTCTGTCCCGAGAGTCAAAAATAAACCTGGAGAAGCAGTGTTCAGTTTTTGTGCTCCACATATCTGGAACAAACTCCCAGAAAACTGCAGGTCTGCTGCAACTCTCAGTTCTTTTAAATCACAGTTTGCCGCTGCCTTTTATTAAACCAAATTTGGAGGTTAATATTTTATACTGTACTGTAACTTTTATTCTCCTGTTTTATCTGTCTTATTCTGTTTTAGCTTCTTTTTATTTCCACATTTAACACTTTCAAATTGCATTTAAATGTCTTTTTACTTGTGTTGCTTTTATATTCTGTCTTGATGCCTTTTATGCTCTATATAAAGCACTTTGAATTGCCTTGTTGTTGAAATGTGCTATACAAATAAACTTGCCTTGCCTTGCCTTGCCTTGCCTTGCCTTGCCTTGCCTTGCCTTGCCTTGCCTTGCCTTGCCTTGCCCTGCCCTAACCTAAATTGAAACAGTTATTTTATTTATCTGGGCATGTCTTAATCTACCTGGGCATGCTGCCTAATTAGAGCCTATGTATGGAAAATACTGAGCTGGCTATTTCCCTTTTTCACCTCACCTTTTTTTTGTACGAAACTTTGTCCAAGTGCAGAAGAGGAATACTTTTCTTTATTTATTCTTTGATAAAACACATATTTCGGTCTTGTTTATTAATTGGTAAAATTATATATAAAACAGCATAAAAAACTTGCAGCTGAAAACATCCTATAGCAGGCTAATTTTCTTATCTGGATAATGAGACATCGAAGTATTCCCTTGTTGGAATTAGTTATTTATGGTGACACAACACTATCTTAAGATGTATTTATTTATTGTCCTTATTTAATAAGGAACACTGTCAAAATGAACAGCCCTTAGCTTTGGTAACTTGCAACCATTAGCCTACCAGTGGACAGCTCAAGATGGCTGTGTGACTGCAAAGTTGGTTGTGTGAAAAATACTGTGCATTGATTGACATTTGACGTGATATCCATTAAATTTGGCTTCAATTACTCTTAACTATGCATTGTTGGCTGACGAGGGGGCATCCATATTTGTTGGGTTTTCAGGCACTTCTGCATTATTGAGTGCCAAGTTGTATCAGAGCTTTCGTCATCAACGACTTGGATGTCAACAGCATTTACAAGTCAGAAACTGGTCATTATGATAACTATATAACATGAAAGTAGCATTAGACAGGTTCCACTGTTCAACAAATACATGTTTAATGTAAAGCATCACCATTGGTGGGATTGGACACTTTTGGAGACCAATTCTCTAATCTGGGTTGGAAAGACTTTCACAATAAAAAACCCCACTACTCCAAGGTAATGGACAGCAAAGAACTAAAGCAGAGTTTACACACTGAGAGCTACAAGGCTTAACATTTTTTATATCTTACAAAATTGTTTTTACTCTAAATCCAAAGTGTGTTTCATTCATATCAGTGAAGAGTGTGAGTACTTCATTTGAGAGAGAACTTGTGCCACGTTGCTTGTGACAGTCTGGACTGAGCCTCATTGTTCTGCAGCTTCCATTTTAATTATAGATGCCTGAGCTTTTGGAATGAAGGAACTCACTTTCTCTGCTAGTATACATCTCCATCTTCCCCATTATGACCCATTCAGTTCAGCTCAGCTCTAGGGGCTCTCTTGTGTTGCAGCACAAAAAAAATTACAATGCAAAAGTAGCACACTGTAGATAAAATACAGAGTTCAAGATGACCAACATAAATCCATCAAAAACAAAATTTCACTTTGGTACATCAGCAAGGATACAGGAGCAAATCTGGAAATACTCAAACCTTGCTCTAAAGTATTTATATATAATCATGACAATGTCTATTACAGCTTGATGAAATGCTGAAAACTGAAATATGCCTTTAAGCCAAAAGCTCCCTGAGGAAGAAAACTGGGTCACCAGGCGGTGGTTGCCCCATGGGAATGTGGACTGTGTGAATAGGATCAGTGCAGCGAAAGGAGTGAGACTAAAGAGATTTGAGACAGGGGAAACTGAATCTCCTACATCACAAACAAGTTTTGAGGTTAAAAACGTGATTGTGTTGAAATGCAGCTGGTGGACTATGAAACTTCCCTGCTTCAGCCTGCTACAGGCCCAGCTTATCCATACTAACAGCACTTTGTGGGTGCTCCAATTCTTATGTGGGGGAAATTCAGTGGAAAACAAAACAATAAGGGCAGTCAGCATCATCTGACTAACCACCGGCACAAAACTAATAGGACAAAGGTCAAAGGAGAAGAAGCCTGGAGGCCTGAGATATCTCAAATCTAGAGAATGAGCTGTATCTGTGGATTCTCTGTCACCACATGAGCCAATCATATCTTTTGTGACAAACTAACTACTAACTACTAACTACTATGGAGTTGAAGATGCTCCTGTGCAGATAGCAGACAGTAATCGCAAATCTTACATGCCAAATCATCCCAGTGTGACTCAAGTTTCATTCAAATCCAATGAAGGGGGGACAAATGGCGGAACGCTTAGTGCGCAATTACTGAAATGCTGCAGGTTTTGTGATGATGAAACAAGTGTGTGATTGGTCTCACTCCTATAAACAGAATTAAACTAGCTAAAGTGACTTTGCTCACCTTTGTTGAGCCTGAAACCCACTCGTTGCTGCTCGCGGTTTTAATTTTGGCCGATAGCGCTGCTTCCCTCTGCGCAAAAAGGTGTAAATCTGCTAATTGCCACTTGAAGCTATATTTTTGCTGTATATTGGTTCAGCGGTCAAACTCACAAGTAACGTAAGGCAAAAATTCACTTTGCATTCTGTCTGAATGCGCCATTATACATGTAGCGTTAGTTGTGTTTTCTTTCATTTTGCTACAATTAGCCCAGCATGTCAACCTGCCCACTAGACAGTACAGTACAGTACAGTACAGTATAGTACGGGCATGATCAAAGGTCATTTGTAAGGGGAAAAAAGATCACTCTGTAACACTTACAATGAGAGCAGCAGTCATAAGATTTTCACAGTTCCAGCAATCAAGCGTACGTCATGTATGCTGGTTTAGTTCAGGCAAATATCCACATTCTCTGGTAAAATGATGACAAATAAGTCCTTATCCTCCTTCTAAACATAGAAAATCAGCCATGATAACTCATGTTGCGGTGACTCTGCTGTTGTTGTGTGGTGTCAGTGAGAAATCGAGACAGCTCTTAGAATGAAGAAACTCAAGCTGCCATAGGACACCTTTATGAATTGATACTTCGAAGTAAAGAAGAAGAAACCGTGACCATCACTTTTCTCTGCTGTATGTGTTTGAAGTGGGCATTTCCAAATTAGCTCCAGTCAGTCAAATGTAGCATTCCTTTGATTCTATCTGTTCATTGTTGTATATAATGATTAATGTTCATATCTAGGTATTTGAGTTTTGTGAGAAGACAAATAAAGCCTTTAGACACAGGGCAGTGCAGTGTTACTTCATGTCAGTCACCAGAATAAAACAATTTTCCTCTGTGGGTTCATGTGGCTCAGATGACACAGAAGTCTCCAAAACTGTCCAACGTGACTTCATGTTTACAACTGTTGGTTCATTTGAAGTTAAACTTGAATGGACCAAAACTTCAAGACAAATAGGGACAGAGGACATGAAGTATACTAGGAGTGTAACTGTGTGTGTATTCATGCTGAACTATTCAGTTCAGTGTGACTAACTTCACCTTATGAACCAAATATTCACTATTACAGCTTGATTCCACCGGGCACGTCTGCATCGCGTTCTGGCTATCCGCTCCGCTAAACATACACACCTAGTCTATTTTTGACGCGTCAAACTGCACAGAGCAGATCAAGCCGGGAAGGAAGTCAGACACAGGAACAGCATAGAGTATTGAGTCAATTTTCAAAATAAAACACGCTTTGCAGACTCCCGATTGTATATCACATCACTACATCAACATTACATTATAACCGGTGGCACCAGGCCAGAAGTCAACCGGTCAGAGGATATTGGTCACCATGGACACCTACAGGTTCATCTTGGAAAATCACTAGTTTTTATGACACCACTGTCGCCATGACTGCCCTGGTCCTTGGCTTCCTCTCCAGGTCGAGGGGTGGCTCTCTTCTCTCTGGCACTGCCAGAGCAAAACGCTCCGCTTCACAAAAGCTCCCAGTGGGGTATGATGCCGTGTGGAAGACGGAACAAAACTGGGTCGCAGCTGGAACGTGATGCAGCCATGCCTGGTGGAGTCAAGGCGTAAGTATTCCACCCAGAGAGCTTTGGCAGTGGGACAGCTGTTAACTGTGCTATGTGTGATATCATCAACACAAACTCTGATATCGTTTACATCTATTATTTGGAACTGTTATTTCCCACTAAGTTACAGTGAAACTGAACTAAAAGAGGTGGATCAAGTGAAATATATATATATCTATGCTTTGGGTCATTGCAGGGAATGTTGCAATATTTCCATGTTTTTGTTTTGCATCAAATGATTAAGTACCTAATGTAGATTTGTCAGGTAATTTAATTCACTGGATTAACCAAAAGCAGTCTGAGCCATCTGGGTATTTTATTTATAAACAGCTCCTTGAGTGAATTTCTAAAAAAAATTAATATATTCATATTATAAAATTACATATGCTGTGATTTTATCCATATTGCACACCTAATGGTAACAATAATTTTTTGGAGGGTTGCAACAAATTATTATTTTCATTATCAAGTAACTTTTTTTATTACTTTGTTAGTCTCTTTTAGTCTATCAAATGTTAGAAATCACAATCACAAATCAAAATTTCTCAGAGCCCAAAGCATCCAAAACACAAACATATTCAAAAGATAATTATATTAATCAGGAAAAAACGACAAATCATCCCATTTTAGAGGCTGGAACCAGCAACTCTTCTGCACTTCATTATTTATTTTTTTAATGATTAAGAAATTAACTGATTATAATACACACGATGACTGTGATAAGTTTCAAAATGTCATGAGTGAGCTTGCAGGAAACTTTGGGGTTTGGAGGTGCTACAACAAAATCAGGTCAATTTTTGTAAATCTGATTATAGGTCAACTAATTCTGAGTATGCATGCAATATTTCAGGTCTGAGTGTAAACTGTGACTCACTGCACCAAAAAGTGCTCCAAATCAACTTAACAAAGAACTTTGATGGTAAATTTGGAGTAATGATGAATTGTCAGCAGTTGAAATGAAACCAAGTCAGTTCATGTAGAAACAAGTGTTGATGTGCGATTACAGCAGCGAACAAAGATGTTATTGTCAAATCATGAAGGGTCTGCCCCTGAGGAAATTGCCAAAGACAATAGTTGCCCTTATCCTCCAGTTGAAAAGTACACCAACACACAATGACTGTGAACTATGGAGTCCTGTAATCAGTAAATGTCATCAACATCTGATAAGTCAACAAACTGTATATAAATTACAAAGTTCAGGTGAAAAAAACTCAAACCCTGTTTTTGATACTGTTCATGTTCTGCATTTTTCAGCAATAGCCATGCAATGTACTTACACTCTGTAATTACCTCTCTATAGTAGTTTTCATTGTTAGCGGTGGAGTCCGCCACTCCTGCACTGGATTCAAATTACCTACCCACACGAGGGATTCACAGGAAAAAAACTTCAGTGTAACACCACTAAACTGTAATGTCACCTCATTGATAAATTCCATATCAGCCTCATTGTCTACTGATCGCTGTCCTACAGTGGTGTTACAGCTGTATGAAGTCACACAAACCGAACATTTCCTACTGCTGCTGCTTCACTTTAAAAGCACTAAACCATATGAACCAAAGGGTGGCTTTTATTGTTGCGTAACTACAGGAAATGGACTGATCGTAGCACTAATGTGTCTCCGTGACACGACTTTTCTGAAATTTTTGTCATTGCATAATTATTGATTATTGCAAGGGAGGAATGGAACAAGAAGAAACAACCACTGGCACTGTGCACACAGCATTAGGTTGCATCTCAGTTGCTTATAGCATTATGGAAAAAGGTAAATTACTGACTCCTTCTTTATTGAAACAACGAGACCTGAAGAATCGCATCTTTCCCTGACTGACTGACTGACTGACTGACTGACAAAGTGATGAAGTTACACCATTGATTGGCTGAAGGCAGCAAAAGCTTGGGACAGCCAAGTATCCCAAAATGCATTTTGCACCAACCAGCAGTGATCAACAATGGCAGAGATTTTGAGCCAGGCTAAAAGCTGTTGTAAACACAATCACACCACTGAGTGTTTGCTGCACTCAGTGGTGGATACATGTGATTTAGAACTGAACTCTGATATATCTTATTCCTCTGTGCCATAGACCTAGTTTGCTTAGAAATGGCTCCAAAGACTAACAACAGCGATCACATTTTCAGTTTCCACAGAGTAGTTTTGAGTAAGGCAAATGCTACTGAGCATGTGCAGGGACACATTTCCGTTTACACAGCTTCTACAGCTTGTTGTGCTATATATCAGGACCTCTTGACTTTATACTAAAATTATTTACAATGTACAAAGTAGTACCAGGGGTGGGAATCACAGATGAACTTATGATACTATCACAATATTCTTCCCACGATAACAATATATCACAACAAAAGGTGATTCTGCGATACAGAATATGACAAATAAAGAAACGTTTATTTCAAAAAGCAAGAAATAGGTAATGTACAATGTTTATTAACAGTACATTAGTTTCACAGACAAGAAATGCCACCAAGTATAAATATCAGCACACTGCAAATTGTAGCCTCATTTTGTTTCAGTATCACAACATTGATAACTGTAGCCTCAGTTTGCATCTCTCACAGAGCTGCTGGTAGAGTTAGTAAGCCTGATAAGAGACAACAGAGAGGCAACATTGTACTAATAACCAAAGATTTATTCCTTTTCTGTTGCAGTAAACACAACACACGATGCATCAAAAACTAACTGTGCTATATTCAGAGCTTTGCAAAATATTCAGGGCTGACGAGTCACGCCGGAAAGTTAAACATTAATATGATAAATAGCAAGGCTACATACTGACACTCCCACACAGACACATACACATAGCCTCTCATAGAGTCGCGAGCTCAGCTACAACACAGGTACCAAACAGAAACTTGTGTTTCTAGTGACTGTCAAAGCTCCAACAGACTTTCTGTGTTTCCAGCGCGTACACAGAGAGTCTGACAACAGCTGCTCATGGCCGATTATTTTGCTTGCATTTCTTCTTTGCTGTTACCTACAACTGCCATCCATCTGACCATCACCAGTCTGTTCGTTGCCGCCATAAGGAGGCGGAGGGTAGTGGCACTCCTTTAGTGGTAAGTCAAAGTAGCTGAATCTATTCTGAGTAGAACCCAACCAATATGGGATTTTTGAGACCGATACTGATACCGATTTTAGGGGGGAAAAATTCACTGAATACCGATATAGCTGCCAATAGAGTGAATTTTGAGCTGGAATGAAAATGAGATTGGAATGAGATTGTGCACCGATTTTTGCACCAATATGACTACACAAAGGTACTCAGAAGGCTGCTTTCTTAAACAAATAACTTTATTAAAGAATATTTAACATTCTTATATATTGTCAACCAATTTGAGAAATGAACACTGAGAAAATAAAGTATAAATAAAAATAAAATAGTTAAATAAACATCAGTACTGTTCAGTATCAGTCAATTGCTGATCACTTCAATAAAGAATGCTGCTAGGGCTCCCTCAATCAAAAACAATAACAAAAGACAGAGTTTGATGAAGTAGCGTGGGATCATGGGAGTTGTTGTTTTCATTGTTAAACAACCACCATTGATATCATTGCAGTCAGCTTCTCCCGGTTAGGTTCTTCTTTCTCAATAAAACTATCTTTGGCTATGTGTAGATGCTACAGAGAGCACACACAAAAACCAAGAATTTCATTTTGTTGTTTGTCTCACAGAATTAACGTTAATTTACTACAGCTGACTGCATTTCCTGGGTACAGTTGTCTTTATAGCCAGCATTATTTTTATTTTTACTTAAAGAGGACATAATATGCTTTTTTGATTTTCTGTTCTGTATGGTGTTGGATATGTTAAACATTTGAACAGTTCATTTGAACAGTTTAAAAACTTTCAAGAATTCAAGATTTAGTTTATTGTCATTTTCTTGTGTACTTGTATACACAAAAAAATGAAATGCTGTTCCTCCCAGCCCACAGCAGTGCAACAACAACAGGAAGGATAAAGATATATATCTAAAAACCCCTTTTAAAAAAAACAATTAAAACATGTAAATCCCAAAGAGAAAAATTTAAAAAACAAACAAAAAAAGAACGAACAGTTAGCAGCACAGTGCATTAAAGTGCATTTGGAGAGAAAGTACATGTCTCAGTTTGATGTAGACAGCTGATGCATGATCCCGACTGCTTGCAGGTAAAAGCTATTTAGCATTCTGCTGAATTTGGCACAGATGCCCCCGTACCTCCTCCCACACGGCAGAAGGGAAAACAGACTATGAGAAGGGTGGTGGCGATCCTTGATGATGCTGGAGGCTCTGCAAACACAGCGTTGATGGTAAATCTCCAGCAGGAAGGGGAGTGGGGCATAAATGATCTTGCTAGCTTATCTTCACTATAGTGTTTGGATGATGTTGTTCGGATGCTTTACAGTTACCGTACCAGGAAGTGAGGCCGTAGGTTACAATGCTTCCAATGGTGCCTCTGTAGAGGGTGAAGAGGGCTGGATTGGGGAGACTTGACTTTTTAAGTCTCCAAAGGAGATGGAGCCGCTTTTGTACCTTTGAAGGATGGCCAAAGTGTTATTGGTTGAGGTCAGGTCATCTGCTAGGTGCACTCCTAGGAACTTGATGTTACTGACCCTCTCCACAGCGGCGCCATATGATGTTGCCTGCTGTCCCTCCTGAAGTCAATCACCATCTCCTTTGTTTTGCTGACATTGACGGAGATATTGTGGTATTCACACCAGGCCATTAGCTGCTCCAACTCCATCCTGTATGCAGATCCATCATTATTGCTGAGAGGACCCACTACTGTTGTATCATCGGCAAACTTGATGATTTGGTTGGTGTTGAATCTGGCAGTACAATCATATGTAAGAAAGGTGAACAGCAGGAGGCTCAGGATGCAGCCCTGGGGTGAACCTATTCTCATTGAGATGGATTTTGATGTGTGGGTGCCAACTTGACTGTCTGCTGCCTCTGGAAGTGGAGGACCCAGTTGCAGGTGCCAGTGTCCACATCCAGCAACCTAAGCTTCTCCACCAGCTGTTTTGGTATGATGGTATTAAATGCTGAGCTGAAATCGATGAAGAGGATCCTGGCATGGGTGTTCTTCCCTTCCAGATGTGACAGACTGAGGTGGAGTGTGGTAGCTATTGCATCTTCTGTGGATCTGTTGGCTCTGTATGCAAACTATAAGGGATATAGGTTTGCAGTGAGGCGGGCCTTGATGTGCTGCATGACAAGCTGCTCAAAGCACTTCATAACTATGGGGGTGAGGGCAACGAGGCGGAAGTTGTTCATACAGCGTGGGTTTGACTTTTTGGGCATGGGAGTGATGGTCACACTTTTGAGGCAAGTGGGCACCACTGCTTGACTGAGGGAGATGTTGAAGATGTCTGCAAAAACATCTTTCAGCTGTTCTTCAAAGTCCTTAAGAACACAACCAGGTATGTTGTCCGGCCCCGCAGCTTTGCATGGGTTGACGCTGGCGAAGGCCCTCTATAACCCAGCTGTGGACAGTTGGAGTATGTGGTCGCTGGGTGGTGGTGGGAGTATCTGTGCCCGGTTGTTGTTGGTTACCTCAAAACGTGCACAGAAGTCATCGAGTATGTCAGGTAGGGAGGGGTCTTTATGGCATGCCTGCGGGGGAAGGGGCTTGTAGTCAATTATTGTTTTGAAACCTTGCCACAAGCACTGTGTGTCTTTATTGTCAGTGAAGTGGCTGTCAAGTTTCTGTCCATACAGCCCCTTCGCCTCCCCAGAGCTTACCAGATCGCAAGGCTACTCTATCTGCTCTGTGGAGTGTTAACCCATCCAGTTGAATCACAATGTCAACGATGTTTTTATTTAGCCATGTCTCTGTAAACACAGAGACACAGCAGTCCCTCTCGCTGCACTAGGAAGCTCTCAAAAGTCTGATATAATCATTTTTGCTGTCCAGAGAACAAATATTAACCAGCATGATTGTTGGAACTGCCGGTTTGTATGGGTTTGCAGTTAGCCTAGCTTGCACTCCTCCACACTTACCCTGCTTCTGCATGCCGTCACACCGCTTCTGATGTTTCCTCTCCTGTGCAGCTCCAAGCAAGACCATGGTCCCCTTTGGGCCCACTGGGTGTAGCAGACCAAGCTCACTCAGCTGATTAAGCTCTCTCAACCAATAATTCTTGTAGCAAAAATCTTTTTTTACAAATGTCCAAAAGAAACTGACGATCATAGACATATTTCCTTCGCATTCCACACGATGACACAGACGTAGACATGGACAAAGACACTACATAGTTGGAAATAGGAGAGGCTGCTGAAAATGTTGATCACGCTGCCATCACACTAGCTCATGGAGAGAGATAGAATGCCATCAACAAGGAACCCTTCATTTCTCTTTACAAAATAACTCTTCAGTTAACCTCCCCAGTGCAGTTTCTCTTTTGGAAATGTATGTAGAAATGCTACTTGCAAATCAAAAGTCAGGGCCTCAACCTGCTCTGTTCACTTTGTTTGAGACAGCCATAAACAGCCATCCGTTCTGTAGCCTTGGTTACTAAGGTTTTTCCATGTGTTGTTGAAGTTGTCCACTCTCATATTTCTGATCTGATTTTGGCTCGAACATGTTCAGATAGATTTGAGAAGCTAACAATTTGACTGAAGAACAAGAAAAAGTAGTAATCCTGCTACAATAGTTTGTTCAATGGTTTGTTGACGTAGCCTCCAGAGCTGGTGAGGTGCAGCTTCCAAGGGCTGGCCAATCAGAACAGAGCGGGTTCATTAAGAGGGGGGCCTTAAAGAGACAGGAACTAAAATGACCTGAAGGACTGCATGAAGGGCCAGAATAAGATAAATAAGGAGTTTTTAACTGTAAATCATGCAAATATATTCTAGTAGATTAAAAATATGTACCTGTAAATGTGCATAAAATGTCCCCTTTAAACCCACCATCGTCAACATACAGTTATAGAAAACTCACTAAGTGGGGTTAGAAAATGTGCCTGTTGCCTGTTTGATGCAGTACATGTTCATCTCTATTTTTGCTCCATGTGTAAATGATGATCATTTGCGTACTGTGTTTGTTTCCATGTGTTGTTGGATTCCATTGTTTCTACAGGTCCTGCCTCACTGTTAGTCTACTTTGGTAGGAGGAGATTTCACTCTGAGTCTCCTAACAAACCCCTCGGTATGGAGGGAAATGTTTGCATCTTGGGAATGTCATAATAACACTGTCATGAAGTGTTTGAATAATTTCTCCAAACTATAAAAATGCTTCTTTCAATGCCCCTCACGTTATTAGACGAGCAACAAGGAAAAAAATATTTAACAGAAAATGTAAAATGGTGCAATTGTAAACTCTAAAATAAATATAAATACAATACAAGAAGAACTGAAAAATAAGGAGGTCGGCTGTAAACCATTTCAATAAAATTGTTTACTTCAGCAATTAGATTAGCTATTTAGAGCCATATCACTTCTAGGAGTCCATTATACATTTCAGTTATGTGTCAATAAAACCCCTCAATATTACTGGAGATTGTTAGCATGCCAAACCGTGACGAGTCAACCTAATCTGCCTCAGTAATAGAGCAGCTCAGAGCTCTCTCCTCTGATCACGACACAGGGCCACATGAAAGATATGTACAAAGAAGAAGGAAAAATGCCAGTTAATTGCGAGGAGGCCTGCAGTGATCAGAGAGTGAGTCAGTTTTAATCAGTGAGCGGAGTGACAGCCAGGGCTTTCACCTGGAGGCTTCACGTCAGCAACTCCGTTAATCTCATCATGAGCTTCCAGCCTACATGCTCATTCAGTCCCAATCCGCAGGACTGCCAATAAACACGACGGATCACATGAACAAACAATTGAGACCTCAGCTATTGTTTAACAGTCTCTGCTTACCGTTTGAACATCGTCTCCATGTCCTTAATCTGTTTGCGGGAGAACTCCTTGAACTCTGTGTAGGGGTTGAAGACGCGGGTCGGTCGAGGAGCAGCGTTGCCCTCATTTATGTCCAGCCTGCGGGTCAGTTTGGCGGACAGCTCGGAGGACGAGTCGCCGCAAGCTGCCTCAGGCTCCTGCGGTTTGGGTCTGACCGGGCTCTGCTCGGGCTCCGGCCTCGGCTCAGCCTCCTGCGTAGCGGCCAGCCGCGACTGCAGCTTCCTAGCCAGCTCGTCAGATGCCATGCTGAGGATGCGAGACTGCTCACTGCGGCTGTCAGAGAGAATAGAGCCTGGCAACCGCTTCAAGTACCACTATCAAGCTGCCACAAGCCCCGCGACAACAGAAACAGAGAACAGTGCTTCCGGTTTGTCAGAATAAAGCGAACTCCTTTTTCACAGAAACCAAACAATTTGACGAAACATGTACACGCAGATAAAGCTACCAATAAAAAATAATAAAAAGAAAATCGTTACGAATCAATTACTGTAATTTTTAGAATAAAGTGAACAGTATAGTTCCTCTTTTAGTGCTGCAGTGTACGTTGAACTATCATTGAAATAATAATAGTAATAATAAAGAGAAGAAGAAAAACATTTTATTAATGTTTTCAGCCAAAAAAGAGTTAAGATCATGTATAGATTTTTTCTTAAACTTGTGTGCATTGGCCTCCACTTTTTACTTAATTGTCATTGTTGTGCGTGTGTGTGTGTGTGTGTGTGTGTGTGTGTGTGTGTGTGTGTGTGTTTTCTGTGCAATCTGTGTATCTTATTTTGTTTTTATTTATAAAGCACTTAGAGCTGCACTCACTTTTATGACGTGCACTGTAGAAAGCTTATTGATATATGATTTTACTTCAGTATTTTAACATGAAAAGTCTGAGACACAGTTTATAATGTATACATCGAAGTCCTTTGATAGTTGTTGATAAGACACAGAATCATTTAGAAAACACAAGTCAACTTGCATTTTTGAGGATTTTTAAGGACTTTTAAGTCGTCATGCAGCGTTTATGTGACGCGGTGGAAAAACATGTTAGGTCGTATTCGGACCAAATCCGGTGGTGCGGTGAAAACGTCGGTCCTCCCATTCATTTGAAAGGGGGTTGTGCATTTTGGCTGCGGGCATTTCGGCCGCAGCACCGCCACACTGGCCTGTGGCCGGAAAGTTGATCCAGAGTCACTTTTGGAGAAATGCAACCTGACGTCACTGCAGTGGTCAATCACTGCCGGAGATCAGACTGATTAGAGCTGAAAGCTCTGCCATGAGGGAGTACAAAAATGTTACTAGGAGGAGTGGAAGACATTTCTCTTTGTTTGATAACGTCAGAAGTAAAGTTAGGCTTTGCTGTCGGTTTCCCGACTCATTTTAAAAAAGATGAGATGGAAAAAGAGAGAGACAGAGTGAGAGAGAGAGAGAGAGAGAGAGAGCACCTATAGTCAAGCGAGCTGGAGAGTGAGAAGAGGGAGCCCAGTATTAGTATTACTGGATCTCAGTGCCGATAGACTGGAACACTGGGCGGAACTTTCTGGCACAGCAGTTAACTGGTTTGAATCCTACTTAAAGGACAGGGACTACTTTATGTCTGTACGTAATTAGTATTACTGGATCTCAGTGCCACATTTGACACGGTTGACCACTACATATTACTAGACAGACTAGAAAACTGGGTGCGATTTTCTGGCACAGTATTTAGCCTAACTGGTTTGAATCCTACTTAAAAGGGCAGGGACTGTTTTATGATTATAGGTAATTACACATCTGAGCGGACAAAAACGACATGCAGGGTTCCCCAAGGCTCCATTCTGGGGCCTCTTCTGTTCAACATCTACATGCTCCAACTGGCTCAGATTATGGAAAACAACAAAATATGTTACCAAAGTTATGCAGATGACACACAAATTTACAAAACCATATCACCAGGGGACTATGGTCCAATACAAGCACTGAATAAGTGTATTGAACAAATCAACGATTGGATGTGCCAGAATTTTCTTCAATTAAACAAAGACAAAACTAAAGTAATTGTTTTTGGAGCCAAGGAAGATCAATTAAGAGTCAGCGCTCAGTTTAAATCAATAATGTCAAAAACCACAAACCACGCCAGGAATCTTGGTGTAGTCATGGACTCAGACCTGAATTTCAACAGCCACATTAAGACAATTACAAAGTCAGCCTACTATCATCTGAAGAATATATCAAGAATTAAAGGACTTATGTCTCAGCAGGATTTGGAAAAACCTGTCCATGCATTTATCTTCATTAGACTTGACTACTGTAATAGTATCTTCACAGGTCTCCCTAAAAAAATCAATCAGACAGCTGCAGCTGATTCAGAACGCTGCTGCTTGAGTCCTCACTAAGACCCAGAAAGTGGATCATATCACTCCACTTCTCAGATCTTTACACTGGCTTCCTGTCTGTCAAAGAATTGATTTTAAAATACTGCTGTTAATTCATAAAGCACTGAATGGTTTAGAGACACATTTCTGATCTGCTGCTACATTATGAACCATCTAGACCTCTCAGGTCGTCTGGTACAGGTCTGCTTTCTGTCCCCAGAGTCAAAACTAAACATGGAGAAGCAGCGTTCAGTTTTTATACTCCACATATTTGGAACAAACTCCCAGAAAATGGCAGGTATGCTGCACCTCTCAGTTCTTTTAAATCACAGCTGAAGACTTTTCTGTTTGCTGCTGCTTTTTATTGAACCAAATTTGAGGGTTAATATCTTACTCTGCACTGTAACCTTTATTCTCCTGTTTTATCTGCCTTATTCTATTTTAGCATTTTTTATTTCCAAATTTATTATTTATGTATTTAAATGTCTTTTTACATTGCCTTGTGTTGCTTTTATATTCTGTCTAGATGCCTTTTATGCTCTATGTAAAGTACTTTGAATTGCCTTGTTGTTGAAATGTGCTATACAGATAAACTTGCCTTGCCTTGCCTTGCCAGTAGTGAGAAAGCCGGTCAGTCATCAGACCAATAAAACATAATTTTTTGATTGTTTCACAGCAGGTAGTGTTTGTGGATAGCTTGGCGTCATTCCTTATATATTAATATAATGTTTAAATATTATGTGTTCATTCAGACAGAAAAGTTTCAATAGACTAATGTCTTGAATCAGCTACTTCTAATTGCCTTGTGGTGACTGATTCTCGGATTCAACAACAGATTTATTTTGGTTTTTCACTGTTTGACAGTGTGACCAGTTTGTAGTAGAGATATATAGATAACGCTTTTAATCTGAAATCACTGGAAGTTACGTAATGGCATTCCCTGGCCAAAACTACCATAAATAGAATTTCCGTTTGGGGCTTCCGGCCTTCAAAATAAAAGCTTTAAATTCTAAACACAATACGTTAAAACTGCTGACTGTATAAAAATATTGACGACGCGTCTCCACTTCCTAATGCTACGCAAACGTAAAGCTAAACTATCCAAGTAGGTCTATCTGCGGACTGGCAGTGTCTACATTACACACCCACTTGATTAGGTTTAGGCATCAAGAGTGAGATTGGTTAGGGTTAGGGTAAAAATATAGGGGTAAACCAATCAGAGGCAGAGTAGCCAGTGTCTTGCCAAGAAAAGCAGTGGGATCTATTATAAGGCATCCCGCCACCTGACAGAGATTTGAGAGCGGCTGTCACAGCTGTCGATCATGACGTCACACCCCTTTTTCTACAACGTCAAATAACTAATTAAAAACAAACTTATCGGGAAAAATGAGCCCTTGAACAAACATCAGCATGATTAGAGCTATTTAAAATGACAAACCATCTTTTGTTTGGCTCATGTCCCATTCGCTAACACGGAGGGGGCGGGTCTTACGACCTATACTGCAGCCCGCCACCAGAGGACGCTCAAGATGTTTTGGCTTCATTCTGGGGAGGAAAGAGTGTGAAACTTAACCAAGTGGATAGATACTGCGAGTCTGCAGATAGACATACAGGTACTTGTTTTGGCAGCTGTCATGACGTCCATATTTAAATACAGTCAATGGTTAAAACTGAATATGTTATTTGGTTAAATAATAACAATGATGTACAGTGTGCTTTACTGTTTGTGTGTGTGTGTGTGTGTGTATGTGTGTGTGTGTGTGTGTGTGTGTGTGTGTGTGTGTGCGTGTAACTCTATAGTCACATTTACTTTGAATAATCACATTTACAGAAAATTTTATCTTTTTATCTTTTTGATTACTGTAGCATCTTTATAATCTAAAATAGGCACTTTACACTAAAAAAAAAAAAAACACCCCACGACATGTTAAAAACATCTACAGGCCTGTACTTTAACTTTACACTAACAATACACTGTTATTAGAACCGTGTTTTCAAAAAAATCTTTTTCATGACCACATGTAGTGACAATAAGAGACAGAGTGCACAATCAATGACAATGAACAGTAAGCCTGGATTTTATTAGAGCACGTTACCATCGCATAAATATTGTGTAAAATGTGCAACTGAATCTTTCTTCGTAATAAACCTAAATTTCTGAGCTAGAAGATGAATTTTTACTCAGTTTACAGAAGTAGTATTTTATTCTGAAAGAGTCCTAGCGGACGCTCTACAGGACAGCTCTCTCTCTCTCTCTCTCTCTCTCTCTCTCTCTCTCTCTCTCTCTCTCTCTCTCTCTCTCTCTTCTGTCTCTCCATCTACCTATTTATCTCTCTCTCTCTCTCTCTCTCTCTCTCTCTCTCTCTCTCTCTCTCTCCCCCCTCTCTCTCTCAGGCTACGTCTTAAGGGTGCATCCTCTGTCTCTTTCTAGCGGATCACTGTGCAAGACACAGCCTGTTCTCAAAGTGACTGATAGTATTAGGCTATGCTGTTTTAGCACAGGCAGCGGAAACCGTGAATGATCATAAATAAGTTGACCTCAATGTCCGGCCAGAGGGACAGACGGCAGAAAAGGACGCAGGACGAAGACTTTGGTATGTGTTTTTATCTTCCATGCTGGCATTTCATTTTTAGTTAGCATGATCTTTGAGCTAACGCTTGTACAAACTGCAACACGTTTCCCTCTAAGGTGACTTACTGTGTGTGTAGTGTAGCAACGGTTGTCATGTCGGTCTGGGGCAGTGTTGTACTGACATTGATCACCCTTCAGTCTCACTGCTAGCCAGAAAAAAACACACACATTTAAACGGAAATAGGTGGAGGTTCCGCTAAATTTTTAAGATCATTATGCAATAGTTAAGCTTTTTATTATCAGCGTTTTGGAATCATGCTCCAGTATTGAATTGCGCTTTTCACACAGGTAAACCACAGAGCTCCCTGACAGCAAGAGACACAAGCACAGAAGGATGTGCTCACTGCACAGGTTGGTGACACATTGTTACTGATGGTGACGTTCACACATCTCTGAACTTTAAAGTGTAACTGCACCCCCAGGCCTGAGTCTAACTACACCACCCACTGCATAATTCTGAAAAATACTAAAAAAAAAAAAAAAAAGAAATGGGCAAGGGGCTGAGAGGGGGGCGGGGAGGGGCTGAGGAGAGGAGAGGGGTGGCTTTGTGAGGCAGGAGAGCAGGAGTTGCTCAGCATGACATCCCTTAGCCAGAGTAAAGTGATAATTATAATGAGAGGAATGCAATCAGTGCGACGACATTTAAACAAGCCAGAAGTCATTTTAAATAAACCTGTTTCACATGAAGATGGTTTGAACAGCAGCACTGACCTGCTGGAGGAGATCTGTCTGTGACTGTCTGCGGGAGCCACAAAAAGAACAGAATTTTAATTATTCTACAAAACAAGGGGGGTGTTTTGAATACACCCTCGTTTTCACAGGTAATTTGTTAGTCTGTCCCTCCCGCCGCAGGAAATAATGGATTAATCCTGGAAAGCTGTTGATGTACTTTTCTCCTTATGAAAATAACACGGAGATTATTCGACCAATGAGAATTTAGTCAGACGAGAGCATATCGACCAACTAATCGACCAGTCGACCGGCAGACTACAGCCCTACAAAACACCTCTGTCACTGTTTCATATATAACAAAAACTCACTGTGAAATATGAGCTGGGAAAGAGTCATTAATATTTCTTCATATTCCATTATTGGCCTTCCCAGAAATTCTCAGTAACTGTCACGCCATTTCAAGCCTTCTGCGTGTTTGTGTTTGTGTTGCGTTTAAGTTTAAGTTGAGTTAAGGAGTGTAATCTTGTGTGCCTGCGTAAATGTCAGTGCCTTGGAGGTATGCCAGTATACCTGCTACAACCTGCGAACAGGCTAACAGCAGCTGTTCTCTGCCAGTAAAGCACCATGTGAAGCAGACCATGGATCAGACTGAATAAAGCACATTGTGAAGAAATTGAGGTGTTGACTGTGGGATTAAAGTAAAATTCTGAAGATTGTGAATAGTGCCATCTAACTGAACAGATCTGTGTGATGTGTTGTGTTTCCTAGACAGCTGAGTCAGCTGGTTGGAGTATGGAGGTGGAAGAGGAGATTGGAGGTTTCTCTCCACCCAGCCGCTGGCTTTCACTGCAGGACCTTCTGTTCCAACACTTCAGAACTAGGTGCACAAGTCATATTGAGGCTTTATTGTTGTTTGACAACCATGACAACATGCTGCATTCTTAAATCCAAGACAACATGTGTGATGTCGTCAATGTGAAAAGACAAAATGTAGATTTTTAACAGTTTTGAATTCATTAAAATTCCATTAACTGGAGGTTTAGCAATTAATCAAAGGTTATAAGACAGTGGTAAAATCGTCCATAGTATATATGTATGAAGTATTAGTAGCACTTGTAGCAGTGGTAGTGGTGGAAACATCAGTTGTTCTTTGCACACATTTTGTAGTCTCCAAGCCCAAACTGAGTGTTTTGTTTTTTAAAAAGCTTCTTCAGTATGGAGGCTATTTTGGGTCATAATTCAAATTTAAAAGTCCAAATAGAAAATTGAAAGAGCTAAAATTAAAAAGATTATTATTTTACTACACTACCAGGAATAATCAGGCCATAATTAAACTTAAAAAGAAAAAGCAAATTTAAAATGTAAAATGATCATTTGAAAATGTAAATTAACAACGAAAAAGTGAAATTTAAAAAACAAAAGCTTAAATGGAAATGTTCAAACTGAAAGCCTAAATGGTAAAGATGAAAATGGCAATGGAGATAAGAAAAGGGAAACATCAAATATGAAACTCAAATGGGAAATGGAAAAGCTTAAATGGAAATACTTCAATTAAAAGCTTAAATAGAAAAAAACAAAGGTTTTTTTGCACTTGCACTTAACCATTTGGCATTTGACAATTAGCAATTTAAATTTCATCTTTTCCATTTGGCATTTTTCATTTGGCTTTTCAAGCTGTATGTAAATGAGGAGGCGTGGCTCAAAGGCTGGCGGGGGGGGGCTGGCCAGGAACTTCACAGTGCTGTAACATCCACATTGGCTGCTAGCAAAAGCAAAGCCAGAGCTAGCCTCATTGCTGAGACAGGCGCTGGAGGATGACATGACATTACAGTAACTGTACACATTTGTTGTGCTTTACGTTACTTGCTTCAACTTCAGCAGATCGAGTATCAGCAGTAGCTGCTTATGTGGTAGTGACAATAGTAGGATAATAGTAATTGTATGATGTATTAATTAGTGTTAGAGGTAATAGTTGTGTATATTTAGCAGTCGTGGCAAATTAGCAATTAGTTGTAGTCTTAATTGTAGAAGTAGAAAGTGTAGGTCTTCAGTCATTTTAGTATTAGCAGGTTTAGTGTCAGTAATAGTAGACATTATCAGTCTCTGTCTCTAGTAGTAATTGAAGTAGTCTTAACTTTTAAAGGTATTTGTGGGGACAGTTTTGTTAGGATCTGTCTGTAACCCTCAGTTACAAAACAAACAAGGTGTAGTAAGGAGTTGGTGCTCTAAGCATGCAGGAGGTGTTTCTTTTTCACTGAAAAATAAGCACATTTTTTAAATTATTAAATTGGCAAATTGATTAAAACAGATTTTTACCCGTGTCACCTACTGTCACCCACTCATGCAAAAGTTGTTTCCTGCTGTAAGAGGGCACAGTTTACAGTGAACCAATTCCTCTTGTGATGAGCACAGCTCATAAAATTCTGGCAGCAAAAACATTGGAAAACGTGACAAAATGTAAATGAACTGCTGATTGTGCACCAGAGTGCCACTAAGTAAACTGAACAAGTAAACAATGAATTGTTACATTGTTTTGGGATAAAAATTAGATTATTAAAATCTGATTTTTAATTAAATCTTCACAGTATACACTGATAAAGTTTATTTTCCAAAAAATAAAAAATGCAAACAAAATCTTTACTTAACATATTACCTCACTTCATATTACACTTCTTTATAAAATCTTAAAAATATCACAAATTCCGTGCATCATCATTGTCATTACAGCCTTTTGCAGATATAAGCAATGGATTTTTATTATTAGAGTGATTGCTAATAAAAGCAAACACAGTAATGAGGTGAAGACAGAAAGGTTTGTGGTAGAGGGAAATAAGTGAGAAGTAAGGGGAAGTTTGTAGTCACTGTAGTCAAGAGAGTCATTGTGACACATACGGGGTACGTTTTTCAATCGTACAGTTAGAAGGCAGCAGGGTAACTTTGTCATATAAACCAAACATGTAAATACAGCCCTCTTTTTCTCTCACAGCAGATCCCATAGAGATCCACAAGAGGAAGCTCTTCCTGTGGTTCAGCCACCTTCCTCCGGAGGAGAAACAGTTTGGAGGCTACTTCAGCCCAGAGACTATGCATGTGGATCCATTGATCCTGGAAACAAAACCTGAGGAAAGAGCAGGACTCCTCAGGTCCTCCCTACAAACCCAGACTTCCTCCAGCCCCTGTATGTCAGTGGAGCAGCTGTTTGATCCCACTGATGCCTGGAGTGAGGGCAGAGGACTCAATGTGTTGCTGTATGGCGCTGTGGGAACAGGGAAGAGTACAGTGGTCCGAAAACTGGTGCTGGATTGGTGTGCTGGGACCACCCTGACCCACTTCAAGCTGCTGGTTCCTTTCTCTTGTGAGGACCTTGGCCAGCTGACAAAGTGAGATCTTTGTTGTCATGTGTGGGTGTATTTACATTAACTTGGAATCATACTACTGTTAGGGATGTCACCTAGCTAAGCTCCACAATCAGTACTTAATTGATAATATCTATAGCTGTATAAAGCTCATTCCTGTGGTTGTAAAGGCAGTGTGCCATTTGTCAAAAATACCTCATTCCACTCAGTGAAACACTGCAAATTCTTCCTAATACTACTGCAGTGACAAATAAAGAACAGCCACCAGTTTGAGTGAAATATTCACATTAAAGGTCAGCTTTCCTTGCAAAATGGAAGCTTGGTGACATTGAGAGTAGTCGTAAAGCTAGTCAGCCAACTCCTGCAGCCAGAGAGCTAACTGCTAACTCACTAGCCAACTGGGACCCTGCCAGCACCAACCAGTCACAATAACTGACCAAGTTAATTGGCCTGTTCATTTGCAGAATTAAAAAAACTTTATTGATGCCCGCAGGGAAATTGCTTTGTTACAATTGCTCATGTGCTCAACACACACATAGGAGAGAGGAAGTATATAAGTAAAATGGTATTACTATAAAATAAAATAGGGATAATAATAAATACACAGAAGTAAATAGAAAAATGTACAAATGCAAATGTGTAAAAAGTAAATTGCTTCATTGCTCAACACACAAGAAAGAAAGAAATTTAGCATGCTAGCTTAGCTTGGTTGGCAACCAGACAATAAGTTAATACAGTTTATTCAAGATTTGTATTTGTACTGTCAACTCCTGACTCATAACTGACTCCAAAACTTTTGTGGAGCAGTTTGTACTCCAGCTGCGCAGAATATAAATATATATAAAAGTCGATGGTGCAACACAGCTAATAAGCTATGATAGCCTCCTCTGTATTGGACTCTGGCTTTCCGACCCCTCAAAGGTGAGCGGTTTATTTGTCAACAATACAAATTCATGTCAAAGTTCACTAAAGTTGAGCTCAACGCAAAAAGGGTTTTGAAAGGCACTTTGAGTGGTCAGAAGACTAGAACGGCGCTATACTGCATTACAACTTAAGTATTTAGTTCATACTGTGGATGAAGAAGGCTATCCATATCATGTCCTAACCTTCCTGCCACAATAGACACATACTGACACACTCTTAACAGATATTATATACAATACACTATAGAGCAGTATTCTCAATAGTATATGAAACCATAACTGAAATGCTGTAATGTCGACTTTTTTCTTTATGCTGACCTATTCAATTTTCAAGCATATCTGACCTAAATTGGAATCGATTTACTAGCTTAAATATACCAGACAGCTGTGTAACATAAACCTGATATATAATCTGATTGAGACTCAGTAGTAAATGAACATGATTGAAGTTTTAATAAAAAACAGCCAATTTTGATTTTGTAGAGGTGAGTGATACAGACATGTTCAAAGCCACCATGTGTAGAATTTGAACTTTTTTTTTTTTTCCCCTGGGAATTAGGGGTGCAAAACTCACGGTTCAGATCATATCACTGATTTGAGTCACAGATCGGATCATTTTTCAGATCAGCCAAAAAAAAAAAAAGAAAAAAAAAGGGGGAGACAAAACTTTAGATTCTATATATTCTGTAAAACACTTACAGCATGGTTTTCAATGAAAATGACATGCAAGATGTCCAATGTTAAAATAAAATCTTAAAATATGTAAAATAAAAGCTCAATTGTTAAATTAAATTGCAATTGAAGCATGATACCTTCTTCCTTTAAACATGGTAGTGAATGAAACAACAGTCTGTGTCCACATCATCAAAACTTGATAACTTACAAACATGAACACACATCTTGTTCTGCAGCTTGTTGAACGAGCCACCAAACAAACATTCACCGGTGAAAAGTGCACCGCTAACATCAGTTAGCAGCTACGTAGCTAATTAGCTGCTCACCCGCAGCACGTTAAACAGCATGTAAACATAGCTGCAGATGTCACTACGGACCTATTAAATACTGGTTTGGTCGTTGCTCTTCAAAATCCCAACGTGCTGTCTGTCTATGACTTGTACTTACAGCAGTTTGTTTACTTTATTTTAAATGAGATTTTAAATTTTGCAAATAATCCGCGGTTCACATGCGTGCCAAACCGTGGGGGGAGATCCGTACAGATCACAGATCAACTATGATCTGTCGCACCCCTACTGGAAATGTAGTATCAAAAAAGATATTAAGGCAGACAGCAAGACATGCCGTCTCAGATTTTAGTCAAATTTAACTTATCATTTATTGAGATATGAGAACTGTAAACCACAATATTTCCATATGAGAATTTCGTTAGAATGATGCGAAGAGATGATAGATTATGTTTTAATTATCTCCCAGCCTTATTCTGGTCTTTTTTTTTAAGTGAATTAAGTCAAAGGATCCCACACACTGTCAATTGCTCATATTCACTTGATTAACAATGTTTTGGTGTTTTATCAAATAAAATGTATAGTCAAACACAACCAGCACAATATATGCTTTATGTGAATCTGAGCTGTGGGGCACCCCCCTGGACGCCAACCATGAACAGCAGCAACCCATGTTCAAGTCCAGCTGTGGACGTTTGTTGATGATGGAAGGGGCTGCTGGTGTTCTCTGAATGAAATGTAGTTAACTTGTTAATTTAGGTTCGGGAGCAGAACCACGCTTCAACCACACCTCTAATCATCTGCCAAGTCTACTTATACCGTGTCAACTCTTCCTACCCTGTTTGTCTCAGATTTCTCAAGATCAGACAGACCGTGCTTCTTGGTTAAACGCTTGATACAAGAACTTTGATTTAAACAAAGACACAACTTAAAAATTGTCTACTTACCATGGATCCAGAACTGCGGATCTACCCGACCAATTCAGACGGCGTTCTGTATAACGATCTGTTCAACACCGGTCCACCAGACTCTCAGCAGCAACCAGACCGCAGTCAAACACCCCGGTGTAGTCGCCTTCGTTTGGTGGTCAGCGTACCTCAGTCCTGCCGGCGTCTCCATTCAAGCGCTGCCAACGAGATCTCTCCAACTCCAACCTCGGAGGCACGCAGATCTCAGGTCTCCTCTCCTTCTTCAGTGAGGGCTGGACGCCACGGGCATGGTGGTAGGAACCAGCTCCAACTCTCTTCTCATTGGCAGCTATCCTCATCTCGCAGGCTTCCAGCTTCCGGCTCTCCACCACGGTGCACTCGCGGTGCACCTTCATCTTAGAGGCAGCAGTCTCCGCATCCACAAACTGAGCCTAATATCAGAGACTGGACCGTCGCTTGCCTCCAACATTACCTGCAAGGTAAAGGCATCCCATTTCACCGCAACACAAACAAAGCCGCTCTTTTCCGACTGTTTTCAGCCTCCATCGACGCAGCAACAGACTCCGTACCTGCTGCGCTTTCAGCTTCCTCACCTGAGCCACCAACTGCCAGTGTTGTCAGGCGTGACATCACAGGGCCTTCGCTGCCTCGGCCACAGGCTGCATCATCAGCCCCCTCTGGTGGGGACCAGGTTGTACATCCCCCTGTGCCTGCTCCCTCTGTTTCTGATTTCTCCCAGATGATTTCAGCCTTCTTTTCATCCCTGTCTTCACAGACTTCACAAAATCCCTATGCACATGCATCCTTTCATCCCATCATCCCTTCCTCTACCCTTCTTTCAGCCACTCTCAGCAACATGGCTTCTACTTCTCCCTTTTCTTCCATAGCCAACACAGCAGTAGGAGGGCCCCATCCACTAACTCAAGGGGTCCCATTACAGGCTACCCTGGTCTATCCTTTCCCCCTGCCCTCCCCATCTCCACCCTGTCCCTTCCTCAACACCCAAATGTTTTTTCTCACTGTGCTACCAATTTCTACAGCAGCACCACCTGTCCAGCCAGCTTCATCAGTTTATCACCCTTCTCCTGTCTTTTCTGCACTGCGCCAACAGATTCTCTCCGGTAATTACGTAGATTTAGCCCAGCTCCTTAAGCCATCCTTCATCAATACTAGCCAGCTCAGGGAAATACAGACAAACTTCAGTTCTGTGCAACTTCGCAACCCACTACCCTCACAGTGTAAAGACTTAACTCCCACAGCATTTGCGTTCGCTTTTTCTCTTTACCATGATATTATCTGTTCAGCATTTCCCACACAGAGATCTGAACTAGATGATTATCCATCTATCGTGCTCGACATGGCCTTACGTTTTGGAGGGACAGGGTTTTACAGCTACCACATGCACTTCTCTAACCAGGCCTAACTTCTCTAACCTTATATTATTCATCTTCTTGACGATTTTCTCATTGTCACTCCACCATCCTCACCTCCTCGCCACGGGTTCAATACGCTCACAAACACTTTGTCCAAACTCGGCGTCCCTCTTTCTGAGGAAAAAACATTAGGGCCTGGCACTTCCATTGAGTTCCTAGGCATCGCCCTGGACTCAATTTCTCTCTCTGCCCTCTGAGAAATACAGCGCATCGCTCTGCTTCTGTCATTAGCTCCTAGCAGACAGAGTCACCAAAAGCTAGCTATCAGCCCTCCTTAGCCATCTTAATTATGCCATCTATATAATTCCTTGAGCAAATCTTCTTGTCGATCCTTTTGTCTAAGGCTACTGCCGTTCCCTCTCTCCAGGATAGGGTCGTTATGGACGATGCCTGCAAGATGGAAATGCGCATGTGGCTAAATTTCCCGTCTTCTTGGAATGGCATTTTCTTCTTCTACGACGACTTCATCACCCAGCCTGAGGACATTCAACTTTATACAGATGCGGCTCCCTCTACAGGTTTCAGCGGCTACTATGGAGGGAGATGGTTAGCCTCTGCTTGGCCCCCAGTGTTCAAATCCCTCGACTCAGAGTACCACTCTCCTTCATCTGCGCTTTATGAGCCGTACTCCTTAATAGCTGCCATTCTTTGAGGGCATGAACGGTCTAGAAAATTCATACTTATCCACTCCAATAACACCACAGTCATAGTGATCCTAAACAAAGGTCGATCTCGTTCTCTAGCCATCATGCAGTTCCTGCACAGACTCGCCTTATTCTCAGCTCAACACCAGTTCATCCTCCAGGCAGCCAACATTCCTGGTTTCGCTGTCTCACTTCTCATTCCAGAAATTCAGACACTTGGCCCTGGAATCTGATCTTCACCGGGTGCTTATCCATTTTCAGCCACAATATTCAGCTAGCTCCACAGCTGGCAAACCTCTCTAACGTTTCATAAGAAGCCATCCTCGACAGTCTTGTCCCAAGCACACTCTCAGCCTACCTAACTGGCTGGAATTGCTTCAAGGCATTTCACTCCACCTACCAGCTGCCTTTTCCCTCTCTGGACGTCATGTCCTTCTGCAGTTTCTTCACCAATGCTCATTCCATCCAAAATCCAGTCCTCCACCATCCAGACCTACTTAGCAGGAATCAACTCCTTCATCAAACTAGTCACTGGCTTCCAGTGTCCTTCAATCTCCCATTCTCATGTTACCAGGTTAATAAAAGGCTTGCAGAAACAGGAACCGGCTCTCCCAGCTAGATACTTGCCACTCACTTCTGACCTTCTCAGTGTCTCCATCTGCTCCCTACGTTCAGGCTACATATCCCCTATGGTTGACTTAACCCTAGAATCCATGCTCTGTTTCTGGTTTTGGATTCTTGAGGTGCTCCAAATTTGCCCTGACTTCAGCGGTCTATAATTCTTTTTGTCACCCCGGTCTATCTGATATAACCATCCACACAGCTGACTCACTCATATTCACGCTCCGAAGGAGCAAAACAGATCAGTTGGGAGTTTCTTTCCATATATACTTACTCCGCCTCGAATCCTATCTCAGCCCATACGAGCCGCTGACCCAATACATCAGCTCCAGGTACCCCACTAAGGCACTAAGGCACCTCAACACCCAGTCTTCCTCACCAAAACAGTCCTATTCAAATCTGACTCTTTTGGGGGCCAGTGATCAGCTCGGGCAGAAATATGCCTGAGACAGAACCCCTACACTGAGTTTCCCTCCACCTGGTCTTCAGTACATCCTCCCAGACCAGCCTAACAGACGACATCTTCCTTCTACCTTCACCTACATTCATGCATTTGTCCTCAACATTCAGTACCTCCTGAATTTCATTAAACCTTTAAACGGCATATTGTTGTGGTGTGGTTCTTGCTAGTGAAGTTAGATTTATAGATATGGTACTGGTGCGGTTTGATTATATGTTTTTTTCCTGATGAAGGTCTGAGCACCAAAAGTAATGAATAAAGTGAGTGATCAACAACTTGCACAGCATGTTGGTTATAAAGTGCGCCAAGTGACAAACTTTGTCCCACACAGGGTGGCTTCCTTGAGGGACCTGGTGAGCAGGAAATACCTCCACTTGAGAAAACATCCTCTGCTGAGTGGGGAGGGCAACCAGGCCAAGGATGTGCTCTTTGTCTTTAACGGGATGGAAAAGATGAAGCTAGACTTCCGGATTGGATCCACAGAGCTCTGCAGTGACCCAAATGAGGCGCTGCCTGCAGGTGTCGTGGTGGTCAACCTGCTCAGGAAGTACTTGCTGCCTGAGGTAAGACACAGTTCACCATCACTGCAATGTTATTTATTTCTCCTGTTCTGTTAAAATCTATTTCACACTGTCATCCATTAGTTGGTTACTGTCATGCTGAATTGCAAATTGCAGCCATGACTATTGGCAGTAAAGTGGAGGGCAAAAACTTAAAGGGTAGAAGTATTACTTTAGTCTTGTTTTGATGCCACACAAAGTAATTATTAGCTTACTAACCAGTCTAAACAAAAAAGGAATGTTGAAATTAAAAATGGTCAGATGAAAATATTTTCAAAAATGCAAATGGGAGTTTCTATTTCAAAAGCAAATCCTTTCCTTTTGCATGGTAAAAACCATTTCAGTTAACTACGTCTTGAAGGAAGGGACCCTTGCCTCTCCAGACTTTTGATAGCTTTGCTCAGTCACTAAAAAACTGATTCAGTTCATGCTTTACTGGCTGCTCAGAATTCACGCAATGTTGCATTTTTACATTTTAAATAATCAGAGATAATCAATCACCATTTTACATTTGGAATATAAAAAAGAAACAGATTGATATATTCAGATATACAGTATATCAGAATGAGAATTTTATTTATTCACAAACAGGGCGCCTGTTCCTGGAGTTTACTATCCACATTCTAAGATAAATTAGACTCAACTTTATTGTCATTGCACATAATAAGTAACAGTACACATCAACAAAGTGCAGTTTAGCATGTAACCAGAAAGTGCATACAGTAGCAGAGGTGCATCTAGATATATATATAAATGAGTTTCCACTGCAACACTTATAATAAGAGGATGAAACCTTTGTTATTTTAAAAAAGTTAAAAAATGTTAAGCTTACATTTTAGCATACAAAATAACTAAAGCTCTCTTCTTCCAAAAGAATCTCTCCCTGGCAGCGCAGATACAGTACTTGGTTTCTCCTTTATCCATGATGTTCACCAGTGCTCTCTTCTTAAGTCAGCTTTCTAATTTTTTAGCTGTAATCTGTGCTGCCTGAAACACCTAAAGTGTTCAGTCCTCTCTGTCCTGCTGTTATCACAGACATGTCTTAACTAACTGAAGCCCCTCAACTTGCTGATGGAATCACTTCACTCTTCAAGCTGGTGACATTTTACCTTCCATTGTCTAGGGCTTATGCGAAATTACTGTTAATTAAAGGTGGCTAAAAACAGAAATATAAAATAAACCATCCTAACATACTTATCTAGATATTTGGAGTGAACTACACAGCATCTTGCCATGTATCCTCTGAAATATCTTCAGTTCTTGACTCCAAGCTTTCCTCAATTAATAGTTTTTTATGCAGATATATATTCAGTGTGCTTATTAAAATGTGTGCCAATTTGGATATTACATGCTTTGAATTAGGTGGCATTTTGAAAATATCAAAGAGTGAGTGTTGACCTCTATATTTGTGTTTTGTGTAAATGTAATTCATCCACTGTATGTTTCCCAGGCCAGTATCTTGGTTACCACCAGGCTGTCTGCTCTGGACCGCATCCCTCAGAAGTATGTGAGTCGCTATGTACAGATTTGTGGCTTCAATGACCCGGACCGTCAGCGAGCCTACTTCACCAGCCGCCTACTGCAGCAGAGTGGGGACACAGCACAGAAACATGAGGCTCAGGCAATCGTAGAGCTGCTTTACCTCAACCTCCAGAGGGAGAGCCAGCTGGCTGCAGCCTGCTTCCTCCCCTCCTACTGCTGGCTCACATGTGCTACCTTACACTTCCTGCATTTCACTGACGCCAAGGCACCCATCCGCACTCTGACTGGCATATACACCAGTTTCCTCAGGCTAAACTTTGGAGGTGAGGTGCTAGGCACAGGAGCAGGGATAAGTGTGCCCATTCAGGAGCCCCACAGCTCTCTGATGTTGTATGTAGTCCGTACAGTTGGAAAACTTGCGTTTGATGGTGTGACATACAAACGCACGTCATTCTCAGAAAAGGAGCTGGAGCAGTGGATTGGAGGGAAGACCAAGACAGACGAGGAGCTTCGTCAGCTGGCCATGTTCCGAACTGACGTGCTAGACTTCTTCTTGGCTCCCTGTGTTGAAAGTGGCAAGCATTTACCAGGAGAATTCAGTGAGAATAATGAAAGGCAATATGTATTTGCTGTCCCAGCCATGCAGGAGTACCTGGCTGCTCTCTACGTGGTTCTAGGAGAGAATAAATCTGCTCTGGAGAAGCTGACCAGGCAGGTGTCTGTGGCCATTGGTCAGGCAAGTGAGGATGTCAGTGCCATTGTCAACATTCTTTCTAAGTTTATCCCCCTCAGAGTCTTTGCTGTCTTCAACCTCCTCAAGCTTTTTCCAAAGCTCTATGAGAAAATCAGCAGACACACCAAAGGCAGCATTGCTAGAACCATGGCAGCTGAGATGTTCCGTGTTGAGGATAGCTACAACGAGGATGTCCTGGATCAGGTGGAGCAAAGCCTGCTGGGGGTTCATGGCCCGCAGCCACAGCAGTTCAGTGAAGGCCCACCTTTTGAGCTCTACCCCATCTTCATGGGTGGACTGTTGCATTATGGTAACCGCATCCTTCTCGAGCAACTTGGGTGCAATATTCAGAGCACCACTGTAGCCCAGATCACACGTGTTCTTCGAAAGTACCTTGTCAGAGGTAACTTATGCTTTCTTTGCAAACTGCATATATAGTGTGTTTTGATTGGTCTGATATTTGGAGACCCTGAACATTATGCGTATACAGATTCCACTCTGACATTATTTATAGAGCACTTAAAACATATTGAAATACCCTCTAGGTCAAACTTGAGAAGTCATTCAGACTAAGCATGTACTGAGCAGTTAAATTGAAGTGTTGATACCTTTTTAGTTAACATTTACAATCTTGGATCATCTTGGCAGACTGATATTTTTGCTTTAGCTCTTCAACCCCTGCTGCCAAAATTGCTACTGTTGCCGAATGTCAGGTTACCAAAACTGTGTCCAATTAATGAGCTAGTTGTTACTCCTTGATTTAAAAATAAACAATATAGACAATATAAGTTGAAATAAATTTGTTTGTTTGTTTTGTTTGATATTTCCCTATGCTAGAGCTCAGCAAGCCACAGCCACCAGAAGAGCTGATGGATCTGCTGGTCCTTCTGTATGAGTTTCAGAACCCCAGACTGACTGCAGAGGTGCTGGCCTCAATCAGAGCCATTCGCCTCACCAACATTCGTATGACATCACTCAAATGCTTCGTTTTGAGTTCTGTGCTCTCATGCACCCCTGCAAGGTAAACTATGGATTGTGCTTTTACTGTCACCTGTTCAGTATGTAGTATGTTTGCTTTTTTTACAGTTGCTCTGTATGAGGTTTTTTGTTTTTTTTAGTAGATCGAAAAGAATATCTTTCTGAACTTGACTTGTAGCTCAAACTATTGGCCTTAATGAAAAATAGTCTTGGGCATATTTACTGCTAGGGACTCTTATTGGCGCACAACTTCAAATCCAGTAATGCCCCCTAATAGTGTAGCATCTAATTGCATTGTTGCAGGAAAATCTTTCACAAGTGGATTTCACAATCTTCACACAGATTCCAAATGTTGGAGTGAACCTTTTGTTGAATTCTACAACAACCAGAATGCTTTGCACGCATATCGTCCAATCAAACTGACTGAATGTGCTGAAGGTGTGTTCATAGCCAGATTAGCACCAAAGACAAAGTTAGAGCAGTGTTATATCTTTTTACTGAGGCTTACTTTCATTTACATTTTTTCTCATCAAGTCTGGATATATTGAAGCAGTGTGCAAGCAAATACTGTTCTTTTTACCTATTTTGGACAATGATGCTGAGTGCAGCCACCCACAAGTTACAGGTAACACACAGTCACTGTTGTTGTGTAATATATATATTACACAACATTACATGAAAATATTCTGTCAGAAAACAAAGACAGATTTACCAAAGTTTGTTGCAGCACAGTGTTTTCTGTTCTGTTCCTATTCTCTCTGACAATCATCATCGGGCAGGCCCTGGTCGCTGCTGCAAAGCTACCTACTATCTACTGGCTGCAGCACCTCTACTTTGGTTGTGACTGTACCATATCTCCGGTGGTAGCTCTCTCCTCGATACTCTATTTTGTCTAATTGGACAGCGCAGTATTCAGCCTCATAAGTTGTAATAGTTGCTGGCAAATGAGTAGGGAGCTCTGGGTACAGGCAACATGGAGGGAAGTTAAACATTGTTCATTTGCATACTACCCACATTGTAATGATACAATGCAGGTTGAAAATCGGCAGTGTTTCCTTTTAAGGCTTGTACCAGCAGCCTCTGAATGCTAACAGAATATGGGAACCGACTCAGCTTAATAGAATGACTTTGAAAATGCTAAATTACTTGCTTTAACAAATTTTGTATGTTTATACAATGAAGAATATATCAAATATCACTTTCATGAAGCTGTTCTCAGCAGACAGATCACAGGCAATGAACTTGGCATTTCATATTCCTCGCAGCTATAGCAAATTTCAAGCTGAATGCAAAGTTTATCAGTGCATGTCTATGTTTGGTTTGCAGTGGAACAAAACAAAAAAAGTTGTGAAAATAACTGAATTAATGCTCATTCTACAAAGACATTCTAAAATAGCCTGAGCAAAATTATTGGTACCCTTTAGAAATTGTAAGAAATAATAGATTTTTAGTGATACTTTAAGCAGACTATTGTGTTTTAATTAGTATCATAGGTGTTTTCAATCTTATAATCACTGATGCAGCCAGTTTAAAAGGAGCTAAAAGAAAATTACTTATGCACACTTCTTTGTGCCACTGTGTGCATCACATTGAACATGGAAAAGAGAAGGAAAACTAGAGAGTGGTCTTAAGACATTAGAAAAAAGGTAATAGCCAAGCATGGTCACCGTAAAGGTTACGAGACCATCTCCAAAGAGCTTGATGTTCCTGTGACCACTATTGCCAATATTATTAAGAAGTTTAAGGCTCATGGAACTGTAGCCAACATCTCTGGATGTGGTCGCAAGAGGAAAATTGGCCAGAAATTGAACAGAAGGATTGCTTGAATGGTCTAGAGAGAGCTGAAAAAATACAGATCTGATGTTCAAGTTCAAGGTACAATTGTTTCAAGTCGCACCATCCGTCGCTGTCTGAATGAAAAGGGGCTCCATGGTAGAAAACCCACTAAGACCCCACTTCTAAGAGGGAGACACAAAAAAGCCAGACTGGTCTTTGCCAAAATTCATGTTGACAAGCCACAGTCCTTCTGGGAGAATGTGCTTTGGACAGATGAAACAAAATTAGAGCTCTTGTTTATAGAAGAAAAAATGAAGCCTTCAAAGAAAAGAACACCATGCCTACCGTGAAACATGGAGGAGGCTCAGTGATATTTTGGGGTTGCTTTGCTGGCACTGGGTGCCTTGAATCTGTGCAGGACACAATGAAATCAGAAGACTATCAAGGCATTTTGGAGCACAACATACAGCAGTGTCAGAAAGCTGTCTTAATCGCAGGTCATGGGTCTTCAACCAAGATAATAACCCCAAACATACATCAAAAAGCATCCAAGAATGGATGAGAAGAAAATGTTGGACCGTTCTGAAGTGGCCTGCCATGAGTCCTGATCTGAATCCCATTGAACATCTGTGGAAAGAGCTGACACTTGCGGTTGGGAGACGGCACCTATCAACCCTGAGAGAACTGGAGCAGTTTGCTCTCGGAGAGTGGGCCAAACAACCAGTGGAGAAGTATAGAGATCTTATTCAGAGTTACAGAAAGTGCTTGACTGCAGTTATTGCCTCCAAAGACTGTGCTACAAAATATTATGTTAAGGGTACCAATATTTTTGGCCATGCCATTTTCATTTGTTTTATTGTATTAAATATTATATTAAGTTGTAAATCAAAAACAAAGTTTCAGTTATATTCAATCTGAAATAATGAATGATGGATACCATATACTTTTGTCAATTTCAACTCAATACAGAGAAAAATCACTTACCAATATTTTCGGCTTCGTCTGTACCTTAAAAACAAGTCCAGTTCCCGGGATTCTTGGGATAGTGTGCTTCTGTTCCCGGGATGGAAAATGTATAATTTTTGGGAAAAATATTAATCCCTAGTGGGGTGCTATTGCACAGGAGCTAAAGTACCATGTCGTATAACACAGAGAGGACCCACCTGAGAACCATCAAGAGACAGCAGCAGTATTTGGGAAGTAATAATCAAGATGCCTACCCTCTGGCGTTTTCAGAGCTCGTAATCTACATTGTGACCAAGTCTAACTCTGAAGCTCCTATTGTCTTCCGACTAGCAGACATGATAAACCCATACAGGCAACGTCTTGGACAGTTGGGTGTGGAGACACCAGATGTTAACTCCACACGACTGAAGGACAAACTTCCAAGCACACATGCAGGGAAGAAATGTGCTTCTGGCTTTCCAGAAGGACATAGGCTTGGTATTATGGCAAGCGTCAGACCACAGTGAAGTCATTATCCTTGCCAAGGCAGCGAAGATTTTGTGAAGGCACATGCTCAACCACAAATTTACAATTGATGGAACCTTCCATGAGGGATGTATTAAGGTCAGTCTTCTTCAACTTGTGGGAATGGTTGAACATGGAACTGATATTAAGTCTCAAGTCAGATTTGGTGCACCAAAAACAGCTGCTGCAGTACAACTGCTATGCAAGGTACATACAAAGAAGGAGCAGCAACTCTGACACTCAAAATATCAGGAAACCCCTTGTCCTGTTTACTCAGGAATGTCTGTCTATGCCAAGGCCAGAAAGAGATTGTTGGTGGAATTTCTTCATGAGCATGGCATCACCATATCTTATGACAGAGTTGGAGTTGCTGGAGACATTTGCACATTTAGGAGAGGCAGCAATCAAGAAGTACATTGGAGATGGATTTTTCTGGACACCGGTTTTGCAGAGAGGATTGTTCACCACAGCCACCATGGATAACATAGACCATAACCCAACTGCAACAACCGCAACCACCTCTTTCCATGGAACCAGCATTTCAGTTTTCTAGCATCTGACCAAAGATGACATAGGAGGGAGAGCATGAACAACCCAGATTTGTGGAAGAGAGAGTGCAAAAAGTTCCAGAACTTCCTGATTCCTTTACCAACATTCACCCTGCCTTCTTTGCAAAGAAGAAGTGGTTGTGTGATCCAGATGCCACTCTGCTGAGGCTACAACTGGTACATGAGTACAAATGGCTGCAGAAGGTCATAGCAATTGAGGACATAGATGGGGAGGTGAACATCACTTGGTCAGCCCACCATCCTTCAATGAAGAGAAGCCCACCATTTGAAGTGAGCATTACATCTGTTACCACTCCTTAGAGATCAGGCTCACTCAGTTGCTACAGTAAGGCAGGTGATGGACAAGATCAAGTACATAGTGACTTTCCCGAACCTAGGTCAGGTACCTATCACAAGCCTGGAATTAAGTCATTTTCAGGGCAAGGCCACTTTGGCCTTTGATAAATACAAATTTATTGGGGCCTCGCAGCCAAGATGTAGGGCATCAAGGCCGCAACCAATGGTGCAATTGATAATTACGTCATATGAAGACAAAACAGTATACAATCAACAATTAGGAGTCAGTGTATTGAAAAACAGTACTGAGTTTATTAAAACTGCACACTGAATGTTTGACTTTTCCTCAAAATGCTGTCAAATTTTTTAAAAAATGTGAACAATTCATTATATTAATTTTTATTGTTATTTATTGTTTTTATATATATATAAACTTTGCACAAAAAGTAAGGAAATTTGTGTTTGGTAGATTATTTCTTTGTTGTAACGATGCTTGGCAATAAATCTTATACCGTTGGAAAGCCTGTTTATTTCTCCTGATGCCACATTTGTAAGGAACATGCATTTGTGGGATGAGCAGCAGAGCTGAGTATGTGGGTTGCGCCCATGAAAAATTTGCCAAATATTCTCTGCCAATGCCAAATAGCTTATTCTGCCATTAACTCTTGTTTGGTGTTTGGTGGATTGGATGATTGAAGTTTGAAGAAACAAGACATATTGGCAATTTAACAATTTATTCATTTAACAAACAGGAGCCTCAGTAGCGTGTGGAAGAATTATACACAGCCACAACAGCCCAGCACCTCCTCGTCATGCTGGTCACCAGCCTGGTCACGCACTGCTGTGGGATGGTATCCCATTCTTCAACCAGCATTTGTCACAAGTCAGCCAACGTGGTTCTGTTGGGCACGAACAGCACGCCCAAGCTGATCCCACAAATGGGGTTGAGGTCAGGACTGCTGGCAGGCTATTCCATCCTCTCCAATCCCAAATTCTAGTCTCTGATAAACCCCACTCTGTCAAAGCGAGCGTTGTCATCTTGGAAGATAGAGTTCAGTCCCAGACTGTGGAGATATGAGATTGCCACTGGTTGCAGAATCTCATCTCGATATCTCTCTGCATTGAGATTGCCTCCAATGATGACAAGCCTCGTTTTTCCAGTGAGGGAGATGCCGCCCCACGCCATCACACTGCCTCCACCAAAAGATGTTACTCTATCGGTGCAGCAATCAGCATAGTGTTTGCTGCGTCATCTCCACACTTTAACCCTACGATTCAAGTGCCGTAGGCAGAATCTGGACTCATTGCTGAACATTACGTTCCTTCACATGTTCAGGTTCCAGTGCACGTGTTGCCGACACCAGCACAAACAGGCCTGACAGTGCAGGGCAGTCATGGCAGGCCTCCTGGCAGCCCTATGAGACCTGAGATTGGCTGCGTGCAGTCTGTTCCGATTGTCTGGGCAGAGAGCCGTCAGCCATACCGTCCTGCAAACCTTGACTGCAAATCTGTAGAAGACAGCCTACGGTACCTAAGTGCTGACAGAGTGAGGAAACGGTCTTCCCTGTTATATGGAACATGGCCTTCACTTTGGAGATGGTACTAGGGCTCACTCCAAATAATGCTGCAACTTGGTTTTGCAGAACACCAGCTTGAAGTTGCCCTATCGCACGGGCCCTATCCAGATCAGTCAAACGTGGCATGCCGATTCTTGGAGCAGACACCTACTGACCACTGTAGCAGTGCCCATGCTCCATGCTGTGTGTGTGTGTGTGTGTGTGTGTATGTGTGTGTATGTGTGTGTGTGTGTGTGTGTGTGTGTGTGTGTGTGTGTGTGTGTGTGTGTGTGTGTGTTGCATCATGCTGAAAAAGAAGCAACCTGTCAGATCTCACAGCAATATCCCGGTTAGGGATCCCGGTAGAGCAGGTAGGCAGCACTTTAGGTTGATTAATCCAAAGTACGCCAGTTTGACAGAACGTATTCCAAATCAGGGAGCAATTAAAACACGAAGACAGAAAACATGAAAAGCTTGAGCAAAATGCAGGAAGGCCACATAAATCACACAAGCAGCGAAATTCAAAGTCAGTTGTCAATTTGGCAAAGATGAGCGGCAGCCAGTATGTGCCAGCGTTCCCATGGGATGCAGAGTAGCCTCTCTCCCACCCAACACAGGTACCGAGACAAACCTTACTGAATAAGCCTTACTGTCTGAGCTTTGGCCTTACTCTCTGACTCTGAGCCTTAGGCCGTATTCAGACCAACTCACGCGGTGCGGCAAAAAACGCCAGTTTTCCCATTCATTTGAATGAGGATAGTGTGTTTTGGCTGCAGGCGGTTTTGCCGCTGCGGCGCTGCACCATGCTGCAGCCAGAAAGTTGAGTCAACTTTTGGAGAAACACAACCCAACGTCACTGTGGCTGAAGGCTGTGGTGGCCAATCACAGCCGGAGATCAGACTGATCAGAGCTGTAAACTCAGCCACGAGGGAAAACAAAGACGTTACAAGGAAGAGGGGAGGACATTTCTCTTAGTTTGCTAATATTAAAAGTAAAGTTAGACTTTGCTGTCGGCTTCCCGACTCATTTTAAAAAAGAAGAGAGAGCGAGAGCAGCTGTAAACACACAAAGAGAGCATTGTCAGGTTATGAAATAATGTAATCAAATAATACAATCAGAAGTACAATGCATCATATTTCTGGAGACAAAGATACATACCACCTAGCTATCTTTTCTTTGTCTGAAAAGTTGGCACTCAGCCAGTCCTTTAAATACTATTGTACAGAATTTGAAACATCTGTTTACTAACCTTACAGGTTATTTCTTATTAAATTCTTATAAAGAAAGAAAATTGGAATCGGCGAAAATCAAAATCGGAATGTCAGACTTTAAAAAAATCGGAAATTGGAATCAGTCAAGAAAATTGCAATCGATACATCTCTACTCTTACTGTCTGAGCCTTACCGTCTGGGTTCATCCAAAAATCTACGTAACTTACTGAAACTGACAAGCTGACATTCACATCCACTTCAGTGTTTTTACTACGAAATTCCGTCTTTGTACCTCGTAGGCAATGTAACACTGTCTGATGAAATGCAAAGAGGAAAACTTAATACTTATTAAGTTTGTAAGATCCCCACTTGATTTGTCTCAGACTGGTGAAGTGTGATATTAGCGGCAGTTGAACTTTGTGGATTTTGTCCGCCATTACTTACATTACTTGCATCAAAATCACTGTAGGAAGGGATCTCTTCAGGGCCAGTATGAATGAGGAATTATTATAGCAACCCAAAATTATTCCAATGTACATAAGGCCATGTTAGTATTGTTTTCAAATAGACTAGCCTATCTGTCCTTTAAATAAGCATTGTTCCATTAAGGAGACATGATAGTTTACAGAGAGGGATGTTTGTGTGATTGATAGGTGTGTTAGCCTATCACAGTCAGCTGTGGTGGTTGCCATTTGCTCATCTCACTGGCTCTAAGACAGTGTTGAACTTTAACCTCAAATCAAAGCTTAAGTCAAGTTTTTCAGTGGTTGTGACTTTGTTTTGTTTTTGTTTTGTCTTGTGGTGTCTTCCCCTAGATATCACCTTGAAGAGCTGAACCTGTCCTCCTGTCTCCTGACTCATGACATGCTTCAGATGCTGTGGCCTGCCTTCAGACACGCACATATCCTCAAGTGAGACATAATTAATAACTGTTCTGTTGTTTGCAGGGAAGAACTTGAGTTTGTAGACAGGAGTACTTGTACATTATCCATACAACTGAACATTGTACATTTCATACAACCACTACTACTTCACTTTTTAAGCAGTTAGATTTTTCTTTAGGCAAGGTGACTTTATTTGTATAGCACCTTTCAACAAGGCTAGTGTATAAAGTGCTTTACTTAAGGCATAAAACTCAAGATATAAAAGAAGACAATATAAAAAGATGCATAAAAAGAGTATAGAGTACATAGAAAATAAAAATAACCTTGAACAGAAAACACATTTAATTTCTCAGTGTTTGTTGAGCTATGCTTATCATAGCTGAGTAAACATGTCAAGGTTACAAAGATCAGAATCCAGATGGTAAATCTGTCGTGACACTAAGCTGCATACTGCTAAATTTCATACCTGATTTGGTTCAGCTGCTCAGTGAGCTGCTGTGAACAGGTTATTCTGATTTTAGCAGATCCTGACTTTACTCCTCTTGTTAATGCCTTTCCAGGTGACGTTTTACTATTAACACCAACCAGTGTCACCAAAGATTTGTAAAACTCTGTATTCTCTGAAGGACATATCATTATCTAAAATGCATCATCTGTCATTTTATTACAATGTTTGCCTTGCCTTATTTTTAGTTTATCTAAAAGCATGGAGATGTGGCTGAGAATGGTGTGTTCATTTAATGGTTATTGACTGCAAGTTAGAGCCCAACTGATACTGGATTTTGGGGAATGATACCAATAATTGATCATTCTTTTTTTGCTTGTTTTGACTGTAATATTGGTCATGCTGATGTATCAGTGGGCTTGAGTGTACACTGACCTGTATACTATAAATTTGATCAAAGCTATGTTTACATGATAGTAGAATTATGTTCTTAAGCAAGTAACCCAGTAGAGGATCAACACTTATAGGTGTCATGACTGTGAGATGATACTCCAATTAAGAAACCTTGTTAAGATGGCTGGCTTTTGCCTTTAAACATCTACTCTGGCATGGAATCACACAACAAGGGGAGTGCACATGGTGCACAAAAAGTGCAATAACTGCCTTCAGTCACGCTCCAGTGATTCCTCCAAACATTCATTCTAATCCTCCGAATTTACCTGTTTGAACTTGATATACAGTGAAACTGATTCATCTGCCAGTTTGCCTCTTTTTCTCCTCATTCCCAGTACAATGAACCTTTGGCACTGACATATTGTGAGGGTTTTTGCTGGTGGGAGAATAGAATAGTCCAAACTGCAAATAAAAGTTTTCACAACACCAAAGACAAGATCAATCCATGATACAAAGATAAATAATAAAATAAATAAAAAATAAAATAAAAAGGTAATAAAATGTTCAGTATTCAAGCTGATCAACAATGTGTGAAATACTGATTTGGTGCTAACAGGGACGTCGATAACCCTAAACAAGTGCATTCAATACACGATCAGTTTGTAGATATTCCATATTTTTCTTCTCGTCAACAAATCTCATGTGCAGAGCCAAACCAACAATGAATTGATCTACTAACAAGTATCGTGTGTGTATCAAAGCCTGATATAACATTATTCCTCCTCATAGAGCTCCATTGTTGTCTAAAAACTATTAAAAACACATCAGTGCGTCACACTGTTGTATTGCCTGACATGTTCCTTCATGTCATGACATGTTCTTACCATGAACATACACACTGTAGTTTATTGTGACTCAATCCCACATACACCATCCTGCTGCCAGGAATACTCACTAGAACACCAAATGTGGATTGATCCACCACTAAAGACAGTCCCTAATACTGGGATCAGACTACACAAATAGAGCCTGATTTTAACATGATTTTGTCATCGCTGACAAATTCCAGCATCAGGCCCGATTATGAAAGTCGGGACCATTGTGAATGACAAATATATTGTATAGCCTGATCCTGGCATAACAAATGCATTATTTCCTCCTGTTTGAGTAATGTTTCTGGTCATGGGATTTTTTGAGGATAAAAAAGAAAAATATATATTTACTGAAAAATGCCAGCCTTATTCTTTTAAAATGGTCCAGAGCATGACCATTTAATGGGTTACTTCACAATGTTAAACATAGCCCTCATTACTGCTGTTTAAATGTTTTCATTGTTCTTGACTCTGGGTTACTAGCATGTGTATGCTGTGTGTGTTGTGATTGTTGTGTCTACCTGTCTCTGATGTCCTCAGTCTGCAGTTTAACAGCCTGGGTCCTGAGTCCTGCATCCTCCTGAGAGATCTGTTACTAGACCCCAAGAGTTCTATTAAATCTCTACAGTAAGACTACATTTTTATTCATGTCTTTGTGTCTTAAGTCCATGTGTCCAAAGTTTTCCTTCTTTTACTGTGCTGCTGGCTTTTAAAAATGTTGACACCAAGCAGCAACTACCACAATTTGAGGTTGAAACCAGTGCAGAAGTACCTGTGCCACAACAGCCACTAGATGCTCCAACTGACTCCCAAAATTTATACTCGTAACTTGCAGTTTGTAGTTGTAACTTCAGTGTCGCACACACATAGGTGGGAAATTCGTGTGTCCGTCTCTCAGACTTTGTGAATCATCACCGTTGAAAAAAATCCTGCACAAATTTTAATTACACATACACAAAATATTTCTACAGCTACAAAAACATTTTACACATGTGCCAAATTATATCTGTTTGCACAAAACTTTTTCACACATTCACAAAACATTTCACAAGCTAAAAATATTTATGGCCATTATTTGATTCCATACGACCATAAACTGCAACTCTGGGCTTCAAACCGGCTCCATTGAAACCAACGGGTGACGTCACACCTCACTACGTCCATCTGTGGTTTAGACATTAGTAAATATTGTTGGGCCTCTAATGTTTTTACCACAGACTAATACTAACAGTGTTAGTCATAGCCAGCACTTCTCTTAACCATCTATTAGTTAGTGTTGGCTTAAGGGGAGACCCTTTGGACACAGTTTGTTTTTTGCGCCAGGAGCCTGCACAGCTGGGCCTGATTAACACAGTAGGGGAGCTGTGGGGTCCCCCTGACCCCCAGTTTGTCCCACTCTCTATGAGTTAAGTATGTACCCATCAAGTACAGTACAGCATCGTATTTTGCCTGAAGCTCCAGAGACCAGTGAGTACTCCTACACTGAAATACTACCTGGCCTGAGGTTTGTTCTTGGTCACTTTATGTAATTTGATTAAAGGAAATGTATTTGGGATAAATGTAGCATGTAAGAACAGTATCAACTGATAAAAAAATATTACATTACTGGTCATTGAAATTATGCACTTTAATTTGATGTTTTTTTATGTGGATTCTTGAGCACATTTATATATAAAGATAACTAGCTTTGTAAATTACACACACACACACATATACATACACACATATGTATATATATATGTGTGTGTGTATATATATATATATATATATATTTTTTTTTTTTTTTTTTTTTTTTTTTTTTTTTAATCTAACCATGTGGTATTACCACTGCCTTCACGGCCCACTAGATGGCTCACTGGTTGAGAATGGCTGTTTTAAGGTAAGTCAGAGTGTTTGCACTGTTAAAATTTAAACAAAGCAAGGCAGATGTAAGAAATACAGTGAGTTTGTTGAACAGTTATTCTTGGATTTTTCACATGTTGTTGCTGTTGGTCAAAGATGTGCACCTGCTCTCTATCTCTCTTTTCCCTGTCATATGCACACGTGTATACACACATACACACATTAAGAGCCTGACTCTGCACAAGGTTGACTTTATTGAATATGTATTTGCTGATATAACTCTAAAACAGGACTACTGTGTCATGATTTTTTCCTCTGATTTTAAACAGATTTTATTACATCAATATAAATCTGAGACTTAAATACATGTGTAAAATTGACATTTGATTTTCACAATAAATGTTACAAGAAAATAACAGTATAATAACCTGTAGGTAAAGTGCCAAAGTGTTTGAACTAACTATCTGCTGTGAACTATTTTCATGCCTCACCTGATATTCTGTAGCTCTGTGCTTCTTTCAGTTTGTTGATTTGGGCAACACAAGAGTTTCATGACAGAGCCACAACAATCCTTAAACCTATCTTTAGATCGTGTCAAAACTCATGTCTCAATGTTAATTCACTTTGGGAGGCCTGCAGTGATAAAGCTGTTTAATAAAATAATATGCCTGAGCAACAATTTCAAATTAGCTAATACCTGGATTTTAATCATAAGATCTTCTGATGTTAGTTTTGTCCAATGAAGCTGTTTTCAATTCTGTGATGTTTAAACTATAAATATTAAATGCTTTAGATTACTACTACCACTACCAGGTTGTAGCTAGTCAAAGATGTGTAAAACAGCTTGAAGTTGAGTGTTGCCAGATCATCAAGTCAGGTATCCCTCCACATCCTGCTCTTTCACTCTTCATCATAATGACCAACACACAAACCTGGCAATTCTGCACAGATCTTACCAGTAGCACTTTGTGAACTTAAAATGGCAAGATAGTTTGAGATTGTTAAAAATATTGGAAGGGACAATTCAGCGACCCACTCAAAATCGAAAGGTTATGAAGCAAGAGTATGTCTCCAAGTCAGTCTTGTTTTTGGTAGAGAAAATCTCTAAATACATTAACTCCCCATTTTGTTGTCTTTTTGTATTAATCTCATCCTTCTCTTCCTCCTCCCTGTTTTTCACTTGGTTTCTTTCTTTTCTTCTCCATTTCTTTTTCCTCTGCTGCATCCCATTCTTCAAAACTTCATAACGAGTAACTTTGACAGCTGTGCTTAAATGTAATGTTGCTAATGTTACAAGTTGGGTAGCAGATGAATTTAGAACTGAACTATGTGTGCAATAAACAGTTTTAACGCACACCTGCCAGCCAATCAGAAAAGAGTATTCACCCAGATCATGGTATAATACTGTTTACTGTTGCTACCACTGATCGTAGAGTTATCCAATTGAAATAACATTGTACCTGGATCATTGTTCCAGAAGGTTCATGATCTATATTAGAGTGAAAAGAGCTGAGTAGCTTGGTTACTCAGTTGTTTTTCAGTTAGCATTATTGTATAACCTGCTTTAGCATTGTGCACAGCTGAGGAGTGATTACATGCACTTCCACTGTGGCTGCATAGCAGCAGATAACTGAACTATTGTGGTCCTGCTTGATAGTAGGACTGACCAGAGCCAACCTGCAATGATCTCTTCCCCCAGCCAAGTTTAGCTTGTGCTAAACACATGCGTGGTTGTGCTGGTGGCAAGACAGAAAGTCTCTCTCTGTGTGCTCAGCTCTTCTTCATACCTTTTAATTGCAATTCAGTGTTCTTGAGTTAAGTTTCACTCCTGTTTGTACTTTCAGATATCAGCCTTATTACTGTTTACTGATGCCTTTCCTACAGCAGCCGTATCAGAGCTGTGTTTGTAGAGTTAAAGAGAAAATAAACAGTTAATAACTAAAAAGTTCAATACACCTTGGGTTTTATTTTTGTTGCTAGTTCTATTAGTTATGATAAGATTGTAATTACCAAGTTATTAGTTGAGATCTGGGAACACCGCAACATCCTTGTGCTGCTGTGGTCTTTATGTTCATCTGATAGATTTCAGTTCAGACTTATGTTGAAAGTGTTACAGAAATGTTTCAGGTCCAACCTCATAAGATTATTCTTGTGACTTTTTACATAAAAGTGAGCAGGGTGCTTATCCAGGCATGAGGCCGACATGTTAAACTGCCATCAGATTAACATAATGAGATGCATGTGTGAAAGGAGCTACAGTATCTGTGTACATGTACAGTATGTTGTGAGTAGAAGACCACAAATTTCTCACTAACCCTGTGTGTACTCCAGATTGTGTGACAACCCTCTGCTGGAATCTGGAGCCTGCACCCTTCTGGAGGCCCTGCCAGAGAACCAGTCCCTGAGGCATCTGTCCCTGATGCACACTGGCTTGGGGGACAAGGGGGCCTTGCAGCTGGCTGAGAGGCTCCAGCAGCACACCGGGCTCCAGGAGCTCAATGTGGCCTATAACAACATCGGAGACAATGCTGCTCTGGCCCTGGTGGATGCCTGCAGGGAACACCCCAGTATTCACACCGTGCAGTAAGAGATATATTCCTGCAGTTTAATTCAGTATCATCAGACTCCACAGTTATGTGTATTTTATCACAAAAGTTCCACAGTCTTCAGCTCCGTCTACCTCAGAGATAATGCTGTCAGATGTCTCCACCAGATAGTAGATCTCAAACTGATCCACATGTTGAACAAGACTTTTGTTCATATTGAAAAGATTGTATTAACTTAGAGATCACATCTTTGTCTGTGGGGCATGTTGAAAATCACAAAATTAGCTATGTTAAGCCCCTTTCTTACAATATTACAGGGGAAGTGGGTAATAAAATATTTGCCGTATTTGAAGGTTATTAAACTCATCACTCCAGACAAAATTCAGCACAATACAGGAACTGCTTATATATACACACACACAAGAATATTCTGCAGGAAAACAATATGACCTTCTGTTTTATTATTTGATTTAATGTTGTTCATATTAGTATTTTTAAACTATTTAGCAATAATTTAATTATTTACACACACAGTTGCAAATTACCAGTCAAAAGTTCGGAGAACTTCTCATTTAAGGGAATCAGGTGTGTCATTGTTTGACACTTTTGACTTGTACTGTACTCAAATGGCTTTTTCGGAATTCCACCTACACTGTTACAGTAAGAAAGGGACTGGTCTGCAAGGAGATGATAAGTACATTTCCATCCATCTATTGTTATACACACCAGACATTCAAAAACAGGTTGAAATATTGCAAAGAAAGTTTTTACGTTTATCTGAGGTGTAAAAGTTGGTGTTTGGATAAAAAGAAAACAGAAATGATAAAAATGAATAAATGATGATGTAAATGTAGCATGTTACAGCCACCCTCTTAATGACATCATCTGTTGTTTCCTCTTCCTCTGCAATGGTTTAATGGCACCAACTAGAGAATCAACACCACCAATTGTTTATCTCCTAATATTCAAAGAACTGTAGTGGATGGAAACAAGCCGTAATTTGCATTTTCTTTAGTCAATTTTATGACAATTCTGTTAATATATGTGCTACATTTGGATGGAAATTTGGCCAGTGTTATGTACATGTCGGTCACTACACAATGATTAAATAAATAACTCAAATCAGGTTATACAAAGGCAGAACAGCTGAGACAGAATCACCTGTAACGTGACATTACAGCAGACCATTTGATGAGCTTGTGTATTCTTGCTCTTAGAGTGTTTTTTCTTTTTTTTTTCTTCAAACTGTGTGCTGAGCTGATGAAACTCAGTGACAGTAAACACAGCTCTATGCACAAAAACTCAGAGAAATATTATTAAAATGCAACGTCTCTGATGATGCCACCCCAGCTTTTGGTGGACCAACAAGGACACTGAAATAACCAAACTGGGATTAGAGGTTAAAATCAAGTTAACATGGTTGTAACAGATTAGTTTCAGGGCATTAGTTGCCAAGCTTATTTGTACAGCACTTTTCAAACACAAGTCAACTCAAAATGCTCAAGGCATAAAAGACTCTCAGAAGGAAAATAAAATAAAGCCATCTAAAATAAATGGACAAAATATTGAAAAACAAAAAAAAAGTTTCAATGCAGGAATAAATATTCCCAATTTTAGTAAAAAAAACAGTTGGAGACCTCAGACCTTGTGGAGGTTTTGTAGTTCAGGAAATAAATGCTGTTTCACCATATTTTCATCTAACCTTCAGAATAGCAAAGCAAACACATCATATCATCATATCATAGGATATTTAGTATGTTTGTAAGTATGTAAGACAGAAATGCTCTGTCTTTGTGTAGTCTTTACCTGAACCCTCTCAGTGATGTGGGGAAGCAGTCCCTGTATGTCCGTGGCGTTCCCAAGAGCCACGATGGCAGCGGCCGGCGGGTCAAGGTCCTGGCTTCAGTCACTGAAGGCTCCGACATCTCTGAAGACTGGCACCCCATCCTCAGTGTGATACGAGAGAATGCTTCATCCTGGGACCGGGACCGTGTAAAACAGCAACTTCAGGTACACACAGAGTAACTTTTTAGTTGGACTGGAACAGATAGTATTTATGAATAAGATCTGACAATATTTTAAAAATTGGACCATTTTCTTGCCAAAACATATTGCAAGAAACTAAAATCTTTCAAGATCTTTTGCCATCCAGGGATGCAATAATGATGATGATGAAATTTTACTATTGTGTCATGCATAGAACATGCATAGAACTTTTACAGACTCAGATTTTCAGAACTACTTGTCTACAAAATAAAAATAATAATAAATCAAACATATTACAAATAAAATACAGTATATCAATCAATCAATCAATCGATCAATTTTTATTTATATAGCACCATATCACAACAAAAGTCATTTCAAGGCACTTTTCACATAGAGCAGGTCAAGACCGTACTCTTTAATTTACAGGGACCCAACAATACCCCCATGAGCAAGCATGTAAAACATATTTTCACCCGCTAGAGAATTCAAAGAAAGACTAATTAAACAGTCCATCTTGGCCTTGTTTTCCAAGTATTTGAGACAAACTTAACTTTCTCTGGTGATTTAGTATTATACTTCCATAACACTGAGGGAATCACAAGAGACAGATTAAGAAAAGAATGGTGAAAATCTGTGCAGCAGGCCGAAATGTCCTGAACTTTTAGTGCCTAGTATGAATCAATCTCAAAAACAGTGAATCCAACACTTCCCATAAAGCAACTTGGTAGTGTTTTTCATTCGACCCTCCTATGTCTTTCAAACTCTACAACCACAGTTTGTAAAACAGGCTTGTTGTAAATGTGTAGGTTATAAGCCCAGTCAACTGATTTCATAGACAGAGCCGTACTCCCCATGAGTTATAAACTGATCTTCACATTTAATAATGTGACTGCCCCTTTAAAAACATCAAGTCATCAACCAGTCCAATGTTTGATAATCTGCACATTAGATTTTTTAATCTGCAGATGGTCTAAAAAAATGTCTGTTGGACATTGTCAGTCATCCAGTCCCCCTCTGTGCAGGTCTTCCTCAGGGACCTCGAGTGGGGGCGTCAGCAGCAGCAGAGCCTCTGGAAGAGGCTGCACTTCCGCAGGGTGGAGAAGGGCGTCCGGAAGACGCTACGGATGCTAGAGAAGGACACTTTACCGTCATCCACAGGACACAGCAAGTAACCAGCAAAAGTCGAGAGGTGAAAGGGCAATAAATGTCTTCAGCGGCAAGTTTGTATTTGAATGTAACCACATTAGTCTAAGCTGGAGGTACACAGCTTCATTATTGATTCATCCAGTCAATAATATTTATAAAGCAGGATGCAGGCATTATAAACTGAAGAATAACTTCAAATGACACATTCATTGTTAACCCAGGCTTTCTGCTTCAGGCTCTGTGCATGTTCCCATAAAAAGGGGCGTTTGGCGTGTCATTTGACTCTTCTTCTGCACAAAATGGACCAATCGCATGCCGCCTACTTCAATCAGGAGGAACAGGTCATCATAATGGAGAGCTATGAAGAATATAAATACATTGTCACAGCTAAAAGCATTGCAAACATTGTTGCTGCAAATAAGGTGAGAGAGGAATGCTGGCAGAAAATTGCTGATCTTGTAAATTCGTGTGATAATATATTTATTTTACCACTCAGTGCCTCCCATATTCAGAGCTCTTAAACTTTAAATTTGATGCAGCAGATTTTAAATATTATATTCAAGAAGTGCATTTAGGTCTGACTCTGTCCCATGATGAAGGATAAGTGGAAATCATTTTAGGTTTTGGCCAAATCAAACTGAAATTAATATTATCTGTGATAAATACCAATAGACTAATCAAATTTCCTTTTTTTTGTTCAAAGTATTTTTTTCTTGAATTTTTAGTTCTTATTAGGGTTTTTCTTTGAAATACAGTTTGATATATTGTAACAAAATCCCATCCACAAAGTAACCCCAACCTCTTGCACCATTAGAAATTTACAATATGACATATCAAATCAATGGTAAGTATGATAGAAGACCAATCAATTTTCTAATCAGTGTTCTAATAGCTGCAATAGCAGCAGTGTTAAACAGACTTGGCAGCAAATCAGGTAGCTAGTGAAAGGGCTTTTTTATAGCCGATTTAAGCCGAAACTCGGAACATAACCTGCTCCAGACCAGGTTAAGTTTGCAGCGTAAGTTACCATGGTGATCTAGCTAGGTTAAAAGAGAGTCACCTTCGTGACATTGAAAACCCTGCTTTATGCTCAAACATACCTCGCTAACCCACTAATCTGGCTTCATAGTACACACTTCCACCTGAAACACATTCTCAAAACAATCCAAAACAACATACTAATTCCCAACCAGAGGCCTGTACTATGAAGCAGCAGGTAAATCAAGTTTAACTCTGGGTTTTCAGTCCTACCGTCACCATGGTAACTTATGCTGAACAGCTAACCTGCTCTGGAGCAGGTTAACTTCAGAGGATCGGATCAAAATCTGTCGACACCCCAACCACTGACCAATCAGATCACTGGAAAAAAAAGACTCATCATCCCTACAGGATCCTGACATGGACAAAAGTCCTGAGTTAACAATAAAGTGTTAAGTAAAAAAACAGCAATATATATTTGTATCACTCAATGGAAACATTTTATTGTTCCAGGCTTTCTTTTTCCAATCTGGTTTTAAAACAGAGCTTCTAATAAACAGAGAGATCATTTAAGACACTACACAAATAATGAATATTTTAGCTGCATTTTAATTGTCTCTCCCCCCACACACAAACTGAGGTGACAAAATAAACTGGAATATACTTAATATTCCTCATAGAAATATTAGAATAATATTATACAGGGCTACTTGATACTTGAAAGTATTGATCAAAATGAAAATGTCACTGTGAAACAATATGTTATGTGTCTACCAGCATGCTTTGAGTTATTTCCTCCCAACGCTCAAAAATGAAGCTGAAGCAGCTGGCTATGAGATGTAGCCTCTTAATGTAAAAATCACTTTTTTAGATTCTGGATTAAGGCTTCAAGTCATTGTTTGTGAGTAAAATTACAATATTAAAAAGGTAATCCAGCAATACAGAATTGCACTTCCGTAAGGGTTGGGAACTCTGAAGAGAAAGATTGAAGAAGATATCCTGACTTTTTCCCCAGCAAAGCCTGGGCTCCTAAAATACTGAATCCTACACTTCCCATAATACAGTTTGATATTAGCTCTTTGTTAGATCCCCCAACTAGTAAATCAATCTACACAACAGAAAGACAGTTACACAGCGAAGTTCATTCTTATGAAATTGGTGCTGAATTCTTTGTGACATTGTGACTGCTCACTAGTTGGCCAACATGCCGGCAACAGGCTAGCAGTAATCATTCACAATAGCTCTTCATGCTAGGTGGCTTGCTGACTGTGAACTGCAAGTCCGCAAGTTAGCTAGCCTGGTCGTTAATGGGACAATAAGTCCACTCAGTTTGTTCAAGAGTTGTATTTGGACCATCCACTCCTGTCTCTTAACTGTGTGCAAACCTCTTTTGTGAAGCAGTTTACACTCCAACAGAGCAGTGTTATATAAAGTGTAGGGTTATATAAAAGTTATAAGATAAGTCAAAAATCTTTTCTTGCTTTAATCCATGAAAATAACAAACATCACCTGCGATCTTATCACCTCCCGTCACTTTAAGGATTAAATAAATAAGTGGAAAATGGATTAAATAAGTGGATTGGATACTGGATTTGAATTTGATAAAATGCTCTGCTAATAAGCCACTTAAGAAACAAAATGTGTGTATGAGGCACTTTGAGAGAATAGGAGAGACTTATATTACTACTATAAACTTATTTTTAAGATGATAATGTACCCAGTGTTCCCCTCTTGTTACTGCAGAAGCAGTGTGCACAGTTAATTATGTGTGAGATGATCTCATCGGTGAAGTGAAACTTCACTTTTGAGTTTGAGAGTTAACAAAATTCAAATGCAAAAGTAATTAATCAATTTTCAATGACTTTTTCATTTGATTAATGAAACTTGAAAATGTCTGTAATTGCTTGGCACACTCCAGACTCCATACACTGGTACAAGACATTGAGCATCAGATTTAATATCATAGCAATATTGTACCAATATTACAGGACATTTGTAAAACAATGTGTTATCCTTGCGCACTTTCTAATACATATCAATTAACCTTTTCATGCCACTGTACTATTGTACTTATTGTGTTGATTCATGCTTGTATACATAAATTTATGCAAACTGATAATATAACTGGGGGTGTACATTTAAAGGTGCAGTACAAAGCATATACAGTATAAGAGATATGGGGAGGTGGAGGAGCTGACTGAGTTCATTTGTTATACAGGTTAACATTGTCAGTGTTGTTGATGTTTGAAGTGCAGCCGTGGAACAATGTGTCAGCTGAGTTTACACTTTCAGTTGCATTATGGACTGTTATAATGTCTTCTAGGGATGCACTAATCCAATCCACACACTTATCAACCCTCATACTGACCTGATTTGGTGGATCAGGTATCAACTCTGATGTGACGGGTCCACATAAAACACAATTTCATCATCAATATCATTGTAAGATTATTTTGTTTGCCACTATCAGCTACAGTAATTCAGTCACAGTGGGTTACTGATTCAGTTTTCAGCACCACAGTGATCCCTGGTGCTTAATATTGCCTTATTAGTGACTCCACACCAGCAGACATTCTGTCACTCAAACAGAGGTCTCACAGTTCTGTTCTGTTTCGATTTCGTTAGTCATCGACTGTATGTAAAGCTACTGCTCATACAAACTCATCACTTCCTGTATGTATTTCAAAATAAATGCATTTTAATGTGGAAGTGATGACAGCACCTTTCATGGATAGCTAATGTTGCCAAAAACTGACTTAATACAGTTTTTATAAAAATAAATATTTTCACTTTTTGGTGGTACATTGTTTTGAAACACCATAACAAGGGATAAATTGGATTGGTGCATCCCAGTGTCTTCCAGTTTTTGGCTGCCAAGTTATTTAGAGCCACATGCAGTCACATCTGTGCAAAGCCATATTAATGAAATTTAAAATATACTTTTTAAGCCATCAGAATACTGTATTACTGTACATCATCACTCACTCATGCAGGACTACTTTATTTCTGCAGATTGAATATTCTTACTTTGTAATCTGTCTTTGTTGTGCATCTCCACTGCCAACAGATTTGTCTTTCTCTGATACTTTTCAGTTGCCTTATTTCAACAGGACCAGTGGTGCCGTAGATATGTGTGACCTTGTTAATGTGTGTTGGTTGCAGGGCTGGGTATTAAACTTCAATCTTTTTTTGGTACTGAGGATTGAAATCTGGCAATTAACAAAAGCTTCATAGTCTTAGTCAGCTTCATAGTTTTGTTCAAGTATTCTTTGATCAAACAGTTCCTGATTTTAATCATCATTTTGCCAATTTGTGACTGTTTTTATTCAGGTGAAGTTCTTCACAGCTTCAATACCCAGCCCCAATCAGTTGTTGTAGTTAAAGGTCAATATGTCTAAATAGATAGTTGTAAGAGGATTTGCATAAGAGATTAGCAATGGTGCAATTCTGCCCTATTCAGGCCTTTCTTATCAGATTCCATATCAGAAAGTGTCTTCCCAGAGCAGAGTGATGTGTTGCATGTTGTATACTGTTTATGAAAAAATAGCTTTTATGACTGACCAGCGCTGTAATGTCTGTGATGGACTGTAATTTAAACTTGTTGGATTAAATGTTACGCTGCAAACAACGTTCTCTTAGTTCTTGAAAAACATATTTATTAGATGGATACTATGGTGTACATTCATGCAGAACATTAACTGTCCTCAATGATTTGAGTAAGAAATGTCATTCGTTTTGCTTGTACTTGGTCATATATCAACCAATTTTCAAAACAACTGCACTCTAGGTACTTGTCAGGTGTGCTTCACAAGGGAAACTACCAAAAGTCAAAAAAGCTTTCACACGCTCAAAGATGTCTCAGAAATCTCTTTTTTATTAACTTACATGGCTGAGCACAAACACAGATGTTTCAGTATAAACACCTTCTTCAGTGTGGACAATCATATTACACCTCAGGTATTTTTATCTACTCAACATGACCAGTGCAGGTGGTACTGATGACACTGATTAGTGCTGACTCATGTCAATTTAGAGACGCTCAAGAGAAAGACCGAACCAAAACAGTGAAAAACTAAAGAACAAAAGTGATTTGGTCACAACCGAAAATATTGGTCAAGTGAAAATTTTGACCTGATGATGGCGCTAAAGGAAAAGTCAGACAATCAGAATTCATGACCTTAAGCCTCTGTAAAAAAAAATTTTTGTTATCCATCCGGTAATTGTTGGGATATTTCTGTCTGAAAGAGCAGTCAGCCCCATGATGGCACCAAATAAGTGATTAGGATGCAGCACACACCTGGGGACCATGACTGTCTGAACCAGAGTTCATCTACTAGATGCTGAGGTGGAACTCTGACCTGCTGGTGGTGCAGGACTGTTGCTGAGTGACACAGCTTTAGGTAGAAGTTCATTTTGGATTTGAGCTTAAAATATTTCAAAAGTTGCAGACAAACTCTTGAACACTTCACTGTGCTGGATGATGTATGTGCAGAGTTTGTTTTCACATTCATCTGCTGGAGGAAAGTTTCTCTGTGCTCACTGAAAATCTCGGTTCAACACCTGGATGCAACTGCATGATTTATGACATGCAACTTACACAAGTGGGATGTGGAAACTTGAAGCCTCCAGTGCACAAATATTGAGAATGAACTTTACCTTGAAGCAGACATCTTATGTCCAGCAGTTAAACTTTTGAAACAAAAGATATTTACATGGTCACAGATTCTGAATTTTCCAATGAGGAAAAAACATTTTAGAATTTGTAACTTGTTCATTGAAAGTTTGTGTAAAAACCATATCAGACACAAAATTTTCAAAGAGAAGTATTATAATATGTCTGGAGGGGAATCAAATGCAAATGCATCAGCACTTAAAGTGAAAATGTACTGTATTCACTGTATGCTGTGTACACAAAGTGGCAGTTTATTAGGGACACTTGCACAATGAGTGCCCTCTACTGGTAACATGTTGTTATGTCCCACACTGTATGAGGCTGGTGAACATGGCGGGTGGGGTGAAAGATTGGATCAGATCGACAAGCTCTTGTGTCTAGAAATTACAGTACTGTGTGTGGGTGACAATTTTCTCTTTTTGAGAGTTTTGAGATATTTCAAAGCAATGGCTACCTTATCTTTATACCAGAGTCCATGAATTGTGTCCTTCAGAACTTGAAACTTGGCAGCTGAAACAGTGTGTAGGCCTCAGTGAGATCCAACCTGATAATCTCTTGGTCAGTGTGCTGTCTTAAAACAACATAAAATATAATTTATTTGGTCGAGTAAAATGCTGTTTTTCAATCATGTACATTCAGATTCAGCTGTCTCTATGAGCGAGGCTAATTCCTGGAGAATGTAGCTCTCTCTTTTCAAAACAGTTGTAAGTAAAACAATGGCAGTAAAAGAGCACATTTCTATACCTGTTTTGTTATTATTGTGTATGAATATGCTGAGGTGACCCAAATAAAAAGGGAGATTCAAAAAGTAACCAGCTTGATTTTTAAGTTTTTAAATTCAAAGTCTATTTTAAACAAGAACATTTTATTAGATAGACAACTATGTACAGTATGTATATGTCTTTGTTTTTGTTTTGTTTTTTTTTGGGGGGGGGGGGGGGGGGGGGGTTGTTTTCTTAAATGCTATTTTTAATATGTTATGAACTTTTATTTTGAGTTTGAAGGTACATTGTTGATCTTGGAAGCTTTATAAAAAAAGTCTCAAGTTTATCACTTGATTGATTCACTTATTCATTACCAGAAGCAGTCTCCCACTGTGACTCTCTTATGGCTGGACTGTCAGAACATCTAGCTTGTCTTCAAGTCACAAGGAGACAACATTTACCACAAACAATTCAACACCTCAACATCTCTGCTGCTATACCCTGAAGACAGAATGTAGTCAGTACATTTATTCAAGTACTGTACTAAAGCTGTAAGAAAGATTACATCAGTTTACACCCTGAGACTGAACGAACACTGGAAACAGACACTATCAGCCGTCTATGAACACCAGGCCAAAACCACTCACAGCATCCACTGAGATGAGGTCAAAGGTCATTGATCAGGAGTCAGTGGACAGCTGGACAAAGATCTAGGAGGACATTTATGTCTGACACCAGAGAGCATCTTTGAACAGAAACAGGAGTTACCATCTCCACCCATATACAACCACCTGTTATCATGTGACTGAAGCTCCATACTTACATCACATGATGAGAACTGCGGTACTATGTACTCTGGAAGGACACAAACTGTGGTCGAAAGCTTGGAAACACTAAGTCGAGGTGTTTTTTTGTTTGTTGTTTTTTTTTTTTTTCAGATCAGAGTATATCTGTACTATCCACCAAGGTAGAAAATTGTCTTCAGCACCCCAAAAAGATGCACAATTTAATATTTTATATTAGTGGGAGTTCAGGTTGTAAATGGTCATGGTTGGTTGTCATGGTTGGTAAATAAAGATAACTAATGTATTCAAAGAACATGAACCCACAGATAAAAAATACAATTTTTAATGTCTGTCAGTGCTCTTCTCAGTTTATGTATCATGTGAGCAGACAAAAAGATGCTTTTCTCAATACAATGAGTAAATTACATCACACTGGTGTTGCTGTTCACATGCAAATGTACCCTGATATGACTAACTGAATGCTACCTTTACAGTCAATTTACAATAGATATATTCAACAGACAGCATAATAGAGGCACAATATTAGATATAGCCCTTATTTCTCAACCTCACACACTGACTGACAGGAAATATTTAAACTGTCTACTGAGTTCAGAGTTCATGAGGACGTGATTGACAACAACAGCTGTTGTTCTCAGTATTGATACAACAAGCTATACTCTAAGTGTTGTCTCTTCTATCACAATGTGTCCCACTGGCACTCAGCACACAGCTTTTCTCTAATGGTGGGTAAATGTTTAACTCAGCCGCCTGTGGAGAAAGGAGTGACCATCTCACCTGCTGACGGAGTCTTTTATTGTCCCTCTGTGCTGTGAACCTTGTCCATTCACAGTGTCTCAGTGTGAGCAGGTAGACGCAGCAGGGACACACTCACGACTCAATGAGGTCCACCACAGGTAAGCTCCCCTTCCTGCTTCGCACTCTGCTGTTCACCAACGCTTGCCTTCTCATCATTTGACTATTCAAATGTAACTCCCATGCTGCTTTGTGTTGACATTACTTGCTCACATAAATTCATGGCGATGGTGGTAAGTGGCTGTCAGCTTTGTGCTGGGGTTGAAGGTAAGGTGTGTGTTCTGCTTGTTGTTTTGATGGTTGTAGGAACTGTGATACAGATGCTCCATGACATGACTGCTGTTAAGCTCTGTGCCTGATCACTTTGGCTTTAACACCACCTTATAACTCGGGTTGTTTTCTTCCAGGTTAAACATTGTCCATCCACAGTCCTTGTCTGGATACTTATTGTGCTCAACACTGAGGTGTTCTACAATTATTAATAGAAAGCTCTGCAGAGATAATCCTCCACATTCTGTCAGCAGAAACCTTTTCTGTGAAACCTGCTGTGTACACAGTTCTGTCCTCCTGCAGGTGAGAGAGCAAACAGCCTTGAGCTCAGTTATCCTAACTATCATCCTGAAGGTTCCCTCATCACAGTGTTGCTTTTGAGGATTCTTCAGCAATTGTTCACAGAGCTATGGAATCCCATTTGCTCCAAGAAAATGAATAATAGGTGAAGAATTAGAAATGAAAAAAGTTTGCATGGCTTCATAGGCAGGGATGGATTCATGATTTGGAGTTTCATTGTCACATTTCAAATAGTCAAATAATGTACTTAAGTACAATTTTGAGGTACTTGTACTTTACTTGAGTATACTTCCACTCCACTAAATTTCAGGGAAATATTGTACTTTCTACTCCACTACATTTATTTCACAGGTTACTTTTCAGATCAATATTTTATATGTAAAACATATGATCAGTTTGTTATATATACATTATTACAGATTAGACTATACAACAGTTAAAGGTATTAAAATTAGCTCCACCTTGACAACATTAAAATGCTGCTTACATGTACGTGTCAGTTAATCAGTTTTAATACTCAAATAATAAATACACATGTAATATAAATATAACACTCTTAATTGGGTCATTTCGCGTAACAAGTACTTTTGATATTTTAAGTACATTTTGTCATTGTGGTATAAATTTAGTTACAGTTAACTCACTCACTACACAATTAAAATGCAGCTTGTCAGTAATAATGATTTAATAGTATATGTTATAGGACTTTTAAATGTAATGGAGTATTTTTTACATTGTGGTATTGCTTTCAGTATTAGATAATAAAGATAAATGAATATTTCTTTTACCATTCAGGCCAGTATGTAGTAGTTATATATGTAAACATAACTAATGTATATATAATTAATACAAAATAATGATAGAAAATGTAAAATGTAAATTATTTTCAGAAATCTTCTATTATTTTAGAATAAACACTCAACTATTCAGCAGAGCTACATCTCAGAATTAGCTGACCACATATGACAGGTACTCCTACTGCTAAATAAAAATATATACATCTAGTGTGAACATGCAGAGGAATTTACTCAAAGTTCAGGGCCTTTTATGTAATGTTTAATGTTACTTTGTCATCAGAGTTTCCCTCCATGCCTGTTTCATAGCTGTATTGGGAGAGGCACGTACTGTGGGCAGAGATGCTCCTCCTCTGTTGTCTCCAGAGGCCAAAGCACCAGCTCTATCTCATCTTCATTATTGCTCTGCTACTTGATGTCACACAGCGAAAAAGGATTGAGTTACAAACAGATGTGAGCAAAGCAGTTTGACTGGCCTGTGACTGCTCACTAAGAGTCAGACTGAACTCAGACAGTCTGTCAGGGAGTCTGCTGCTTTTCTTTCATATGATCTGTGTTTTCAAACAGCCAGATGGTCTGTTCTCACAAATACAGTATACAAGTGTGCAACATATTCTATGTTACATCAACTGTTACAACAGGGTTTCATACAAATCCCACTTAGACCAGTGATGAGCCATATATTTATAGTCTCCAAACTACTCTCATCAAAGCGCTGCTGCCAGTATAGCAACTGCTGAAGATCTATATACAAAAGATGCATCATAATGTCAGTGTTGTAACGTAGCAAAAGCTTTCATTTGGACATTTTCAGAAGGATGTACTGTATAGCTTCTATTTGTCACCTCCTTCTATTACAAGATCAGGTTCAGACCTGCACTGATGGAATCATGTAGGTCTTCTGGTGACTGACAGGAGCAGAGTTGTGTTTTTGACAATTCAGTCAGTTCTATCTTTCCAGTTATGAGCAGTGTTATTAGCCTGTTAGCTGATGTTTCGGGTCATTAATGGTGTTAGCAGCTATTTAAAGCCATTATCACTGAGATATTTTGACCACACTTTATTTTAATTACTTTGGTGGCAGCCACATGTCCTCTCTGAGTTCTACACTGGTGTGTATTATGTGCAGCATAAGACAGCAATGATGTAATAAGCATACAGTGTGGATATGTATTTGCCCTGGATGTTGTGATTAGTTGGAGAGTGTGTTTAGGTAGAGAGGGACGTACTGATTGTGTTTACTGCAGGACCGAGTCAAGAGGTGAATTCTGCATAAATATGAAGAAAAGATCACCATGCCAGAATCCTTTTATGAAGGGCTTCAGATTTGTGTGAAGCCATTTTATTTTGTTTCATTAGTCTCTGTTTTCAATGGAGAAGAGTTGTTACAGTTTCTTCTTTGACACAATAAAGCGAGGTGATATTTTTATGTCATTACTTTATAAGACATGCTATGAATGAAGTTGAATTTGAAAAATGAAGTAAACCTTTGGGTATTTCCTTTAGAGAATACCTAAACAGTATGAGCATAACTCTAATCTCAAGTGGTGTTGCTGTGTATACGCAGTCTAAATGTAGGAAAGTTCACCCAGGCAGCTAATATTAGTTTTTGGTTTGTCTTGTGATTCTTGGTATCAAAAGGAAAACCTCCTCTGTTTGTATTTTCACTTCATAAACTTTCATGAAGGTGCAGAGCAAAATGTATCAATGCAATGTTTTTTCCCTTAGAAGTAATTCAGTAACCTTCATTCTCTGCCTTTCGAAAATAGGAAGCAGCTCCAGATTCAGCCTGCAGCTGCAGTGAGAGGCATTGCTGGTGTAACAACAGCTTCTACACTTGTAATCAGGTTGAACCACTTCTGCAATTATTCATTGATTAATTAGTTCATGTCACTCTGTCTCTCCCACAGGCTACCAGGATGCCATGGAATTTCCACGGTAAGTTCATGCCTTACTGCTAAAAGCTCCTAATAACCAGAAGACTTCTGCTTTTTAAAGGACCATGCCTGTGTTTTAGCCCAGTCCCTACAAATCTTGCTAAATGAAAATGTTTTAGATATTCAAATGTTTCTTAACACTACATCAGTATCCTGCTTTAGCAATTTACTTTCAATAGCAGTGCTGTCTAAAACATTGAAGGGTCAGTCCACCCAAATTACAAAATGTTATATTTTCTTACTACCCTCCCATGCAGATAGTTTTGGTTTCATTGATCCAGGTTTGGAAATATGTTTCTGAGATTTTTGCCTCCACTCAAATACAATGATGTGAAAGGTTTTTTGTTTGTGGTGCTCACAGCATTTAAAAATGACATCTAAAAATATCCCACAGCAACATCTCTTTCAGGGACAGTATTCCTGTCACAATCCACAGATCGCACTGTCGACAGTTTCCAGGAATTTCTATTATAGAAAAAGTCTGCATGAAACTGTTTACAGTGTGTTGTGTTCATTGCCATGCACTGATAACATAACTGCAATAACACTAAAAGCAGATTAAAGCAGAGCTGTGAGTTTAGGTGTGCAGGACTCTTATCTGTCCAGATAACTCTGGATACATTCAGCAGCCTTGACCACAATAATGACATGTTGCCAAAGAAGTGTACTCCTTTTCTTAAAGTGAAGCTAACACAGGCACTGGTTTGTTTTTGACTACATACTGACCATATTACTTGTCATCAATTGTATTAATAAGTCACTGTTCCAAGTGCAGGAACTTGATAACCCATAACTTAGGGCCTCTTATAGCCTGAACTTGTAAGAACCTTGTGAGACTTTGAGGTTCCTCCTTGTGTTTCCACATCTCAGACATACGTCATTGAAGGAGTAGTCTGGTGATCCCATAAACACACATCATACACACCACACTGTTGCATGTCACTGGGTGACATGTTCCTTCATTACCATGAACAAACACACTGTAGTTTATTTGGATTCAATCCCACACACACTATCTTGCTGCCAGAAATACTCATTAGAGCACCAAATGTGGATTAATCCGCTGCTGAAAATAGTCCTTAACAAATGCACTATTTCTTCCTGTTTGAGTAACGTTTGCTAAAAACCACAGTGGCCAGCTGTTTCACAAAATTACCAGTAGGAATTACCAGTAGGAACCAATAAAAGGCAGAAGTGTGACCAACTACATCATTTTTATGTCCAGCATTCTTTGAAATGGTTGGCAGTGAAGAAAAGTATTTTTAATTTGTAGGAAATTAAGTACAACATGCAAAAACACTGGTATGGTCTTTTAATAGGTTATACCACAGCACTGATATAAATATAAAAGACATCATTTTAACCCCCCTTTGTATTCTCCTCACTGTAGTTTTATCTTCAATCCAAAGGAAGGGATTGATAATCCAGCTCTGGTCATCGCTGATGATCCTGGTAGGGTTTAACAGACATGGATATATATGCATTTCAACCTATGACCTTTCAAAAATCTTTTCTTAAAGTGATCCATCAGTGTCTGTCTGTTGTTTAAGATCTTGTTTGTATAAATGTGTCCAGAGCCTGACCACAGTCCGGTGCCCAGACTGTGCCAGCTGAAGCGTCTGGAGGGACAGAGCTTTGGCTTCTACCTGCGGGTGGTAAAGGACGGCCGAGGCTTTGAGATCAGAGATGTGGAGTCATGGAGCCCTGCGGAGCACAGCGGCCTCAGAGAGGGAGACAGAGTGCTGGAGGTCAATGACGAATACGTGGACAACATGGACTTCTACAGGGTTAGTGTTCATAATTCTGTAGAGCCTCAGGATCCACCATCATGGATCCATCAGTTCATGATCTGCTCATCTAGAGCAATAGATACAGAATAACATGTACCAGATGGATTTCCATGAAGTTTACTGTGGATGTTTGTGGACCACACAGGATCATTTATACTGTCTCTGGTGACCCTCATGACCAAAGATTCACACTTGTGCACAATAAACAGTAAGCACAAATAGTTACTTTGTCAAAGTGCACATTCCTCATGGTACATCTGATAACATTTCAAATTAGTTGCTCTTCTCCAGCACACCGCCTTTTATTCATCAAACATTTTGGCTATCTCACCTTCAATATACTGTATATATGTATATATGCAGTATATATCTATATATACACCATATATATAAAACATCATCATCAACCTTCTCTTCAAATGACTATACACAAAATATCATTACTCTTAGTTGCTACAAAAATTGTAAGTGGAATATTGATGACCATACATCAACAGCATATAAACTTACAATCATTTTTTAACAATATTCTTTAGCAGATATTGTTCAATTTTTAATCTCAAGCCATCAATCAATGAGTAAAATGTTGTACATCCATTTTTTTTATTTAAAGTAAACAAATTCAGTAAATTCTTTCAGCCTCATTATTCAGACTAATCTTTCAAAACATTCAAATCACTTCCATGACTTGACATTTATGAATAACCCCAGCCAAGTCTGTTGTAAGGTGAGGTACTGGGCAGCATGGTGAAGACTTAAGAAAGGCAAAACATCATGCTGGCAGGGAGGTGTGCTGGAAAAATACGCTGCCTTTTATTTGTAGTCTCCAAAAAACACCAAACACACACACTCGGAAAAGAAAAACATGGAGGCAAAAACACTGATGCTGCTCTTCAAAACCACTCCATTCTCTCCCCACTTTCTCCCATTCCACTCACATATATAGCATGAGAGCCCACCCTGCCAGTTCAAACTGGCCTATCAGGTCAGAACTCTAGAATGGAGAGTTGACAAGGTAAACAACAAATAAACATTATTTTCTTAACTTTCTCTTAACAACAAGGGCTCAATTCATTCTTCGGCATGTGAACATAAATACTATACATTCAAAATGAACAAATTATTTTTACATCATTCAGTATTTATCTTAATTACCAGTCATTTCATCACACATCCGTTATCCAGTCAAATCTCATACACCACATAAGAGGGCTGCTGTTGGGGCGTGCTGCTTCCTCTTTAAGATGACTTCCAAAAGGACTCAAACTCTGACAGGTTAAGGCTTTGACAACAGCATGTCTTGCAATATATTTTTTTTAAAATAAAGTTTATTCTAATGCTAAGTATAATGCTTTGTCTTTGTCAACTGATATTTGAACTATACATTAAATAAAGAAAAAGAACACTGTGAGAGAATAAACATACAAACAATAAACAAAAAGGGCCTAGCAAATAGTTAGTGAAAGAGTCAGTGCTTCCTCACAAAGTCCATCTGCATTTGAACTTAACATACCGTATGCGTTTATGAATCAATTTTCAATTGTAAAGCTCTCTATAAAATAGTTTTTAATGTTCATTCTTCATTGAAGACTTTTAAAGTGCCGAGCCTAGAAATCCAGAATGCCTCCTTCTTAACAAGCAGTTTGTCCAAATACACTTTTTAAAATACCTTCTTCTATATCTGAGGGAAGAGAGTGGATGATTCATTTTCATAAAACATGATTCAGCTGGATAGATCTCTATTTTGCATCATGTGGTACTTTTATGATCCACTATTGTTTGAGTTCTCAATGTTTTTCCTACATATCCTTTTTCAAAAGGACATGTTAATAAATGAATTACACCATTTGTATTGCATGAAAAAAATGTCATTCCCCTAAACTTTAAGATATGAAAAATACACATTACACATTTACATATTATATCAGCTTGTTGTAATGTTTACACTGAGGGAAATATTCAAACCCAAGATCTCACCACATTCTGCGGGTTTGAACATGCTAGTTCTGCCACAGCAGAGAGCCAGCATGGACCATATGACCACACTGACACCGCTAAATGAAATGCTGACATTATTAACGTCATTAGACATAGCTGTGCTTGATAAGTCCAAATGTTCACTGTGAGAAAGGTCTGTTTTTTCTAACCTGGCAGGACAATAGGTTACTATAACCACACCGTGGGGGTAATATGTTACAGAAATTACTGTTTGGATTTTAATTAGTGATCAAACACTTCTTAGTTGTGTTGCTTTTTTTTTTAGCTTCTTAGTTTCTTTAACCTCTCCTCCACACAGTGGCAGAAAGGAACTACGTACATTTACTTAAGTTATACCTTCAAGTACAGTTTTGAGTATTTCCATTTTATGCTACTTCATACTTCTTCTCCACTACATTTCAGAGGAAATATTAAAATGATAGAGTTAAGGATTCAGCTACCAAACAGTATATTAAGTAGTTAAAATAAACTACAACTTGACCAGCTACAATATTAAAATACTTACATGCTAACATTCTTTATTCTTGATCTGGATCCCCATTAGCTTCCACAAAGTGGTCGCTAGTCCTCCTGGAGTCCAAAATGGCATCAATAAAGCAAACAACAATTTAAAATCACATTGATTAATAAAGCATTAAAAAGCAAAACAAGACAAATATGATGATCCAAAAATAAGTGAAATAACTCTTCATGTGAAAACATAGACAGTAAAAACAAAAAGAAAATTGTCAAAATAAAAAGCAACATAAAGAAGAAAAGACGGTTCCCAAAATCACAATAACTAAAAGTAACATCTATGTAAGATTCATCAGAGTTTGTTTCAGTGACTTTGATGTGTGTGTGTGTGTGTATAGGGAGTATATTCCAGGCAGCAGAAGCTCTACAGAGAACAGTTGTCATCATACAGTTTGATTGTGGACATGGCACCGTCAGATGACCAGTGCTACATGACGTGTATTATACCTGTGACAGAAACCACCATATACTAGTTTTTCACAGAAAGAGTGTGCTGTATTATTCCAAATGACATTTTGCATAAATGACAGGAGACTGGATTTTAATTTAGCCTCCACAGTTGCCATGATAATCATCACTTTTTATACATTTTGTTACTAGTACTTCCGTACTTTTACTCCAGTAAACTCACCTGTAGTGGAGTATTTCCACAGTGTAGTATTGCTACTTCTACTTGAATAAAATATTTAACTAATTCTTCTACCACTGTCTCCATGTCATGTCAGAACTGTTAGGAGTTGGTGTTGGAGCACACATGAACAAGCCAGCAAAGTGCAGCTTAAGATACAGTCAATTACACTTTGGTCTTGCAAATATTCACTCCCGCTCCCTGAGAATGTGTCATTTTCTCCAAGAGAAGACCTTGACACAGAGAAGACCCCCCAGCATCTTTAAATCCCACTATTCATCGCCTCATAGTTGCTTTACTTTACAGTTTAATTACATGTAAACAGACAGGACTGAGCTGAAGCCTTGGCTTGAAAGTGTGTTCCTCTCCTTATCTGAACCTCAGGCTAACCCATGTGACCTCCCAAGGTGAAAGAGAGGACAGATTGCTGTCTGCTTCTGAGTCTTAAACAAGAGTTCTTGCCATTTACATGTCTGGATATTTAGGGAATGGGGCCTGGCAGGTATTAGTGATGAAAATGACATTCATTTATTGCATTTTTATTATTGGATATATTTTGTATTATTATCTCTCTGTGTCTCTCTACTACTACTACTATTACTTGATAGGTGGTGAGGAAGATCCAGTCATGTGACTTACATCTGTTTCTCCTGGTGCTGAGGCGAGAGGAGTATGAGCAGGTATGCAGAGTGACATGATTTGGTTCACACACAGGTGTGTGCAGTCATTTTCCTTATTGTGCAGTGTTCATGTCATATTGATGTCAGACTTAAAAATATCATACAAATCAACTTTCATTGGCAATCACAACTGGGAGTCTTTTTTGAACATGCATGCTGTTTTTTTCCCCCCACATCATCATCCCATCAACACACTCCAGCTCCTCTCAGGACCATCTGAGCATGAACACACCAGTAACATGATTAACATGTGCACATGCAGATTCGAACTGCAGACAGTATGCCTTGAGAAGCACAGGAGAAACCAGTAATATTCATTATCACTTAAGTTCATTCCTCTCTCCCTGTGTCTTTTCCTTGTGTCTTAGTTCTGTGTTAGAGACATGAGACATCCTTTCCTCTGAAGTGTGATGTGAAGCGATGTCTGTTTCAGATGATGGCAGCAGCTGATCACAACTGATCAGCTGTCAGTCGGCTTTAACAGCTGTAGAAACTTTTGATGGTTTGTGTCTGCACACATGTACACCGTGCTAATACTAATAAACGTGCCGTAATCACTGCCAGAGCAGCTTTTTTCTCTCTGCAGCTGTTACCTGTTTAACAAACACCTGCACATGAATAAAAACCTGCATTCTGTATTTATACTGTGTACTGTGTCCTGCTCAGACGCACAGGAACCATTTCTACTGGCAGAATTTATATCATTTATTAATTATTTGCATCTGTATTTATTGATGTCCTGATAGTGAATTCATTATTTAATAACCCAGAATATAATCAGAGTGTCTTTTGAACACTGGAAATTATTTATTATGCTAAATGTTTCATGGAAAATGGAAATTATGTAACTCATATCAAACCCAAGATCAGGGATTTTCAGCTTCACATGTGACTGAATGGAAATGACGATAAATTATGTAAAATATAAAAAATGTTTCTTGCTGACAGACAGACTCTATCTGATTTTAATTTTATCCATAATAAAAGTTCACGGGGGAAACAACAGACCATGAAAAGAAAAATCTTTCTAATAAATGAAGAAAGTTGTTTACAGTTCTTTTGTTGATCAGACCGACAGTTAACACAGATTTTTAACTAGATGGTGAAACAGAAAACAAATAAAAATAAATATATTTATTTATTTATTATAAATAAATATAAAAGTTGGGAGTGATACACTTGAGTTTAAGTCTGATCAGCTGCAGCGTCCAATCAATAACTCATATCCAATAAGGGGGTGAAAGACTTCTGTGAAGGCTGCTCTCGTGTATCCTCTTCACTCCTCAGAGCAGAAATAAGCTCTTTGTGACGGCCTTCTTGATGGCCGACCAGAACGATTTCCGGGTCAAGCGAGGATACGAGGAGAGCGTAGAACGATTAAATAAGGAAATTGGGATCTACTCATGGTACTGGAACTGGAATACCTAAATGGAATGCAGCATGATTAATGTTACTACTACAAAACCAAGATTGAAAAGTGGCTGATGGTATTCTACTCTTTTAGTGGCCTTTGATTCTGAGTGGTATGTCACAGCTGATTATTGGTATGCTGCTGCTGTTATACTGGCTTATGGCATAAATGGCAGGTCACTCATGTTCCATTGCTGACTCATGGTATAACGCTGCTGTGCCACTTACAAACAGCTTGTGACCTGTGTTCTACTCACAGATCCCTCTCTCCACTGTCACACTGGTGGTATTTCACTCACTCTTGTTTTAGTGTTGACTATTGGCCTATGACACATGAAAACTGTATGTCACACATGCACTGCCATATGCCATTGGTGTGGTAACAGTAGTGGTGCAACGGATCATAGTTTATCCGTGATCCATACGGATCGCCCTCCACGGTTCGGTACGCATGTGAACCGCAGATTAATTGCAAAATTTAATATCTCATTTAAAATAAAGTAAACAAACTGCTGTAAGTACAAGTCATAGACAGACAGCAAAGTATCTAACAGGGATTTTGAAGAGCAACGACCAAACCAGCATCAAACGGGTCCGAAGTGACAGCTGCAGATATTTGAACTCGTTCAACAAGCTGCAGGACAAGACTTGTGTTCATGTTTGTAAGTTATCAAGTTTTGATGATGTGGACACAGACTGTTGTTTCATTCACTACCGTGTTTAAAAGAAGAAAATATCATGCTTCATGAATTTTGTGATCCGTTGCACCCCTAGGTAACAGTAATAATGGCCAATCACTGCTGTTAAATTCACATATAGGCCTACCACCTCTCATGTTATAAAAGTACATTTGGACTGAATTCCCATTACCACATATGTAGCAATTGTGGTCTAATTTTGTTAACAGGCTATGGTCACTATGCTAGCTGTACAAGGTTTATAAAGTATGTAGCCACCAGCAGTGAAGCATTCATTGCATCAGTGACAAATGCCAGTGTCATCATATGAGGGGAGTGGTATCTGCCAGTGGAACACAACTAACTAACCCTAACTAACTGTTTATAAGTGCCATAAGGCAGAGGAATGGCTTCAGAATACCAATAATCAACAGAGACATAGAGACAACAGTGACTCAGAATCAGTCACTGGAACAGGAACAACATATCATCGGCCACTTTCCAATCTTAGCATCACTCTGTTATTAGTTGCACCTGTGTCTGACAACCATTTGAAGAAAGGTCTATTTACAGCTTCAGTTAGTGGAATATAATGAGTTTGGTGACCTCAGCAAATTCTCAGCACGTCACCACCCACATCTAACCTACAAAGAGCTGTAATGAGTCAGAGAAACTGGAGACACATGGCTGCACTTGTTCTGTAAATGTGAGTGACAGGAGTTATTGTGTTTGTGTTGTTCCTTTGATTCTTCAGTTGATGTCTCTTCTCCAGGCATTGTGTGTGGGTGTGGATCTGCAGACATTGGCTACAGCCACCAAAGGGGACTGCTACTCCAGACCCAGACTGTGTCACATCAGCAGACACCCAGAGCATGGCCTGGGGATGACCATCATCTCAGTGGAAGGTAACAACACACTACTGTCACTCATTAGCTGCTTCTCAGAGGTCCTGTGGATTGTTGTGTTTTAATTCCACAAGAAGGGCCAATGAGCACTTATGATGCTGTGATGCTCCACTCATCATTCATGATTCATTCACTTAAACACATTTCTCTGCATTCACCAGTGCACTATAGGAATACACTGTAAGGATTCATATTGAGGTTGACACTGTGCTTAGTTAGAAGATGGAATTTTGGATTACCGCTAGATAAAAAAATAACCACACATCTCTTTAAGCTCTTAAAGTTGAACAAGACTGTTTGCTTTAAAATCCTCTTCAAAATTAGATTTTAGAATCATTATGTTTCAGTATGTTCTTTAAATCAAGAGAATACACATACAGTGAGAATAAAATGTCCCTGATTTAGATTATTACTGTTTTTTTCATGACCAACTTTGTTTATCCATCCAGCCAGTATTTCTCCAGCTCCTGACTCCAGCTCTGTATGAAACACAGACATGACATTGATATCAATCTTCTCATCTCACTCTCAGAAAGGAAGCAAATATTGCCCAAAATATTGATTTCTTTAAACTCATCCCCAGACACCTACTCTACTCTATTCAAATGCTCTTTGCTTTCTTCTCCAAAAATACACAGTGACACAGAGCACAGCCACCCTCCTCCTCCTCTAGAAGCTCAACTTATACACACTCATAAATCCTGCACCCTCATAAAAGTGCAAACTCCAACATTTATGCACGTGCAGTAATTATGATTGGGTGGAGCCTGCGCATTATTTTCAGATAAATGCACAGCTTTTGGCTGCTGTTACTAGACAACAGCTTTGCCAAGGCTACCAAGGCATGTGACCATGGTATAGGCAGGATAATCCACACCGTGTGTTTTAAAAAATAACACTCTCAAACCTCCCTTCAGGTTTGCTTTGAGGGTTATGAATCTGATTTACTTCTTAATAACTGCAGGGCTTTGACCAAAATGACATAAGAAATCAGATTTCCTTTTCTCTAGATGTATCAAACAATGCAGATGGTGCTTCTCACTGGAGAGACAGTAGTCCCTTTTTAAAACTGTTCACAGCGATTTGTGTAGACTACATAAAGTAAAAGGAACACTGGAAAAGAATGTTGCTGGTTAATCATTAAAATGCTGAAAGCAGCACAAACTAAATTCCTTTACTCCACTGTGTTGGGGTGGAGGCAGAGATCTCAAAATCTGGACAAATAAAACCATGACATGAAGAAGGAATTTAGAAAATACATAAACTTTGAATACAATTTAAAGTGACTTTTTAGTGATATATTAATCTAACACATTTGTAATAATAGAAACGGTAGTGTCTGACAATATGCCTCATATTTTCTCACATGTATGTGTTGATTCATCTCCACCAAAATGAAATCACATTAGTAGGTAGACTAATTATTTAACAGCAGAGAATGACTTCCTCTGTAAACTCTAGTTTATCTTAAAAGCCTATGCTGATAATGGTGATTATGATAATAGTATCAGATGTTTCATCAGGTCAGAAAGGCCAGCACATCGTGAGCACAATGACTGATGGTCCAGCAGAGAGAGCTGGTGTCCACAGTGGAGACAGACTGATCTGGATCAACGGCGTCATGGTGTCCACGCTCACACACTCCTCTCTCAACAGAACTGTATGAATCCAGTTTTCCTCACATGTACTGCATTCACAATCACTTGTGTGGTTTGTTAAACTGAACATGAGCGTGACTCCTGCAGTGTGTTTGGTTCTCAGCTGAAGAAGAGTGCGGACTCAGTGACAGTGCTGGTCATTGATAGTGGGAGTGAGTGTTGCTACATCAGGAGGAAGATGCCCATCTTGCCTGTGGTGGCAGAATGCTGCAGCCTCCCTCACACAGCCAAGACCATGCATCTGGTCAAAGGATGTGATGGGTACGGCTTCCTGCTGAGACAAGAGAAGCTGTCGGTCACACGACGAATAGGTGAGAGATACACTGATGGAAACACGACAAGACAATCACATCCATCCCCTTGTACAGCCCTGTCACCACTTATACAGTCAAAAGTCAGCTGCGGTGTGAATCTCATATGAGTTCAGATTGCACATGAGAAGCTGGCACAACATATGTAGGTATTATTTTACTCTCATTCTAAAGAAAAAAAAAGAAAAAAAGCCATAGCTTTTTAAAGTATTACAAAGTCTTGAATATTTTTTTATTTCTTGCTTTAGACAATAACATTAGTTTTTTTGTATGTGTTGTGGCTGTCAGGAGACAGTCTACATATATGAACTACAAGTCAGACTGCTGCAACAGTGGATTGTGCTGCAGGAAGCTGTTTAATGCTTTTTGTGGATTTTATGGGATTAAATTTGTGTCATAATAATTGAACAAAATTTCCCCAAAAATCCAACAAAAAATTTAATTGAAAGTGAATAAAAATAAATTGAAATCAAAGAAATACCACAAAGGCAAAACTAAAAATGAAAGTATACCAGTGTGAAACATTTGGTTGCAGTATTCTAACTTTTCTTTCACTCATCAGGATTTTGCAGTTACCTTTTTTTAAGTTTTGCTACTGAATTTTTCAGTTTCAGTTCTGAATCTTAGTAGACTCAATACACATGTCCACTTTTTTGAAAGTCTTAAAAAGTATTGAAATCACTTTCCTAAAAAAAAAAAAAAAAAAGAGGCTATAGCATTAGAAAGTCTTAACAGGTCTGCAATATTTCTTCTTTCCTGCTGTAGACAGTTGTATTAATTGTTGCCAATTTAAATGTTTTTTTTTTTGTTTGATTCTAGGGAGATTTTGTTCCATTATTATGACACAAAATGAATCCCATAGAGTGTCAGTAAGCACCATCAGACCTGCTGCAAACAAACTACACTGGGTGTCAAGTCTCAATTTAAGCAAAAACTTTAATTATTTATTTTGTAATTGATTAATCCATCAGTCACATTTCTCTTATCTAGGATTAGGTCTTGTTAATAAATGAATTATATAACAAGGAATTACTGTTATACAGCTGGGAAGAACTGACATGAATGTGATGTAATACATGTCAATAAATTAATATATTTCATAAATAATTATTATGTAACAATAGTTAATATGTCGTTAATATAATAGTTAATGTTTAATTATTAATTAAAAAGGTCTTATCAAGTCTTACATTTAATTTGGTCAACACTGCAGAAACCCTGCTCAAGTTCCCTTAAAAATATACACTGTTACTAAACATTTCTAAGTCAGTTGATGCTGTCCCAGCAAAAATTGTGACCATGTATGACTGTTGTCTGAACATTGTTTGAACATTGTCTGAACATTGTCTGAACATTGTCTGAACATTATGTGAAAGGGGTCCCAAGATAGTACTGGCAGGGCTGGCCCTGACTACATTGGTGCCCTTGGCAAGATTTCAGATTGGAGCCACCAAAGCAAAGTGCAACAATAAGTTCTAGAACTTCAAAAATGAACTCAACCAAAAATAAAGTGCACCAATAGTATGTCTAGCCCAAACAAAGTCCTCCAGACAAAAAGGCAAGTGAAAGCACCACACGTTGAATGTTTGGTGAAATAGCCTGAGGTAGAACATGAAGTTTGGTAGCTGTTGGGCGAAAACTGACCAGTAGGGCTTTGAAAAACAAACCAAATGAAAACCCATGCAAGTCAATGAGGAAAAAAGAGAGGAGAAATGTTAAGAAGGGAGATTTGTGGGCCTTTTTAACTATTCTGCAGAGGGTTATGTATACATTACATATTCTGCAGTGTGACTGGAGCTACACCTACACATTGCATCAATAAAAACTTTTGGGAGTTTACAAATTTTAGTGTGCAAACCTCTCTGTAGGTCATTGGTGCTTGTAAAAAATTATTACATGATGTTGTCTCTAATGTTCCATGTCTTAATAATGTTTTATTCTGCAAATGTGTAGAAGAAGACACACTATTGTGGACAGTAAAGCATTATTGTATTGTATAGATGTCGGTCAAAATATAGCTCATAGAGGTCAAGAGTGAAGTTTCAAGCTCAATATAGTAACTAAAGGACCTGTACTGGCCTGAAATACTTCATATTATCCAAAACCCTACTCAAAAGCATTTTGCAATCTTTCTGTCAGTTGTGTCTGAACTTCTCTTGATTTCTGTCCAAACCTCCTGTTCCCAGTTCATGTGCTGCGAGAGGTGGATGTGGGGAGTCCAGCTGAGGGGGCAGGGATGGAGGATGGAGACCTGCTGCTGGCAGTGAACGGGGAACCTGTGGAGTCCATGGAGCATGATGACATTGTCAAAAGGATCAGACAGAGTGGTGATAAAGTCAGCCTCATCGCTATATCTATACCAGGAAGAGACTTTTACAGACAGGTCAGCACGCTCACATACTTGGGATAAACTCCTCACACAGAGAGTGTATCATGACATGCCTTTAACTGCTTCATGTGTTTGTTCTGCAGTTAAGCATTTCTCCCCTGTTGTTCCATGAGGAATTTACAGACTGTGTCCCAGATCAGACAGGAACATTCACTACACAGGTATGATTCATTACATCATCTACATACTCTGACCAGTACAAGTACCAGTGTGTTCACTGGCAGCCAGGACTGTCACAGAGTAGTGAAGTCAGGGGAGCGGGAGTACAGATACAGATATTGCCGTAGTGAGCTTCTAACATTCCGCTACATTTTTCAATCACTACTCATAACAAGACTATTATCAGTCATCTTCAGAACCTGGTGGTTAAGCTCTTGGAAAGTAGAAGTGACTGGAATCATTCAAATTAAAAGCATAACAGGAACAGAAATGATTATGGCCTTTGAGTCTCTCGAAGGCTTTTAATGTGAAACATCAAAGCATGAAGTGTTGAGTTTCACTGACGATAACTCTGCTCTAAATAGGCACATGACTGTTGTACTGATGGAGTTAGTGTTGTGGAAATGCACATTAGACTGAATTTATTCTGAAAAAGTGTTGAGCTTGCAATAAATTAAAACAGGAGCAGATCATAAAACAGAGAGGCTTCTTACTAAAGTATGATAAAATATATTACAACACTTTGACCTTGTTTTGTGTTTTTCAGCTGTCACAGAGAACAAATGATGCTTTCTTGTGATGGAACTCTGCAGATGAACTGAACACGAATAACCAAATCCATCAGCAGACGGGGGACAGCGAAGAGCTCAGGGTGAAAGACACTAATGATGTCACTGCAGAAGCATATGAGATTATTTATATTTAATGTTTTTGTGACACAATCAGAGATTATTTCTCAGCCAATAAATGTTTGTACAGCTGTATATGTGACAAGAGCTTATAAGTGTGTGTGTCTGTCTCACATCAGCTGTTGGTGTCAGTGGCTATATGTGATATGTTCATTGTATTAAGATACAAAGTTTAGTATGTGTAATGTTAGGGTTTCAATCTGAATAGTTCAGAGCCCCCAAAGTCCCTTAAATGTATTTCTATTTTAATTTTGTCCACACAAGATAATAACATGAGCACAGGATACTGTCTTCAGATTTAAGCCTGGCTGTTGTCTCTTAAGAGCAGATGCAAAACTATGAATCAGAGTGTGATCTTGAGCTGTGTGAGGCTGTCTTCAGCATTTGCATTATAAGAGAGGAGTATCAGACAACAAGGATTGGCATTCTTTAAATGTCACATTTAATCTTTTCACCATTATTTTCCAGATGGAACCTTTTGCGTAGATCTCATACGTTCCAAAATGACAACCGTCAACTGGATACCTAATCATTAACTTTGATTTACAGTGCTTGAGAGCAGAGTTTAATAGATACATCTATGTACTGTATATACTGCAAGTTTTATTCAAATTACAATGCATCTGATTAAAACATCAAATATACAAACATTGTTTAGGACAGCAAATTATATGAATCCAAATAGTCCAGTAGTTGCTGAGTTGTGGTTAGTCTCTCACACAAAGTTTGTCAGTTATTACTCTACAATTTTCCAAAATGAGCATCATTTGATTCAAGTACTTCATTCCAACACAAAATAAAACATATAGGAAACTACTTTATCTACACAAAGAGTTCATACAGGCAATGGGGAGGGAGAGTGACAACTTGTACCGCTGCTAGCTGTGCTCATTCCTGAGAAAAGTCCCATTCAGTTTCCAATAGACACCCACAGCATGTCTCAGTTCAATTAATCAGTCTTTTTCAGAAAGTCCTTGTTGAATGGGTAAGAGATGATCCATAGCAATAAATAACGAACAGCATTGAGGGTAGTTACTGTGTGGTTATTTTTCATAATGGGTTGGAGTGGATTATCCCACTTAAAAATATGGCCATGTGACACTAACAAAGTATGAAACTTGTCAGGGTAAGAGAGAGCAAAGTCTGCTAGAGGGTTACACATGTACTCATAGAATTGCAGTTAACATGCAGGTGACTTCATATATCTGGGAAATATTACAGTGGCTGAGCCAGCTCAATGCACTACAACTTAATAAAACATGAGTATATAGATGAAACAAGAGCTGTTCTGTATGCCTTGCAGCATTTCTACATTTGCTTGTTTAAGTATGCTCTTTACTCCATACCTTTGTTGTCAGATTGAAAATGTGTTTATTTGTGGTTTTGTATCCATATACAGCATAAGTTGTCAAAGTGGTGAAGATATTTTCTTCAATTGCTTGTCTTTTCTTATAGGAATTGTAGACATTTTGGGAAATATGCTTATTTACTTTCTTGCAGAGCATTAAAAGAGAAGATCAATGCCACTCTCATGTCTGTCTGGTAAATATACAGCTACAGCCAGCAGCCTGTTAACCTAGTTTAGCATAAAGACAGAGAACGGGGAAACAGCTAGCCTGGCTCTGTCCAAAGATAACAAGATCCACCAACCAGCACCTCCAAACTCACTGATTTACACATTAAATCTTGTTGTTTAATCTGTACAAGAACTGAAGTGTAAAAGCGAAAAATTGTAGGTATACAGGGGATTAAGCAGACAAGATGAAACTTGTTAGTAAGCTTTAGTAGTGCTGGTAAGCAGATTTTAACTTCAGACCTAGCCAGGCTGTATGTTTCCACCTGTTTCCAGTCTTTATGCTAAACTAAGCTAACCAGCTGCTAGCTAGCATTAGTGGTAGCTAACTCTCAGCAAGAAAGTCAATTAACATATTTCCCAAAACATTGTTATTATTTTAAGTTGCAGCACACTGGGCTCTCTGCTCTTTAGATGGAAACTTTACGTTGGCACTGTCAACCTCAGAAAAACATATTACTCGCAGTGTGTGGTTATCTAAGAATAAGCACCCTCCAGCCAACTGGAATAGACTTTTCTTCATGGTCATACTACAAGGGATGGGTTCTGATAGCCAGTTCCCTGTTGGCAAAATACCTAAATGCACTAACAAATCTCTGAACATTTTCTCTCTCCTTGCTCTTTTTTATTAGCAAAGAGCATTGTACACAATGATTAACAAATTCATATTTTAAGCAACAAAACTGATTACAGTTCTACATTGAATCACTGTGTTTTATTTAATCACAACTTTAGTAACTTGTAATTGTCTGAAGCTAAACCAAAATAAATCTAATAAAGGATTTGAAAGGATTCAGACTGGATAAAATGCTATTGAATCCCAATCCTACATGTATGTAGTACAGCCCTCAAAAAATAATCAAAACACAGGTCTAATTCTTTGCAGCATGACAGTAAACATGAGTCAACACAACAGGATCGATCGTTTATAAAGTGGAAATTTGAAATTGAGTGGTCTGTGAAATATCCAACAGAGCTTTGAACACAGCCGCTGTGGGGTAAATGGTGACTTTCCCTCCCCATGAGGTCCTATCCTATCAAAGAGTGAAAATTGACTAACAGTCAGGTAACCCTTGGCTATTGATAGGGCTTTAAAATACAAACATCTGATGATTCAAAATTTCAGGTGAATGCGTTGCACTTGGAAAGTGCAGGAAAGTCTGCAGAGGAAGTGAGGGGATGGGGCGGTATATTTTATCATTTCAGTATAAAAGCTTGAATGGACATTCAAGTGTTTTCGATTCATCCCCACATGAAATCAGAAATGTGTGGAGGTAAACAAAGCCAAGTTATTGAGCTCAAGAGGTAGAGACCAACACGGTGAATCCTTTATATACATATTCACACAGTGTTGCTGTGATGAAATAATTAACAATAACAAAAAAAGGCTTCTCCTTAGATATATCTACAACTCTGCTGTACACACAAGATACAGTTAACATGACTGTGTATTCTGTGAATTGTTACAGGATTGTTTGTCCTCTACATATCCTAGTTGCAGGGTAAAAATCAAGAAAATATATACATTTGTATGCAAGTTTTAAAAATAAAATTAACTTCACAGCCTTAGAAATGTGCAGGCTAATACAATTTCTATACAGTGGTATTGTTTTTTTGTTTTTTTAGGTTGGTGTGTAGATTTGCTTCTCTATTTAACATATATACATAATCATACTTTGAGGTGTGAGAAGGATGCATGCCATAGGACACAAGAACAGGAATAGAAAACAATTCTAAAAATATATTAAATAATTTACTTCAAAGCTCTTTTTCTGGATACAGTGTACATGTATGAGGAGGAGTGGGGGCTGACTTTAGCATCCTGTTACCATTTAGAAAAATCCAAATAGATTAGACCATACCATTTCTATGTCATTCATATGCTACTTGTTTCCTTTCTATGGTGAGCTCCTTGAATGCAATCCATGAATAAAAAGTTGGTCAATAGTATGTGGTGATATATTCAAGTACACAGAACAAAGAATTAACACCCTTATAGAATGATATTGCTGGTTTCACTGGTTTCTACCTTGGTACGTTTCATTTCATTTTGTTCAAACGTGATGATGTGACAGTTCTCCGTTAGTCCATATAGTGTGAAGAAGAACAAGCAGACCTGTTTTTACAAAGTGTCCCAGGGAAGACTGCTGTAAGCTGCAACACCTGGACTTCTTTCACTTTAAATGAGGTTTGTTTTTCTTCTGTTTTTTTACAATCTGAGTCTTACTCTGTGTTGACCATCATCCCCATAATGACAACATGTTGCTCAGCAGTTTCTTAAAGATCTGAGAACACACTAGGCCTGCATCTAACAATTATTTTCATTATCCATTAATCTGTAGATTATTTTCTTGATTAATCAATTAGTTGTTTGGTTGATAAAATGCCAGAAAATGGTGAAACATGTCAACCCCTGTTTTCCAAAGCCCAAGATGACGTCCTCAAATGTTTTAAAGATATTTAGTTTACTGTCATATTCACTGAAGACTAAAGAAACCAGAAAATATTCACATTTGAGGAGCTAGAATCAGAGAATTTAGACATTTTTCCTTAAAAAAATGACTCAAAATGATTTATCGATTATCAAAATAGTTGGTGATTAATCATTTAATCTACTAATTGTGCAGCTCTAGAACACACGTTGGTCAGAGGAGACAGAATGTTGTCTTAACTTTACGGTCACCTCAGACCAGGCTTATTTCAATCCATTTTTAAGATATATCCACCCAGTGTAGACAGAAGGTGCTCCACAATGAAACTGTTGAGTAAAATGTTTCCATAAAAAAACATGAAGGATGGCCAAACTGCAAATAAGATCCAGATTGTGAAAACCAGACTTTTCCTCTAACAGGCTGTCTTCAGAAGTGGTATGTATGTACAGTACAGAGAGCATGTCAAGCAAAGCTCATGAAGGAACACTGGGAAGCTGAGATCTTTTGTATTCCTCAGTTCAAAACAGTTTAGACTTTTTGTGTTTAAAGATTTTTCTCTTCGTACTCTTTGGGGTAAGAATTTGCTCAGTTTGGCTGGGAGTGGAATTAGTCAGTGAAATTAGGAGGCACACAAGTTGACAGCACACATTCCTTCATAAAAAAAAAAAACAGCAACTGAGTTTGGCTGACAGTACTGTTCAGCCACACACTCTTATTCATCTGGATATTAGCAGGAAGTGCTATGGCTGGTCAGAGGTGGGGGGGCAGGAGCAGCATCCCCAGCTGCTCCTTTTCTCTCTTCAATACAGTAAATGATTTTTCTTGGCTTTTCAAGTGAGATGAGCTGTTGTCTTGTTTAAAAGCAGGGAATAATACGCAGATCTCTTTGAGTCCGATCCCTTATCTGAACTTACTTCATGTTCACAGAGAGTTTCAGTTGTTCTTCATGTAGCATGCATGTGAACATTTTATACCTTCACCTTTGAGACCAAATTATCTTAACAATCAAACACTATTTATTTAATAACCCTACCAAGCAGATTTCATTTAAACTCAGCACAACAGTATGCTAATCTACTGAACACTGGGAGCATTTGCTTGAATGATTCCTAACAGAAATAAAGCAAACGCGTGTTAAACCTTTTATAAACTGCTGCACCTTTGCTGTTCCAACTTAATTACAAATATTTTGGGGGGCCTCACGTATAAATGTTTGCATACATTCATCACTAAAATCATGTGCAAAATAGCAGATACATATGCATACATTTATTTGTATCTATGTGAAACTTCACATATATCTAAACATTCATTACATTCCTGTACGCACGTCCATTTCAGTGTGGATTTGTGTATTCTCTCATCATGTTTGACACTAACTATAAATAGTTGATGCCTAATGCTGCCATGCAGTTGAACTCAATTCATTCCCCTCTGTTTATATTAGAAGTGCCATGTTGTGTGGGTAGAAAAGAAAAATGAGAAATGATGATGACTCTAAAGTGGGTATGTGCCTCTTGCATGCTAAATGCTGCTATAGTCATGTCTATATGCTGACTTCAAAAGCAATCATGCACATTATGCATGAAATCAATGAATCACTCATCATTCAATGATTGTTGCTTTTGTTTTAAGCTAAATAAATCCATTTGTGTCCACAGGGAGGCAGAAGAACTCAAGCTGACACATGCAGCTCTGACATATTAACATCTTATCAAGTTGTTCTCAGTAAAGTCTTGCTTGCTAACAATGAAGTGCTTCAAACAAAGTGGCTGTCAAATCATGTAACTGTCTGCACCTCCTCACACACCTTACTGACTCATTTTTGTAACTTTACGTCATGACAAAGACATGTTGCTGGAGAGAGAGATAGCCAGGAGGAGGATAGGATGGCAGCTTTTGTCTTTAGACATAGTTGGACAACGCATCATAGGAACTAGTTTGTTTGAAGCATACTCCACCCTTGAATCTGGCCTGATGTGTCCATCCATCTGGACACATGACTGAGCATAATGTAGAAAATGTGCAGAGATAACATTTTGGGGTTTTTTGCACACAATCTGAATGCTTATGCATCATTTATACATGAGGCTCCAGATCTTTGGCAAATTAATAGTCATATAGAAGTAAAAACGTGTGCAGGGGGGGACATGCCAGAATAACTCATTTTTAATAACTTAAAATATCCATGTTCTTAAAAAATATGGGGAGCTTTCAATTGCAAAAAAAAGCCTTCCAATGATTACAATCGATTGTCTGAATAAGAAGCAAAGTTGGATTTAACGCTGATTTGGCTATTTACCAGTGCAGAGGTGAAGGTGGGTGTAATAATGCAGAGTAGCCTAATCATATGGGAGATTAATTAGATTTTGATTAAGAATTTTAAAAATAGAAATCTGCTTTTTTTTTTAATTAATATATATCAAAAACAAATGTACTTCATTATGATGCAATAACTGTTAAATCTCATCTACCTGGAAGTGACAAGATGGGTTTGTTTAAAACATTCTGATTTGGTCTACAGAGCATTACATACATTTGCATACCAAACCCTCTAATAAACCCCATAAAGCAATTATTAGTGGATTTTTCTTCATTTGTTTCATATTTCAGCATACACACAGCAGACCTGTGAGTCCTGCTCTCCAGTGAAATGCTACGCAGATGATAGAAAACGTCGAGACGCTTTCTTGTTCCCAGTTTAGCAGCTTGTCAATTGGGAAAGGTGACGACACACACCGACAGCAGCTATTCCCACACCAGCGGAGATGGAGGCATTTCAGAAGGCTGAGCCACTGTGGAACTGTGAAAAAAGGAGGCCAAGAAGTTAATATTAGCTATTCATGTGTGTATTCATGTGTGTATTAGCTAACAGGGTATCTGCACAATTCTCCACTTCAAATTTAATGACTTTTAAGACCTTTTTAATACCTATACAAGGAAAAAACACCATTTCCACAGCAAAAAAAAAAAGACTATTAAGTTATTATAAAGTACAGTATACAATGTTGTGTTTCGTAAGTTAATGAGGGATGCACTGCTGTTGCTATGGTGATAGAGAAACTATATGCCTATATATCTAAAAAAGAAAAGAGGCCTATATCTGACAATACCTAGAGTTGGTTGTTTATGCTCGTTTGCTAATTTCTCTTTCATCTGCCTAAACATCTCAAGGAACATCATTTCAATTAGGCTACACAAACTCCCAGTGCTTCCACTAGTGCTGCATTTAGGCTTTATGGTTTACATTGTTTACACATCCACAATCATACTTTTGACTCAAACAACCAATAGGGAGTGAGAGTCAATTTGAAATTATTTCCAAAAGACGTTCAGGTCTGACATTACAATAAATGGTTATGATGAATATAATAATACAAGAGATGGCTACCGCTGAATATGAACATATCTGCTGGAACAGTGGAGGTGGTCTGTTATTGTGTAACTTACAGACTACACTGAGTGTTTCCCCGTGTGTAGCGCTATAGAATCACAATCAGCTGCTTAGTCCATCACATTCTTATCAAAGCATGGAGTGCTACACCTTGTTTTCCTCAATAGAATGAGGTCTTTCCAGTCAAATGAATCTTACAAGTAAGCAGAAATATCTTAAAGCATGACAGCTGAAATAATAAATACCTGAGTGAACAAACGTGCTCCATTGAACTTGCATTTTGTCTGCCTGCCTTGCCCACAGAATGTATATATACATAATGACCCTAGATGTATTGGTGCAGGTTTGTTATTTGGGATGTACTTTGTTGCTTTTATTTTCACTGTGCACTGCTGTTTGGACTCTCTCACTTCCTCTAGTTGTTGGATCACATGTGTGCAGGTGTTATTAGAAACATTACAATATCTATCCTTAATGTTTTTATACAGATCAAAATGTAATCCCTCCCCTCCTAAAAATTGAGACATTTTAAGACTTTGAATTACCAAACAATATTTGAAGACACTATAAGACTTTTTAAGGATCGGTGTGGACCTGAAATAAATGTGTAGCGGCTACAGAGATGTTGAAAAGATTTTTGACAATATACTCAAAATATGCAAATATGTCACCTAAAATGAGACTACACACACAGGCCTGCATTGAGATTGTGATCTTATTTTTAGGGGTGACTGCGGCTCAGGAGGTAGAGCTGGTCGTCCACTGATCAGAAGATCGGCTGTTCCGTTCCCGGCTCCTCCGGTCGGCATGTCGAAGTGTCTTTGGGCAAGATACTGAACCCTAAATTGCTCCCAAAGGCTGTGGCAAGGCTGTGTGAGTGTGTGAGCATTAGATTAGATCATGATGAGCACGTTGCCACCTTGCATGACAGCCTCTGCTATCAGTGTATGAATGTGTGTGTGTGTTTATGTTGGCATGTAGTGTGAAGCGCTTTGAGTCGTGAGAAGACTAGAAAGACACTATATAAATGCAGTCAAGTCCATTTTGATGAAGCATGCAGTCCTAACTCAGATACAGATAACAGTGATATCAGTTGAATGTATATAAGAGTGGTGTTTATGCTAGCTCAGCACAAAGACAAGAATCAAGGCAACTGCTATCCAAGCTCCATCAAAAGCACAAATATACACTTTCCTCCAACTCCCCTGCTGTCAGTTAGTATCTTTTTATATGCAACAGATGTAGAAACTGGAATTCTAAGGCTGCACAGACTACAATGCATTAAAAAGCCTCCTACCTGATAAAGCTTTTGAAAGCAGCTGATTGAGGGTTAATGCAGAGTGGCACTCGACTACCCTTTTGCTGTTCCAAAATGAACTGATGGATTATCTCTGTGGGAGGAAAGACAGACAGATCAGCAGAGAAAGATTAGTAAACAAGGTTTTTTCCTGATTTCTTACTTATTCTAAAGCAAACTCAAAACTTTTTAATGTATTTCTCACATTTATGTGAAGCTAGAATCTTTATTACTGCTTTTCTGACTGATATAGCCAAAATGAATGCTGTGTCAAAATACCTTCAAGGCCAATCGCAAATCTTATCAAATGATAAGGAAGCAGTCATCAAATCTGTGGTGAGTCTGACTTGAGTCTCCACAGCTACAGTAATACCTACTTCCATAGTCAGCCCTGCAGTGGGGTCAGCGGCTCCTTCTGTCCACTGACCTCCAGCTAATCAGTGTAATGAGCTTTAAAAGGTACCCTGTGGAGTTTTTGACCACTAGCAGTGCTGTGGAGCAATGTTTTACAAATTGGTCCCTGTTTCATTTGTATCAATATTCAAAAGCATGGGTGTCATGAATTAAGAACTGTACTGTAACATTAAGAACATCTGAGATAAAGCAGAACTACACTAAAATCTCGGTGTGCTCCACCTTTAACACACCAGCATCTGCTACTGTCCTATATTCTGCATCAGTGTGTGTCAATACTGTACAGAAGCAAAGGTTTTATCATATTCTCTCCGCAGATTGGACCATCCTCACTGCTGTACCTTGACTACTGCTTCAGTCTGTATAAACATCTTCTCAACAAAACATCTGTGTTTTGTCTGATGCACTGAATGTTTGCCTGAAAGTTAGCTTCCTCCACTTCCATTTCACTTTACTCTGATTTGGTGCACTTTTAACACTTTGAATGTATTCTTTCAAGTGTTTTTATTTTCATCACCAAGGCCTTCATTTTCAGAGTCAGCTTTGTTATTGTTTGTGCCATATTCGCCTGGATTTTTGGTTTGAAGATTCTCCCTGGCCTCTGTAGGTGTTAGTATCACTACTCTTTTCTGCTCTGTTTTCTCTATTTGAAATGAACAGTGGTAAAGAGTGATATTGCATTTGGTAGAGACTACTGAAATAACTGATGAACACTCTAAAGACACTCAAGTTATTTTGCTTGATAAATAGGTGAAAATCAGACTTCTAACAATAAGCCCAAAGTTTGTTATTACTGAAACAATCACGACTTTTAATAGGACTGACAACTATTCTTTCTTAATCTCTTTATCAATAGCAATACCAAGCACACCTCAGATAAACTCACCTTTGACCTGTCTCACAGAGCTCAGGTTCTTCTCAAAGCCATCATCAAACTTGGGATTAGTGACGGGCTCAAAGTCACTGGTGTAAACACGGCCGGAGGATGTGGTGTAGCAGCATTTGCACATGCATGTGTGGTAGCGGAGTCGACCCTCGTCCAGGTAAGGGTGAGCCAGGGCATCCTTTGCTGAAATCCGCTTTGACTGGGTACCAGACAGACAAGTTATACGTCATTAACAACAGCCGTCATCTCAGCCTCAGAATACATGTCAAAAGGAATAAAATAGATATTTTTTCAGCCACTAATAATTGAGTTGGACAGAGGGTCAGACCCTTATCTTCAACACCCTCCTCAATGTTATTCAGATTTGTTGGGGTCCTCTCCCCAACATTTACATATAAACTGACAACTCCTTTAAGCAGTAATAGCTTTAAGAGGCAAGGCAGTTTCACTTTAGTCACTTGTATGCACATTAGAAGTGAAAATGGAAATTGTTTAAGGCCAAAATCGTACAGTTTTGAATATTTCAGTGAAGCTTTTTGAATAAACAGCTGCTAATCAATAACTGGGTATTATTGCCCTGAATGAGTGAACTGCACACATGTATTTGTAAGCTCTGTGGATACTGAGGAGCTTCAGCACTGTAATGTTTTCACATTCCAAATTATAAAATAAATATCAATTATCAACTAGAAATATCAATTAGTTGACATGTCACGTTTCATTTAAAGGTGCAGTGTGTAGAATTTAGTAGCATCTATTGGAACATTATTTTGGATTATGTTTTTGTTATCTTAGAATGAGCCCTTTCTATCTACATAGGGAGTGGGTCCTCTTCCACAGAGCCCATTATGTTGCACCACAATGTTTCTACAGTAGCCCAGAATGGACAAATTCTAGAGAGCTCTAGAGAGGACCTTTCAAGTTTTTCATGGGTTTCGTGGCCCCCATAGGTTCTTCTACACACTTGGAAGGGAAGGGTGAGGGGAGGGCTATTCAGCTAGTTGCAACCTGACTACTAGATGCCACTAAATCCTACACACTGTTCCTTTAACTTGGCAATTACATTATAGTCTAACTTAAAATGTGGGCCACATTTAACCAGACTGTTGTGCTTTCTGCCATGAAGCAGAAAGTTTTAAAAGATAACAATAACGACTAATAACAAATCCATGTGTACTATTAACTGTATTGTACATATTGAATTATTTTTATTATTCTAGGATGTCTAACAACATCAGGCAAAGGCACTGCTGATGAAAACTAGACTTTTGGCTAACGGGCCTGATACACAGACAGGACGTATGTCAAACATATGTCAAACTGCACCTTTACCATGGTACACACAAAAGCCATATTCTCAATGTACTTATGTCTGACTGATTGATTTTTCTGATAAATATCACAGATGAATACTGTATTAAAATATATACAACAAAACTGATGACTGATGCTGCAAGGTATTTTGGTATCACAGGCTCTATCAGTTGAGAGTGTCACCCTACATACCTCTGTACAAAGATTCTGCCTGATTAGAGTTTCCCAGGTTCTTTGAAAAGCTTTAGCGCCAGGTTTGATGAAGTATTTGGTAATCTGTACGTACACAATGTGTGTTTTTAAAAAGGTAAAGTTTGAGGTTTTTTTGCTTTAAGACTTTGAGACATGAGAGTGACAGGACAAGGTTAGCCAAAGGCTAGCTAACTTACTTTACCCACAGAGCTCCTTGGATGCCTTAAATGTACATTTAAAAATCATGAACATTTGCTTTAGAGTAGATTGTTTTGGTCAGTATTGACTAACATTCTGGTAAAACTTGTGGTCATATTTCTTAAATGTGAATATTTTGAATTGAACTACATCTGTGTATACTATGTCTAAGCCAGTCTTCTATGCTTTTATTTGTTGCTTGCTTCAAATGCTATGATGGAAGCCAAAGTAAACCATCAATGGCAGACTGCATACTATACTGTAACTATACTTCAGTGACTCACTAACCAGGTTTAATTAATGAAGCAAACATAATACAATACTATACATAATAGACTCACCGGATCAAACACCAGCATCCTGCAGAGGAGGTGGACAGCTTCATGGGTTGCTTGGCTAGACAGTGTGTACAGAACAGGAAGGGATGGCTGCAGACAAAACACACAACACAACATCAACTATCTTCCCCTGTCTCTTTCAGCTCCTGATACACTTTATATACAGTATATACATGGCTCCTCAACATGTCCCATTCAAAGATCCATCAGCTTATCCTCCACAGTGTGATCCTCACTGTCTGTACTGTAGTACCATCTACTGGCTGCTGTATATCAGTGGATCCAAATCCATTTCTGGATGAATGAATCCAACAAAAACAATAAAAAAAAAAAAAATAATAATAATAATAATAATAATAATAAATTTGGCTTTATCAAAAATATTTTATCAATATATTTCTTTCTAAAATAATGTAACCATTAAAATTGACGAAAACGATACTGAAGAAGAAAACCACACATTAATTTATGAAATGCATCAGACTACTGATTTGTTCACACCAACATGAACATCTTGGTAAGTCACATTTGATCCTAAACTGGATATGTGTTCCAGGCTGTCATTAACACAAGTAAACACCCAAATAATCCTATCCTCAGTGCTGTGTCCAAACCATTTGAAGGCTTGAGAGAGCTTAAGTCCCATCTGACTTCCAGGCCAGCCTGTGATTCACTGTTCAACAATGTATTTTGGGGTATTCCTTCACTGATCTTTCTGAAACAAACTAATGTTGCGTTATTGTGTTATCTTTGTTAAGATGACAAGAAGTTCAAATGCTGTTCTGGAAACAGAAAAGTGTCACCTCAGCTCTGTGCAAAAACAAACTGGTTACCTGTTTGTGAGGTCCTCTGAGAATGTGCGCACGAGCACCTTCACATGCCGTCCTCATCGCCTCCATAGAGGGAGTCCCCAACAGGTCAGTGATTAAATCCAGCTACAATCCAACAAGGCAAACAAACACACACCCACACACACACCACAGACTTAGTAGTAAGGTTTGTTCCAGCATGTCAGGTGTCAGATCATGTTTGTATTTAAGAACAGAGGCACTGACACATCTCTGGCAGTGATGTGACTGTGACTAACACATTTCTCATAACTGTAGGTGAGGTACATGGAGTATAAACTTTATCTTCACAAAATTTAACTATGAATATTAAGCATCTCGGGCACACACTTTTGTCTTCAGGATAAATAAACTTCTATCTTGTCTCGTCTTCAGAGAGCATCATTTACCTGCTGGATGGGACTCTGGGCTTGGAAGAGGATGCGTCGGCCCAGCAGCTCAGCGAAGATGCAGCCCACAGACCAGATATCGATGGAGTTGGAGTAGTGGCGGCTGCCCATCAGGATCTCTGGGGCTCGGTAGTACTGTGTCACCACTTCCTGAGTCATGTGCCGTGACTCGTCGGTCTCCTCCACCCGTGCCAGACCAAAATCACAGATCTGGAAGACAGTCATTCAGTGGTTGCTGCAACTGTTCTGATTATGTTCACATTTTTCACATGTTTCATTTTGTGAGAACTAGAAGGCGTTGCTGCTGAGGTAGAACGCTCGTCTCCACTGCTCAATGGTAACTGTGAGAAGTGTTCATGCAGTACAGTACAAAAACACCAACAGTGAAGGAGCATACTGCAAAATGTTAAGATGGAATTGTGTATTGTAGGTATATATATTTTTGGAGCTACAGTGTTTCTCTAGAGGAAGATTTAGATGTTTGACCACCTACATTAATCCTGTATTCATTCCTACTGATGATAGCCTGTAAACATCAACATCTGCCAACTGAAATTAAAGTTTACACATTACATCCACAGCCCTTATTATGTTACATTAACCTGCCTGTTGTCTTAGTTTGTCTCAGCTGTTTTGATACTGCTTCTTATTTCATTTCAAGTGGGATTGTGGATGAATTTAGTCCATAAATCTGTTATTATGTTGCTTCCAAGAACCAATAATGTTAGCTATCATTACAGGCAGAGACATAACATTACTGAAATGCAAAAAGCTGCGTTTTAGGGAGATCAAGCAGCTAAATTCACTTCTGAAGAAGACAGTTTTGTGTGAGGGGGGATACCGTTTAATCAATAATGAGCACATAATGTGTGGTTCCACAGATGCAAGCAGGTTGTCGAATAAGACTTTGCATTAACAGTAATTCAACATTATTGTTTAGTTTTTACTTGTGATGAAACCTGTCAAACATTTTGTCATTTTTTCTTTTCAATTGATACTTTTTAGATAACTTTAGGCTGTGTGGTGCTGTTGCATTGGATTGTGTTCATGGTGGATTCAGCAAAAAAGCACCTCAAAATAAAATGCAATGAAGTGCACACACTAAAAAACGACAGCCAAATAACATTACCACCAAATCTTCAGGGACACAGTCTCAACAAGAAACTAACATTAAAAGTCTTACAAATGTAAGATGTATTGCAGTGCTATTACACTGATGGCATCATTTACATGGGTTACTGTTACTGTAAACTGGCTGGATGTTGGATTTGAACTTTCTTTCTGACATGTTCAGTTGACTTGAGCCACAGAGGTTGTTCCACCCACCTTGAGCACACAGTTGCTGTTTACCAGGAGGTTGCCAGGTTTGATGTCTCGGTGTAGAATGCCAGCAGAATGAAGGTACTTGAGTCCTGGTGGTGGTGATGGTTGAGGGCGGGGGAAGACACGACAGGACAGAATATTACAACAGATGCCAGATATTACAATCCTGCTCTAACCATAACTAACACGGTGCTTACTAGCTCCCATGCTACAAACAGTCACATGCAAAGAAGGTCAAACTTATGTCTGCTAACATACACACAATTAAAGCCACTTGATTTTTTAAAAATGTTAATGTACAACAAGATGACGATGTGTGAATAAAAGAGATGCTACCTCGTAGAATCTGATAGAGAAAAACTTTGGCGTGGTCTGAGCTCAGAGGCTGTGGTGAAACGATGATCTTATGGAGGTCACTTTGCATCAGTTCCGTCACCACATAGCTGACCGATGGGAAGTTAAGGCAAAAAATAAAAGCATATCCAAGAGCTCAAAGAACAAATCTCTCTGAGAAGAAAGTGTTGAAATCAAGACATGACATTTATGACCTGACACTCTGGAGCAGTCTCAATTGACTTGACTTCCCTTATCTCATTATGTTTTTCACTGTTAGCCCACCTGAAATGGGTTCTACTGTAGCTGGAACACTAGACATGTTTATTAGCAATTTCTCACAGGAACAAAAAGCAGCATGGGACCGAGCTTTGATCGTGGCAGTGTGTACACGCCTCCAGTCAGAACATGAAATTCACACTTTTTTTTCACCTTTGGCTACAATTGATGAATACCACCATGTGATGTATGTATAGTTTTTAGCTGTTTGCTATCCTCACCATAGGTGGACTGACTGTGTCAAAGTGAATTCCAGGTGAGAGAAATACCACCACTGCTGTTTTTTCACCCCACAATGCTCTAAGAACATTACTCTAGATTCATAGCATACAGCTCTTGAAATCATTTATTTAAAGTCCCCCTCCACTCAAAAATGTATTTTTCTTCTTGTTCCTTCACTTGGATGTTGTGCTCTTCACTGTGCAGAATGATGTATGTGCAGAATTTGTTTTCACATTCAGCTACTGAAAGTGGAATGTTTGCTCACTGAAAATCTCATTAGTATACCTTCAAGCATGGTTTGTGACATCACAACTAATTTGGAGCTAATCATGGTCCAGTGTGCAACTTCCACAAGTGTGATGTGGAAACTTGAAGCCTCCAGTACACATACACTGAGAATGGACTTTACAGTGACGCAAGAAAAAAGGTTTCTCCATTGTTTTCTTACTTTAGGTTCTTAGTTGAGATTCTTGCTAAGTTTTTCACATATATCATACATCAGCATCAAAAACTGTTCAACACCAGTTTAATTATCACAATTATTTCTGAAAATGATTGACTGACAATATCAAGTACAGATTAATCTCAAATTTGAATCAAACTAGTAATTTCTACATAGAAAACTAGCCGTTTACCTGGAAATTGTTCTCCAGATGACATCTTTAAAAAAAAACAAACCCTGGAGGTCCTCAATAACAAGCAACACACTTCTTACTTTACAACACACACTTTTTTGAACAGATAGCTTTGATTATGAGAACAATTTATCAGTTATTTAAACTGCAAATGGTTCAGTCCTAGCTCCTGCTCTTTGAAGTCCCTGAATCTGAAGACTGTCAAAGTTATGGTACTGATCGTGTGAAAGCTGCAGGGACTGACACAGCTTGTTGTGTTCTGTTCTGATTCAGGGCCAGAGGTGGCTGGCAGCTGTACAATGTATTCATTAGAGTAATCGAAAAGGCTGTAAAAATCTAAACTTTGCTTCAACTGAAAGATTCTTATTGTTCGTAAATCAACAAGCGCAAACCAACGCTAAATTCAATGAAGCAAGTTTTGAAGTCATGCCTGTAGATGATTTATTTGGGATGTGAGTCTGTTCAAGGGCTCATCTATTACATTCAGCGGATACACTAAAGCTTTCACCTGCACATACTGCACATGAATTAGTCAAGATCCTTGCACAACTGAAAATCCTTCCACAGTAGGACACAAGGGTGCTTCACTCACTGTATGAATAATGAAGCAAGACCAATAAAACTAATTGGAAGACAATATTTCAAAGGGCCCTAATGACCAGAGAGTCCCGAGTCAGCAGAATGCCTCAGCTGTAAAGGGAAAACAACCTTGCAAATGCTGCCTAAAAGGAGGTAAGAAATGTGTCCTTATCATCCTTACTGACTAGCAAAGCTCTAACAAAGACTAATGTTTTCAAGTCTGGATACCCAGTAAAACTGCCAATATCAATACCTAATGAATATTTAGGACTGATGAACAATGTGGCTATTAAATATCAGGAGCATTATGTGTCATGCACTACCACTGGATCTCATCAATCACATGCTCTGAACCAGAAGCCAGTTTCATATGACCGCTCATGTGTTCTGTGGAATTAATTACATCCCTCTTGCTGAAGACAAACTACACTAGTAATTTCACCCAAATTACAAAAACATGTTTTCTCACTCATCTAGTTTTGGTTTGATTTATGCAGTTTTATAGAAATTTATTTCTGACATTTCTACCTTACCAATATAATGAAAGTGAATGAAAATTAGTCTGTGATGCTCATGGCATTGAAAATGACATCATCTGTGGATCTGGGGATCAACTGTGTTCCATTACACAACTGACTGTATCTAGTTTTGGATATGTGTTAATGAATGAAGTTTTTAGGAGGTTTTTAACTTTTTTATGGACTTATAAGAAAGTCACTTTCTTTTCTGTGTTTAGTTCTGTGTGTGCCTGTCAGCTGTCAGTTGTGTGTGTGTGTGTGTGTGTGTGTGTGTGTGTGTGTGTGTGTGTGTGTGTGAGGGAGAGGTTGGATCAGCCTCAAAAGCTCAAACCCAAGGGAGGATCTCATCAGCCAGAGCAGGTAAGAAGGATTTTGCACAAATCACTTTCAGTTGGCAGGTTGTGGGATAGACTGTCGTCTTTTTATAGTCCTGCATCAACATTACCAAGACATGTTCAAATGAATACAGCAGGAGGGACAATGAAACTAAACCTTTTTTATAGCGGTTAACTGGGCCCTGTGTCTAGCTGGAGGTAGGGAGTAAAATCTACTCCTTTACATCACTCATGTGTTACATTTCATAGGAGAATTAAAGTTGCAGTGTGTGTAGGATTTAGCGGTGTCTAGTTGTGAGGTTGCAGATTGCAACCAATTGAATAGCCCTCCCCTCTACTTCCAAGTGTGTAGTGGAACCTACGGTGGCCGCAAAACCCGCGAAAAACCCCAAAAGTCCCTCTCTAGAGCCAGTGTTTGGTTTGTCCATTCTGTGCTGCTGCAGAAACATGGCAGTGAAACATGGCGGGCTTCGTGGAAGAGGACGTGCTCCCTATGTAGATATAAAGGGCTCATTGTATGGTAACAAAAACGCAATGATTCTTATTTTCATGTTTTATTAATTAAAACATTCTTAAGAATATTATATTCCATTTCTGCCACTACATTCTACATACTGCACCTTTAAGTAAGACACAAGAACATTCAGTTCAGATTTGGCCAACCATAACTGAGAAGGATACATTTCTTCAAAGTAGTCGATGTGTGGAGGTTGTAGTATGTCCAAAGCAGAGAGCACCTGAGGAGAGAGTTAAAGCCAGGTTGATAGAAGCCTCACCAGGTATTAACATGTGATCTGTATCTGGATATGTTGTCTGAATGACGACATCCGATCATGGTGGCCTTGCTGTTAAACCTATTATGCATGCCATGGACACTATTTTATCCCGTTGTGGGATTTTTTGAAGCACTATGTAGAATATTAATTTCCCATTCTGAATTCAGGCACTTAAAGTCCCCCTCCACTCAAAAATGTGTTTTGGTTCTTGTTCCTTCAACTGGATGTTTGAATTGAGTTTGACAGTAGAAGGCTGTTTTCACCTTCATCTGCTGTAGGAGGAAAGTTTCTCTTTGCTCACTGAAAATCTTGGTTCAAGGGGTGTACCTACAAGCATGATTTGTGACATCACATCTAGTTTGGAGCCAATAGTGGTCTAGTATGCATCTTACACAAGTGTGATGTGGAAACTTGAAGCCTCCAGTGCACATACACTGAGAACGAATGTTACAGTGAAGTAGGAAATATGTTGTGTCCAGCAGGAAAACTGTATATTTGCATATTCAGAGATTCTGGAATTTTTAATGAGGGAGAATAGTAGATGACAGTTTAAGGATTTTGAAGAGATAATTCACTTGTGGAAAAAAAACATATTAGACACAAATTATTATAAAATAGAGTACTTTATATACATCTTAAAATAACTCCGGAGCAGATCTTTAAATAAAAGGATGGAGGGTAGATGTAGTGCATCAGGTAGCAAACAGGAAGTGATTCTGACACTCTCCAGGGACAGCTATGACATGCAAGGAGAGGATCATGTGACAAAAGCAGACAGCTGAAGGCATCTATTTCTTTACAGTACTCTTGCTAACTAGGCTAACGTTACTCAAAGAAGATATTCATAGTTTGCTAGCACTAGTGACAGGCAGCTTGAGATAGAGATAGGTGACCTTTCAACTTGTTGGGTTGATCTTTCCTCTGTAAGAATGTAGTCAAACTGTACAGATGTCATTTACAGCTGGCTGAGACCCAGACCACGTACAGATCTAGTCTGACTGATCCGATCACATTCTGATCACAATACAGTCTACATGCAATTACACCAGCAATAAACATATGTTTTTCCTTATTCATGTGAGATAGCCAGGTACAGACTGCACATAATACTAGGTGGACATGATGACACATATTAGTGTAACTGTGCACTTACATTTTCATGTTTGAAGAAACAGAGCATCTTCAGCTCCCGAAATACCCTCTTACAGGAAACAAGGTTTTGGAAGACATTGGGCATCTTTTTGAGGGCAACTCGCTTTCCATCTCTGGGGTCTGTCACTGACCTGGAGGAAGAGGACAAACACAACATTCTGAAAATTCAACACCTAAATATGGTAATACAGTACAGGGACTTTGATCATCATCACACCTATAAACTGATGTTCAGGTATGGATATTCACAGTCCCAGAGGATAAATCCTAACATTTCTGTTTGGCCAGAAATGAGAGTGTGACAATGTGATTGGCTGAGGGACCAGGAAAGAAAGAGTTCACCATTCTACTTCACCCTGTTTGTTGCTGGAGCACCTTCTGACTGATTAGTCGAAGAATCTTTAAGTGTAGGAAGGCAGAGATCAAAGCCTCGTGAGGCTACCCAGCAGGTGTAAGAGCATTCCAACCCTACACACTACAGCAACCTTCAGTAACCCTTCTCAAATAGGATCAGTCGAGACAAACAGATGGCAGTGGACTAAAATCCCAGGCTTCACAAAGACTGTGCTTCAAACACCACTCATAAGCTCACATTCTCAGACTAGAGGAACTTTAACTGAGTAGACAACAGCCATGGTGCCATGCAATGAAATGCTGCTTTCAAATTACTGGAAATTCGCTGTAAAAGTACATTTTCACCTTAACTGTACAGAAAACCAACTCCTAGGGTCAGGTCTTCCCTGTTTGATGGCTATATCTCATGTTAGTATGTTAGTAAGAGGCCTGCATTTCAATCTGATTTCATTTGCTGTTAATGCAAACTCAACAGGTTCCTCCATGTGTACATGCTGTCTTGATAAATTCAGTATAATATTCATTTCCACAGCATGTGGAGACATGTCAGCACTCACCACCACAGAAATGCTGCTTTCATTCACTATGTTTCTGATCTTCCACTTTGCTGGGGTTTTTTTTAAAGGACTGTCAGTGAAACGCAACATTTCCTGCACACGTTTCATATTAAAAGCATTGAAGTGGCTCAAAGGGTATAATCCATCCTGTTCCTGAAAGGCTTTTAGTGTGAAATATCTGCAGGAAATTTAGCTTGGTTTCACTAATGGTGCTTAACAATAAAAAAAAAAAAAAACATAAAAGTAGAAGAGATTGGAAGTAATGACAAATGATTTAAAATGGAAACTCAGAGCAGCAGAGTAGTGTGTATCACCTGACTCTTTCCTTGTATTGATGCAATTAATGCTGTAGAAATGGACAAAATGCTTAATTTATCATGTGAGCCGATAGTACATTATTTGAATACTGGCTTTTATTTGAGAATTCACAGTAATCACCTAACACAAAACTAATAACTTTTACTTAGAGTGGAGTTCATCTTCTCAGATACCAGAGAGGACACACACATGTAAGAGAGTGTCTATACGCATTTTCAGATGTAGTAAGAGTTATTAGTATCATTTTCTTAAACTTAAAGGACTTAAAGTGTGTAAGATTTAGGGGGATCTATTGGCAGAAATGAAATATAATATTCATAAGTATGTTTAAATTAATGTATAATCACCTGAAAATAAGAATTGTCATGTTTTCGTTCCCTTAGAATGAGCCCTTTATGTCTACATAGGGAGTGGGTCCTCTTCCACGGAGGCCGCCATGTTGCACTGCCATGTTTCTACAGTTTTTCGTGGCCACCAAAGGTTCTCCTATACACTTGGAAGGAGAGGGGGAGGGGTATTCAGTTTGTAGCAATCTTCAATCTCACCACTAGATGCCACTAAATCCTACACACTGGTCCTTTAAGACCCCAAAGTCATTCATTAAGTGAGCCTCACATTCCAAACTGTTCACACATGCCCAATTTGTATCCATTCTACACCGGAGATTCCATTTAGATCCTTTATCAGCTTTTGTTGGCTAGAAAGGCAACATTTGTACAATTGTGAAGGAAAATAAATCTTAAAACAATCTGCAGCTGCAAACAGGATGTGAGATCTGAGCAGCAAAGGATATAAATCTTTGGTCAAATATTTCTCAGACACAATCAAGGCTTGATGACATGACATGTAAGTAGATGTAAAATCATAAAGATCACCAGTAACAAACACTAAGAACATGAACTGACCTAATGTTAACCTAATCCAATCCTGGCCCCTCAGAGCCACTGCATCTGAAGTTTATGGGGAATAACAGGAAGACAAACACTATACACACCCAGCCTCCAACTGAGCTCTTCAAATGAGAACTAGTGTCACAGTCTACCACAGCAACAGGTGAACCTCCACTGAGCCAGACGCAAATAATCACAGGAAAGTTCCAGTTTCTGTTTTCCATGTGCGGTACAGCTAATATTACATTTGCAGAGTTTACTGTTATCACTTCACCTCCCTTGACTAACTATGGTGTTTCAACCTGCTGCGAGGGCACTGCCAGCCTGACCTCTGCTGAGCTGATAATGCTTGGAGAAATCCGAGAGGGATTCACAGAAATAGTAATTGTAAATACCTTGTATTTGACCACCTGTCATATTAGTCATGGAGCACTTTGCTGTAGAAAGACATTTTTTAGCATCTAACTTCATGTCAAACTATTCCCTCTTTATTTCTGTCACTGTAGTGTTGCTCTGATGATGCGTCGTTGGCAGCTGGATTCATATTTTCTAATTGTTCTGATGTACTGACACTGATCAACTTGTTCGCTGATTTCTGACAGCAGGACCTGAAGTAGAGCTGCGACTATTAGTCGATTCATCAATTAGTCAATCAAGAGAAATGTAATCGTGCAACTACTTTGATAATCATTTCATACATTTTTCAAGCAAAAAGATAATTTTCCTAACAACTGTATAGGTTGTCATGCCAAAGTACTAATTTCCGAATCAATCTTAAAAAAAAAAAAAAAAAAAAAAAAAAATCAGCAACATTGTTGAATGTCCCTGTGAATCAGCAGCCATGGTGCACATCACACTTTTCATGATGCCCAATGAGAGTGTATTACTGCCCTGCCAAGAGGGTTTGCTACAAGTTGAGAACTTCTCTTTATGGTTGATGTGGTGTTCTGGGCTTCCTTCAAGTGTTTGTTAAACTTCCCTGCTGACAGCTTGAATAGAAATGCTAGGAACCTTTCATATTGGCATCTTCTTTTTCCACAACATGCAGGTTTGCAACGTATCCACCAAGTGTGATATTCAGACACAGCTTGTCAGTGCAGTGCTGGTCAGCATTCAACAGTAAACAGCTATGCATTCACACCGACAGATGCCTTCTTTGATAACTAGTTTATACCAAAGAGGAAAAATGTCTGTATAATGAAAGGATGAACTTGCCCTTATGTTAGGAGATATGTCTGATGATATTCTATTTATTTCTTCCTGTCAACAAATCCCATATGCAGACCCAAACCCACAATGTGTTAGTCTGTCTGTCAATACTTTCTAACATTCCTACTCTGTCTGTGGCTCTCAGCTCCAAACCCATTAGTTCTTACTGAAGGCAGGAATTTAAAAAAAACAAAAAAAAAAACAGCTCAAGCATATATAGTTTCATTTTTAAAAAATGCTCAGTAACTTCCTGAAACAGCTGGACATTGTAGTTTTTAATCGCACATAACTCAAAACAGGAGGAAATTGTGCATTTGTTGGGGACTATTTTCAACATTGGATTAATCCACATTTGATGTTCTAGTGAGTATTTCTAACAGTGGAAACATGTGAACAGTACCAGTCTTCCCTTCCTAAAACCTGTTAATTTTAATAAAACTTGCCATTTAAAGATTTATATAACTGAGTACCCGACTAGTCTAAAAAAAGAGCAAGATAAACACAGAAAGAGAGAGGGAGTAAGAGAGAGAGGGAGAAAGTAGGTGGGAAAGTGAGAGAAAGTAGCATGTGAGAAAGAAAATAAAATGAAACTTTACTTGTTCTTATTTTATGAGTCAGTGTAATTCTTGAGTTAACTGTGAATGATGACAATCAGTGATTAACCTGTGACACTAGCCTCATATAAATGGCTCCAGTACAGGTGCACTGCATGTTTATGAACCTGCTTCAGTACAGGGTGAGTATAGGACTGAGATATCACGCCGCCTGGCGCTGCGAGGAGGAGGAAGGGGGCGGGACTGTGATGATACTCACCAGTGGAAAATGAACATAATATATATTTTTAGATTTCCTTTACACAATGCAGTAACGTTGTAAAGTTGGGTACTTTTTGTTAATTGCTTCAGATGTTCTCATATGTAAGCACTGGCATTATCCAGCTTGGACACATTTCCTTTTCCACCATTTTCAAATGTCTGTATTTTGGTAACAATTTGAATAATTATGGTAAAATATGAGTATGAATGTTTAAAACTTTTTAAAAATAACAAGTAAAATAATCTACCTTGTACATGTAGGGTGCTCTGTAGAGTAGTGCTACCGAGCAATTTTTTATCCAACCCCAATTTGTGTGTCCTGAGCACATGCAAAATGATACACGCAACACATAGTCCTACCACTGGTTCCACTCTTTTCCACTGGTCTACAGGTGGCTGTAATGCACAAATGCAGCAATACAATAACAAAAAGGAGTGAAGAAGACAACCGCAAGCTGGTAAACAAGGATGTAAACGATGCAGGAGACTCAAAAAAAAAATCTGCTTTGCAAAGTTTTATGAGGAAGGAAATGCATTGAGTTTGTTAGACCTCAAGCATATGCACAGGGGGTTTACATGAGAAACACTGGATGTAAAACAGAAACTTTGTAAAGAAAACTCCGCAGTGGCCCTTTAAGGTCCCCTTACTAACTTTTTCCAGAGTTTTCAAGTACATCTTCATCAGCGGATGGAGTTCTGTTCAACATACTGAATGCATGACTGTGAGATGCAGTTGAAAGCTCCAGAAAAAGCTAGTTATGATTTTCCTATGCCAAGTGATACAAGTTATATCCAAAGGATCAAATGTGGATATAATGTGGCTTTATTTTAATAATCAGGTAGTTGTTTTAAGTTGTGCACATGCATGAGGACCCACATATATGTTTCATGCCTGTGGATGATATGATGCACATTCCTGGTGATGGTTTCATGTTATTGCACTGATCCACATAATTAATGGCGTTATCATGCAATGAAATGGCTAAGCACCAACAAAAGGCAGAGAAGGATTAGCCTGCTAGCTAGGAAACATGGATAGAGACCATGGATGTATTTTTGAGAACTGGACACCAGACACCTGAGATGGTGCCCGTTCATTCCCATGAAAGCTGCTCAGCCAGCACATGTTCTTGAGTGGCTCTGGCTCCGTCCCAAAAAAGTTAACACTGTACCACACACATAAAAATAGCATTTCTAGACTACAAATATATAACTACCATGGTTTAAAAATGCACAATAGAAAGAGTAATATTTTACCTTGTTTGAGGTTGTTTAATTTTAAAGATGTCTCTATCTAAAGCTGCAATGGATTTTTTTTATGTGCAGTACTACAGTTGGCCACTAGGGCAAACTGGCAGCCAGCCTGACTCAACGCATCATATTCAGAGGAGTATTCCATCAATGCAGCTAATGAAAGCTGCGCTTAGTTGAGAAAGCCTGGCTTGAACTAAGATCAACTCTAACTTATGGCTCAAGCCGTTCCACTAACACGATTCAGCCGTCTCTTGTCAACATTAACTCTAATCAGGCTTGAATAAGCTTGCATTGTGCGTATGCATGAAGTACATAAGCAGCCCCAAACAGTCGATTGTCGAAAAGAAGACACTATGTCGCAAAAAGAAGGGAAAACTAGAGCGGTGTTCTTCTCAGTAGCAGAACAAACCCTGTGGATGCAACTATATAAAAAGGAGTCATCACCAACAAGGGCAATACTGCTGCAATGAACAAAGCGAGGGAGATGGCTTGGCAAAACATTACTGACAGATGAAAAAGGTAAGTAATACAAGCCTACATATATGGGCAGTGGTGGCCTAGAGGTCAGAGAGGTGAGCTTGTGATCAGAAGGTTGCTGGTTCAATCCCTTAGACTGGCAGGATAAATATGGGTGGGGAAAGTGAAAAGCAGCACATGCCTCTACTTATTATTTCATCTTTATTTGTTAATAAATGAACATTCGGATCACTGACTGTGGCTATATTATCAGTAGGCTGGATAATATCAGATGTACGTTTAAAATTATGGTGCAGGCAACTTAAGAGAAGCAACTTACTAACTTACCAACATTATCATCTACTCTCTGACACATTTTCTCCTTCCCAGCATGTCTGTTCAATTTACAAATGGTAAATGGTAAATGGACTGCATTTATATAGTGCCTTTCTAGTCTTCCGACCACTCAAAGAGCTTTTACACTTCTAAGCCACATTCACCCATTCACACACAAACATTCATATGCTGATGGCAGAGGCTGCCATGCAAGGTGCCAACCTGCATCTCAGTAGGAACTAATCATTCAATCGAACCGCCGATCTTCCAATTAAGTTAAAAATGAAATGAAATGTTAAAATTTATTAAGAGAAGGATAGGGATAATTTTTTTGTCTTCACAGCTTGAACAAATTGAGTGAGTGAATAAATAAATAAAGTCAAAACAACGTTGGCACACTTTTATTTCTTACATTATATATGCCAGTGTTTCCCCTATATTCATTCAGCAGCGGCGCCCCGAAATTAGCAACAACGCATTAGCTTAACTTGACCAGGCTCACTTAAGGTGGACAGACTTTTAAGGTGGACCAGCAATTCTCATTTTATTGTCAATCTCAGCCGCTCTTTAACAGAGAGGATTAACTGAAATAGGTATTTTTGTAAACGTCCCTCACAGATCTTCATCTTATGTTTCCCAACATGAACAAAAGTGATGCGAGCGCAAAAAGACACTTAATGAACCATCTTTTGGGAATCTGTTTTTTGCCCCTTTTTTTTTTTTTTTTTTTTTTTTTTACACACACTAGGTCTGTGGTATAAGTTACCATGGTTACTGAGCCAGGCATCATATAATGGAATGGCCACAGTAATGGAACAGAACATTCACTTAAATTAGCGAGGCTTATCAAAATAAGTCAGGGTTTTCCTTTATCCAGCTTGATGGAATAACCCCCGGCTCTTTTATTACATACATGATGTAAACAATTCAGGTTTCAAAACACTTCATGTCTATGCAAATATTTTATGATTATAGTGTTTTGGTGAATAACAGTAAATGTAAATATAATTGTTCGTTAACAAGAAAACTCCACCGCCTCTTTGTTCCTTCAGTTCTGTCTCCATTATTTACATCATTGTTTACTTCACACCTTCTTTCTTTGTTTCCCTCCTTTTTTCTTTTGTGTTATTTTCCTAATCTTTCTGCCAAATGTCCTTCATTTCCTTGGCAACATTGGTGTTCCTTGCAGCTATATTCACCCACATGATGTCACAATACATGCACAGGTTATTTATATAAATCTACCTTGTTAATGTGCTAGACACAGACTAAATGGTCTATAACTCATTACACATCTGCTGCCTAAACTGTAAATAAATGAATAACTGCTACTCATATTGTGAGTTTTCATACTGTAGAAACATAATGACAACAGAGGATCAGAAAAAGTGTGTCAACAGCATGAGTACTGACCAATCAGCTCATTGGAAACAGAGATCTCATTCTACAGGCTCCTGACAGGGAAAGAAGCAGCATACTGTGCATTTAAGTGAAGCAATACAGTGTCAACACTGGTGCTTCAAACGGTGTCTAACAAACAAACTGAGCTTCTTTGATTGGTTCAGTATAGATACTTTAACACTCTTATTCCATCAATGCAGCCCAGGATAACAGGGGCAAATGTGAATGTAAATAATAACAGTATACTCTTTTATTAGAAAAATCAACACTGTTCATCAGCTGAGTGAATTATAAATGCAACATTTTATTTAGACCTTTCTTCCACAGACTGTCTGCTCTTTTCCTCTCTGTTGTGACAGCAGGAGGAGCTGTACTTTACTTTCAACTGTCAATACTTTGTTCATCATGAGAAAAATAAAAGCACCACAATATTACTTAACAACACACTGTAGAAACTCAAACATGTCAGCCCTGTTTTTAAAAAGTACAATATAATAAAAATACCTACGTAATAATTCCCAGACCTATTTATAGCTACAGCTTTACTTTTCCTATTTGCATATCATTTCTGCTGTTTCTACAGTTTCGTATTCTATTCTAGTTCAGTGATTATTGTATATTTTACTGTAATTCGCTGATTTTCACTTTTACTGCTGTGATCTCCCCACACGTATCACCATTAAAATCCATGTTGTATTGTAATTTAAAACTATCACATGAACAATTAACTGAGCTGACACACACACACACACATACACACACACATACACACACACACACACCAAGATCCAAGGCCACATTACTTTGGTGTTCAGGAAGATCAGCAGTGTAAAGAGTGGTCATGAAATGTTTATTAAGTCATAAGTATACCATGTTTAGGTATGCAAGAGGTAGTCAGGCTGAGGCAAGTTGTTGTATGACCAGTCTAACCACAACACTTGTTGGCATTAACCTGTTCTACTGGGATATGCATGCAGGGACTTTATTTAAAGTAGCGTCCTATTCACTACATATTATGTACACTTGACAGCATGCTGTAGTGTCAAATGTTAGCTGCTCATTTAGGTTGTTGATCATGTTTTCTCCACCTTCCAGACAGTGTAATATCCATGTGCTAGAATATTAAAATTAAAATAAAAAGCCAAGCAGTCATTTGCTCGATTTAAGCACTTCCTCATAGTAAACATCATGAGTGTTACAATTGCTGTAAACCGATTCAGCCTGAGTAGTAAAGTCATATGTCTGCACTGCTTTACCACACAACAATAACTTCACCAACAAATGCCAGAGCGGAAATTGTTGTCAGTTTTAAAACTGTACAAGTTGAGTTTCATATATTAATGGAAACTAGTCTGTGTTTAGAAGGTAGGCAAAACACGTTCAATAGCCTGTGATATGTGATACATGAGTTAATAACGCTTCCAATAAAACGGCTTAAGAAAGTGTAGTGCGGTGCACTTACCAGACGACACCAAACGCTCCATAGCCGATGGGCCTGTCAGGCTCGATGTCCAGCTGCTGTGGTAGGTGGTGCGTGTGTTGCTGCTGATGCTGCTGGTGGTGGTGGTGGTGGTGAGCTTTGACAGCAGCGGCTTGAACCTGGGCAGGAGCCGCGGCCGCCGCCGGCCCAGGGGCCTGTCCGGGGGCAGGAGAGGGGAAGTAGGGCTGCTGCTGGCCGGGGTTGAGCATCACCGCCGCAGCGGCAGCCGTGGAGGTGTGTTGCTGCACCGTGTGCACGGCGGCGGCGGAGCCCGGGTGCTGCAAGTGATGCTGGCCCGCGTGGTGGTGGTGGTGCATGTGGGGAGGCGGAAGGTGCTGGAGCTGGTGGTGGTGATGCGGGTGATGGGCAGCCACTGCTGAAGAGCCACCGTTATAAGCAGCCATCATTTTTGTAGCATTTGTAGCCGTTGTGCCGCAAAGAGCCATTCAATGGTGCTGAAATGCCTCTTTTCAGAACCTGCTTCTAAAAGTGATAATGGCTACCAGGCTGCAATACTACGAGTAATGAAACTTACAGAAAACATATAGAGAACAGATTTGGGGTTTAAATGATCCAACATCTGTTACTTAAAATCTATGGGGTGAGATACCATTCTGGCGTGCCTCTTGTCATAATGCCAACAAGGATCTGACCCACTTCCTCTAAATTAATTTTCTTGCTTGCACACCATTAGGCTACTGTAGCCCGGGGCTAATAACGGAAAGCATATCATGAGCATGTACAGCAATGACTACCCAAGTCTAAGAATCTGTGCAGCCCTAACAGTGCCACTACTAACAATGACAAATCAAAATATAGAACAGAAAATAACCCGCACCCCCCTCAATAAATTAAAAAGTCGGTGGCCCTAGATGTCCCTCATGATAGAGGTGCGCCCCCCTCCCTCCTGGTGAAACTCAGCTTCCCCGTCTTGATAGAACAGCGTGATCTAAAGCATGTCACATGGGAAGCAGCGCATTCATCTTTTAAAAGTGTCCAAGTTTTCCACACGCTGTGGTCCAGCGCCGATGCTGTTCCCACCACCGGGGCTCCACACGGCTTGGAAATCGCATTTATTATTCCAAACTGAATCCTCCTTCAGATGTGTGCGCAGGCCAGATCGCTACTCCGTAAACAGGGGTAATCTCCGAGCCGTAATTAACGCTGCTGATCCGGTGCAGAGGAGGTGTATCCTAGCCCAGGCCACAATACAACAGCGGGCCCAGGCCTCGGCCGTCCACTTTACTCACATATTACAGATCCCAGCAGCAGCGCCTGCACAGAAACCCCCATCAGTTTGACAGAGAGACGAAGCTTCGACCATGACTCAAAAAATGAGAAGAGAAATTCTCGCAGACGGCTGGCAGGCAACTTATTTCCCCCATCGACAACCTTGCCTTTAGTGTGTTTCACAATGTCCTCCTGCGGTTCATAAGTACACATCCAGGAAAACTATATAACAATGCGGAGGAAAAAGTTAAATCCTTTAGATGCGGGTTGAATTGTCCTGGAAGAAGACAGTAGTACTGAACCTGACAGCTTGGAGCTAGCTAATGGGTGTCCATGTCTCTAAATCAAAACAGTAGTCCTTCCTTCCTGCCGTGTCCGTGTCGGTGAGCCCCGCTGTCCGCTCAGGAAGAGGAAGCCACCCGGTTGCACCTCGACACTTTGGGCCCACGACGCTTCGTTGCCACTGGCATGATAAAACTATTGGTCACAAGGCAACTGAGATGAGCAGTTGATCCAACATGGTGAACAAAACCTGAGCTACTCGGCGGTGAGATTATGCAGGACGGCCAACCAATCACCAAACGCCCCGCAATGACGTACTTGTAATCTCCTTGATTGGCACCGAGCGCAGCCAGTGGCTGGTGCTGCTGCGTCGAAGGCCCAATACAGTCTACTCAGAAACAGTGAATAACAAACTAAGAGATCAATTCAATTCAATAAAATATCTGGAGTCAAATTCCAACAGAAGCTACAGTGTTTGTATAAAAAATGAATTTGCACCGAAAAATAAATGATAAATTCTAAACCAAAGAGCAAAACAAATACAGTGATATAAATGTATTAAAGCAAGGAAACACGGATAATGAGTTTATTGAGTATTAACTTGGAAATTGTAGTGCATGTTAATGTCAGAACTGTGTTTGTGTTTCTATATGTTTCTATGTGTAAGTAAAAGCAATGACAGACTGTAACAACGTTTACAAGTACTTTTACTCTATTTGAGTAGGCCTTCCACATAATCCTACTTAATACTTTTACTTCATTTCAGAGGGAATATTGTACTTTTAACTCCATTTATTTGACAGCCACAATTACTTTTTAGATTAAGATTTTACATAAAAACACATGATGAGACTATAAAATAAAGATTCAATAGCCTAAGTGTTTCTCAACCTTTTTGTCTTGTGAGCTCCTCTATAAAATCAGTGTGCAGGTGTGATGCTTTGTCATGTTTCAGATGTCTATGAGTTGTTGTCAGGTCCACCAAAGAGACATCTCCCCTCTAAACTTCCCACATGGTTTCATCGTTTCAATAACTGTTGAAGGTCCAAAGAGTTAAAAATGATCATATTATTATATTTCACCAAAAATCAAAGATAAGAGAAAAGCCCAAAAACTGAAAACAAATTTGTGTATCAGAACTTTGTTTTTTCTTCTTTCCTCTCCTATTAATCATCTCACGACCCCTCAGATTTATCTGCTGACCCTTTGGAGGGACCGACCCCTAGATTGGTAACTGTAAAGGTAATGGGTTATTTTTACATTCTGATATTGGTACTGTTACTTAAGTAAAGAGTATTTCTTCCACCACCGAGGAAAGGTGTGCATATGTTATAAACGTTGGCAGGTGACGTGTGACCAAGGAAATATGTGGATATATGGGGAGAGGAAAAAAATCTTTGTATGGCAATAGTGATAGTAGAAAAAATATGAATAATAATAAAAATGAGAAAACAAATAAATATAACTGATAATGAAAGATGATAATAAAATAAGTATGTAATAATAATGATCACAAAACGTCAATGAATATTTCAAGTTTCAAGATAATTGAATTGAGGTTAAACCTGAATATTGGCCAAGTTTTATTTTATCAAAGAAGACTCTCACTTGAGGTCAACAATAAAACTATAAAAAAATTCAAATGTGTTTAATGTTATACATTTCACACTTACCATAGAACCATTGTTGTTAAATTTCTTGATTGTATTTATATCATCATTATAAAACTGTCTCCACTGGCACAGCACACAACAAATAATTTCAAAGAACTTAATAGATAAACACATAACACAGGTCATTCCATACAAGTCATATCAATAAAACCACACAACACAATATTCAGCTTCATCTATGAGTTAGTCCAAAATAAATATAACATTTACACTGTGCCTGTTGTTATATTTTAGTCTCATTCAGTCAGAGGCTTGTTCCATTCAAATGCTTACAAAGTGCATTGACAAAAACCACCACCAGAACCAGTTATAGTTTAGGAATAAACTGGGAAACATCTTGGTCTTGAGCCCAACTGAATGAGCACCTTTCTTCAACACCTACTGACCTCACAGAATTTTCTTTTGTTCTGTCTATAGGCTGTTTTACATTGAGAAGCTATATTTCAAGCATAATCTAATAAGGCTGCACGTAGGCAATTTTAGAGTCCCTATGTTATTTTAAGTGTGTCTGCACATTTTACATTAAAAGATAGAAAATCAGCAAGAAAACAAGAACAGGAATGCAATATGTCTGCACAATATATACAAGTTTGTCCTCTTTGTAGCCATTGCTCTAGAGATGGCAATATTGGTCTGTCGGTCCAGTCTGAAATATCTCAACAACTACTTGATGGATTGCCATGAAATATTGTACATCGTATATTGTATTCATGGTCCCCAAATGATGAATCCTACAGATTTTGGTGGTCCTCAGACTCTTCCCTTAGTGGCACAAAGAGGTTGAAATTTGTGGTTCAGAGTGAAATATCTCAACAATTATCAGATGGATTGAGATGAATTTTACAACAGATATTCAAGGTCCCTGGAATATACATTCTGACCACTTTGGTAATCTGATGACTTTTCCTCTACTGCCACCACAAGGTTGACTTTTTAGTTCTATATTGAAATATCTCAACTATTAGATGGATTGCTGTGAAATTCAGTTCACACATTCATGTTCCTCAGATGAATTGTAGGATGAATTGTGGTAACTTTGATATCCTGACTTTTCATCTATTACCATCATCAGGTCAAAACTTGATTATGTGCATTTTACTTTGGTTTATCAGTTCTTTGTGTTTATTGATAATTAGCACATGTTAGCATGCTAAAACCCTATGGCAACGTGGTACATTGTAAACATTATACCTGCTAAACATCAACATGTCAGCATTATCATTGTGAGCATGTTAGCATGCTGATATTAGCATTTAGCTCAAGTAGCCACTATGGCTGTAGACTCTTGTTCCTTATTATCTCCTGTCCTTAAACTCCCTTTAAAGAACAAAAGAAACACTATTCAAATATATACAATAAACAGTAAAATAAGTTAAACTAAGATGAAATCAGTTATATAATCTATGAAATATAAAATAATGCAAATTAAAATCCAGATTAAAAGGGTGTGTTCCAAGATAATCTTTAAGAGAATACATTGTAGCAGTGCTACAGTCTAGTGTTTAGCATCAACCCTGGCATGGGACATCCCCAGACCAGGAGGGTGCTGGCCTGTCATGGATCTCCTGGAGGTGTGGGGCCAGAGTGGTTATTTACAGAAAATTTGTTATTTTATTTATAGGAGCAAAGCTGTATGTGTAAATATTGTATGTTTTTTGACTGTGCATGCATAGGTGATTGAAACATGGGAAAAAATTGTTGACCCGGTCAGCCCAAATTGATGCCCCCTTGGCCAGAGGTGCTGCTGATGTAGACCTGCTTGGCCTGCCAACTCACAATATACAAAAAACATGGCATTTAGAAAAAAAGCATGTGTGAAACAAATGCTGATTAATCAATAACAGAAATAAATCTATTTAAAGCTGCAAGCAGCAATGAATGGGCCCTTGCACCTCGCATGTGTCGGAGGAAGCGGCAGTCATGGTATTGTTGCTGGAGGTCCCTTGACACAGCTCTGTGTGGGTCGATTCCCGGCTCCTCCAGTCCACATGTCAAAGTGTCCTTCAGCAAGATACTGAACTCCAAAAATGCTCCTGATGGCTGTGCCATTGGTGTGTGAATTTATGTGTGAATGATTAGATCCTTCTGATGCACAGGTTGGCACCTTGCCTGGCAGCCCCTGCCATCAGTGAACAAATGTGTGTATGAATGGGGGAATGTAGCTTGTAGTGTAAAAGCACTTTGAGTGGTTGGAAGACTAGAAAGGTGCTATATTGAGGTGCGGTCCATTTACCATTTACTTCTTGTTGCCTGTAGGCAATACTACATGAGTGAAATATTAATTTACCAGAGGGCAAATGACATGGACATACATTTCATGAATATTGGACATTGCATGTAGGAGATAACTATCACTTCCTGTGTCCACTATGTGGCGCTAGAGAACACCCAATAATGATACGTTCATGTTGCTGTATATCATGTGTAGACCGTTGGGCACCTGGCACTTTCATGCTGGGGCGCTGATAATTCTTTGAAATAATCTTTACGAAAACAAGAGTTTCTTCACACTTTTATGCTTGGGCCCTGATAAAAATTTGCACACTCACACCTGCTGACCAAAAATGAGGAGAGTAACCTTCACAAAATTCAGTTCCTTGCACTTTGTGCCAGGAACCATTGGCCCCTGGCACTTCATGCTCTGGACCTAATGACAAATATATGGAGTTTTGTGGCTGTGGCTGGTAAAAATGGGTGTATGTTTCCATATACAGTCAAAACTATATGCAGGTAAGAATGTGGAGAGACGAATGGCTTCAGGATTTTACAGCTCTCTTTTTATGTTTGCAGGAAGGGGGGAAGACTGGTGATGATATCCAGTGAGATACAAGTGCTGGGTTGACTATAGGGTAGGAAGAGGTCATGGTACACCAGAAGGGGCTCAAAGAGAGGACTTATGCAGGGCACTGACTTGACAGGCTGTTACAAATGACCTGCTACTGATCTCCATTATGGGTCAAAAGAAGTGCTCTTTTAGGAAGGCCAGGATGTTGGTAGAACCTGGGTGATCGGTGATCCTAGAAGGTGTCCCCACTGAAGGGAGAGGGTTCTAGATCATTTAGATGGTGAGCAGGACAGGTGTAGGACCAGGATGGGATGAATGAAATGATGTGAAGCCTTTACCTGTGCTCTATGTCCCTAGAGATAGTTCCCACTATGCAGGACTGGGAAAGGATGGTCACTGGAGCTCCAGTACTCTCTTCAGCACAGAAGTGGCAATAAAGGGCAGCTGGCTTCATGTTCTTGGCACCTATGCTGTAGGACAGTGTTAAATTAAAATAATTGAAAAAAAACACCTTGCCTGCCAGAAGTTTACTTTCTTGACTGTGTGAATGTATGCTTGGTTTTTGTGGCGTTTCCGAACTAAAAATAGATGTTCCCTCCCCCCCTAGCTTTCCTCTTCCAAAGCTAATTTCACAGCCAGCATTTCTCTTTTGCCAAATGCATTCTGTGGGAGACAGCTTGTGGGAAATAGGCACAAGGGTGAACACTGACTCAGAACAGACCTCAACACCAGCAGCAACAACCTGGATGATAACCTGTCAAACAAGCTCATGTTGAACCAGGATGGATTGGTATAAACTGATCTTTGAGATTCGGGCATGTCTTTTTACCTTTTTGATGTATATGTATGTGTATTTAAAGGATACGTCTGGTGACATTCTATATTTTTCTTATAGTCAACAACTCTCATGGGCAGTCCGAAACCAGCAATTAACTTATCTACTTACAAGTATTGTGTGTGTATTAAAGCCTGATATATCTTATTCCTCTGTGACATAGAGCTCCACTGTTGTCCAAAAACTATTAAAAACACATCAATGAGTCACACTGTTGCACTGGGTGAAATGTTCCTTCATTACCATGAACACACACACTGTAATTTATTGTGACTCAATCCCACATACACTGTCCTGCTGCTACAAATACTAACTAGAGCACCAAATGTGGATTCATCCGCCATCAAAAATAGTCCACAACAGAAGCGCTATTTCCTCATTTTGAGTAACATTTGCTAAAAACTACAGTGACCAGCTATTTAAACACACACACACACACACACACACACACACACACACACAAAAATGTATTTTGCATATTGTTATATTATGTGGATGTTTGAGTTTCACTGTCCAGAATGATCTATGTGCAGTTTGTTTTCACATTCATCTGCTGAAGGGAGAAAGTTTCTTTGTTCTCATCATAAATCTGAATTTAACACATGGATGTACAAGCAGGATTTGTGACATCACAACTAGTTTGGAGCCAATCTTGGTCCAGTATTCAACTTACACATGTGGTAACTTGAACTTAGACTTCTCAGTAAGTAGGAGAAGTCTGATGCATTCAGCAATTAAACTTTTGGAAAGAACAATATTTTCTGATCAATAGATTCCGTATTTTTCAATGAGGGAGCACATGTCCTTTTAAAGGATAAGGCAAATAAAACCCTCACATAAATACACATTAAAATACACAAAGTATGTATGTATCTTTAAGGATAAGGCTGGCGGTTTTCTACATTTTTCTTATTGTCAACAAATCTCATGTGCAGAGCACAACAATGAACTCGTCCACAAACAACTATTGTGTGTGCATCAAAGTCTGATATATCTTATTCATCTGTGCCGTAGACCTCTGTTGTTGTCTGAAAAGTATTAAAAACACGTCAGTGAGCCACACCGCTGCCACATGATGAATTGACTTTATTAAGGCAACGCCTTCATGTAGGGTTTTATTTTGGAGGTGGTGACCGGAAGTGTCCTTGTTTTGATCATGGCGGGCTTGTTGGTGATACTCCAGGAGCTCTCCAGTGACTGCCACGTCAAGCCCCGTAAGAAATAGACCCGCAGGTTTGTAAGTTGTACAATACTATACTTTCTGTCGTAACAAACCTGACATCTGGGACTCCGCAACAAACAGCGGATGAGCGGGCCAAAAGCTTTCAGCGTGGAACTGTTCTCAACTCTGACTCCACTTGTAAGGTAATAACTCTAACTACCAAACTCACTCAACTAACCGTCAGCAGTATTTCATCAGTGCTGTAGCTAACATGTCCTAAAGTTAGTATCAGCTAACTAGCACGAGGAGCCGGGTTCAGGACCAATATGTTCACCAACTTCCTCAACAGCACATAACGCTAGAGAGAGAAAATGTGCAACAATGTGGCTAAAACTGACACCTACTGTTAAGCTAGCTAACCCCGGTACCTTAACAGTCACTTCACTGCCGTATGGTGTTGCTACTAACAGCGTACTTACAGCGTGTAATATTAGCTTGACTACTGCTGGGCCGCAGTTGTGCTCATCGACTACAGAGTTTGGGATATAAAAATGACGACATTTTTTTCTTGATTTATTTATTTTTTATTCGACTAAATTAACGGTTGTTTGACTTGTCGGGAGAGTAACCCGTACGTAACTAACTGTCACAAATACAGACGCAGCATAAAAACCATAATAGTGTTTTTACGTATTGTAACATGTTTAGCACAAATGACGTTTTAATATTAATATTACTGATGCAGCATGGTGTTGTGTTTAAAATGGCTGCTGTAGTTTTTGCTGCCCTCTAAGCAGCCATTAGTTTCCATTTTCTTCCTGTTAAATGAACAGACGCTTGAAACTTTTATCAAGTCGAAATAAGTAGTTAATTCATGTTCATTAAACACTATTACAGTAAAGAAGATGTGTTATTATTATGTAGTAATCATGCAGTTACATGTGTGTATTAATTGAATAGGTCTACACTGTATTCCTTCGCATTCCACCGCATTTTTTTTTACTTAGACTAATTAGGCTTAAGATTTAGTCACTTTAGTCTTATATTCAACAACATTGCATTGTGTGATATTTTGCGAAACAGGTTGATTGCACATGCTACAATGATTTGTGCATTCAGTTTTACCTTTTGCAAGGTAAAACTGAAGAAACATAAAGTCTGACCTGCGAGCTGGAGATCGCATCAAAACAAAAGATGAATTCATCTGTTGTTTGGACTTCAATAGAAGTGAATGGAAGGTATGATGAATATTCATAGGACATGCAGTGTATGTGATGGTGCCTTTATGTCATATAGATGATTTCTGGAGACCAACTGATACTGGATTTTTAAAGCCAGTACCAATGTTAATGTTTGAGAGTTAAAAAAAAATAGAGCTGCAATTGGTTTGAACTAATATGAACTAAGCAGGAAAATGAGACCAGCTCTGCAATAGCTGCTCTGTACAGCAGTTTTATCCAAGTTAGGAAGTTACCTCCAAAAATCATCAATTGAAAACACTTCCTCAGTGTTCATAGATATTACAATTTTTGGATCACATGATTCTTTTGATGCATTAATAATATGAAATCATACCCTGTTTACTTGTACGAGTGTTCCAAATCAGATTCACCAAACTCTCTTAAACATTCATTTTCATTTTCGTGAGATCTGATCATTAGCCCCTAAAATTGCCATGTAAGGCTCCATGTTCTGATCCATGTGTGGTCGAGTTTCATTCACAGAAATGTTACCAAAGCGTAAAAATCTAGTGTGACAGAAATAAAGATAGAATGCTTCCACATATCATATTTAAACTCCACATTCATTCAGATTAAGACATCATTCTAAATCAAACAAGAGTTTTCTTCTTTTGAAGAAAGTTAGACTATCTGTTCATGACACGTACAACAGCTCTGGCTCTGGACCACTTGTAAATTCTGTTCGTACGTAAAAAAAAAAATGTAAAAAATTTTTGAATTAAATTGATGAATGTCAAAAATCTTCTTAAATCACTCGTCATACTTTAGAATTAATCTGTTAATATGAGTGGTTCTTGCATGATGCCCAATGATTCTTTCTAATCTGAGTGCTATTATGTTTGAGAGTATTTAAGATGTATGATTTGGTGGTGAGATAGGCCTGTACCAGGTATATAGAGGTTCATCCTTGCAGGGTTTTAGAAAGACATAAATTGAGGAAAGTTGTAAAGACTTGGGTAGTGATCCCTTTTCAAATGATTCATTGAGCCTAGCTGTTAAGAGGAGGTACAAGGTGATCAATAAATCTTTTTAAAAACCATCTAGCCCTGGTAATGTGTTTTCAGAGATATTATACATCAGTTACTTCTTTTTGTGTGATGTCCTCATCCATCCATTCTCTGTTGTGCCCATTTACTCATCTTATCCATACTGATCCTGATAGCAATTTTCAAAACATTTATTGATTCCAATGGGATCATTTGTAATATTGCACTCTGGATCTTCGATAGATTTTAGTAATTGTTCTTGTTCTCGTTTTTTGATCATCAAACTCAGCAGTTTTCCTGTCTTCTCCCCTTTCTCATAATAATGATACCATGTCCTTGCTATCTTTCTTTCTGCTTTAGTGGTCATAAGATTTTTAAACTCAAGTCTCTTTTGTGTTAGCACATTTTGTGACTGTACATCTTGAGTCTGTGCATGTTGTTTTTCAAGGTTGTGAAAATCTTCTTCATTCACATTCTTTCTTTGCTCTTTACATCTTGCCCAGAGTGAAATACTCCGTCCTCTAAGATAAGCATGTCTCAGCATGTTCATCTATTCTGGAATATGTGCTATGGATATGTGTCTTATGTGATATATCTGATATGTTTCTGTGTCTGTCAGGTCCCTGTGAGCACAGTGAAGACATAGAGCAGGCGGTCAGGAAGACATCATGAGGCAGCTCAAGGGCAAACCCAAGAAAGAAACATCCAAGGACAAGAAGGAGCGGAAGCAGGCCATGCAGGAAGCCCGACAGCAGGTGGCCACCGTAGTACTGCCTACGCTGGCCGTAGTGGTGCTGCTCATCATTGTCTTTGTCTATGTGGCCACCAGGCCTGACGCTATCGAGTAGACATCAAGGTTCTGCTTAAAAGACATGAACTCCCAAACTGACTGGGGTTGGACAAAATGACAATGGCTATACCCAAAGGATTACCTGACAACCGTCCCTCTGTAGGCTAGCCTCTGGCCTCGTCTCTGTCCCAACATATCTACCGTTTGTCTTAATGAAAGCCTCCTCCAAAGTGTGTTTCTTTGCTTTAAGCAGGATTCAAGCTGCAAAAAGAAGAAATCAAAGTGAATGGAGAATCAGTTGCTCCTTGGTGCCTTCAGGTGGATGAAGATGATGTATGACTTAATTTTATCATGTTCATTTTAGAGCAGCAGGTGGATTCATGTTGTTTCTAATGATGTCTTACATATGATGCAATATCATGCATACCAAAGGACTTGTGCACAGCTTGCCAAGTTTGACCAGAGGTGTTCCAAAATGTTTAAACAGGTGAATGGTCAAAAACAGTTTTCCTATTGTGACTCAGTGCTGTTGTTAATGTTTCAAGTCAATGCAACATGAGCCTGGTCTCAGACATTACCACTGTATGAATGAAAAGAGTTTTAGGGAGAAAGAAGGCTTCAGGAATGCCAACAGTGTGAACAGCTGAGTGCAGCTCTAAAGTATCGTATTGAATGTAATTGTAGAACGTGTAGGAATGTGTTATACTGAGTCCAGTGTCTTCAAACACACCACAAGATGACACCTGAGTTTCTTCATCTTTAATGTGAATGCTACCCTGTTTTTTCTCATTAAGTTATTGACAACCATAGCTTTGAGTCACTCGTGACATCTGTGCAGATGTAATAAGGTGCCTTAACATATTTGCAACTGTATTATTTCAGTTCAATAAATGAATTTTTGAAATAGTTTTGTCTGTGCTTAGAGTTAATATCATTTTTGTTTCTGGACACATATCTGTAATGCTGCTTTGCAGTGGAGCCAAAAATGTATCTCCATGAGTATGTGGCCTGAACGGGTGGGACAGGTATTATACATTTTTAGATACTACTGAGTACTGTAGTGTAAATAATAGTCAATATAGGACTTGCCTCTACAGTTTTACAGATAGTCATACTTTCTTCATATGTTTGAATAGCAATCAAAAAGCAGAGATTTTGTGCAGGCAAAATCAGAAGCTATAGGAGGTCCTGGAAGTCACAGGTAACAGTGAAGCTGGACACAGCCTGCACTATGTAATCCAGTTCATGCAACTGCCTTGCAGTAAACCTTAGAATGTTTGTAGTTAGTAAGAGTGCTGAGATGTTGGGATTGTTTTTGTTTTTTTTGTTCAGTTTTGAGGTTTAAATTTGTGACAGCTACTGTATCATATTTTAATGTGTTGATGATGAAGCTTCACATTGTTAGTATTTACTCCCCAGACTGAAAGCCCTGGTTGCACTTCCTAGAGGCTGCAGTGTTGAGTAGCAGGAACAACATCAGGAAGATTTTTGCTTCACCAGTAGATGGGCTAAAAGAGTAATATTTGTCCTGATGGTGAAAAAGGTAATGGAGCCATTGAAATCAGGTTTATCTCTATGGGAGCATGACTATGTAGTGTTGTATCACAACACATTTGTATAAAAAATTCTTACATCATTAGCTGAAAAAGATTTTTATTCTCTTATACTTGTGTCATGAGATGTAACAATAAGGTAACTTGACTTGACATTAACTTCAGTCCTTCCTTTGTCCCTTTACATTTGCATAAAATCATGTAATATTACCACTCAGTTACTTAGTATTATAATAAAATCCATTACTCACTATTTCAGTGTGTATATATATATATATATATATATATATATATATATATATATATATATATATATATATATATATATATAAGACTGTGTATCATCATAAATTTGCATGACTCCCTGCATCATTTAATTCATTTTTCTGTCACCATATTTATGAATTAAATTATATTACTATATTTGCCTAAAATCTCTCATATCACCATGCCTCATGTCACTATCATCATTTGATAAAACTACTGACATCATTTGACAAAAAAATCATAATTCAAGGTCCACTGTGTAGATTTCTTCTGATGCTGTGTTGTGCTGTTTGCAACTGAGGAAATCAAACTCTAACAGTATCATCATACATACAGATCCCTTCCTACCCCAAGTTGTGTGTGCCTACACAGCGCTATTGATGATGGTGCCACTGTTAAGTTCTAGCCAACCAATTCTGATAGGATCACTACAGGCTGGGCAAATGTGGCATGAGACAATGAGACACTTCCTAACTGCCAGCAACCCCTGAAGATACCTCCTCCCCATCTGCATCCCACTATCTCCCTTTTATTGGACAAATGTATCTTAAGTTTGAGTGTGGCCATATGGGACAGACGAGTTTACAGGGGTCCTTTACAGACCTAACTTAGTCATTATTATTCTTTAATTGTTAGATTCCTGTCATTGCGAAAAAAGCTTTGAAATATAGGCAAGCATGAAGTGAGATTAAATTTTAAAAAATCATAATTTAACAGTCAAATAATAATATATAATAATAAATAAAACAGAATTATCTGTGTACTTTACAGACTTTTAGTGGTTAGTCAAACATTTCTTAGGAGGTGTGTGCGGTCTGGAGGAATTTGGGCCCTTGACCTCAGTGTTTCTAAAATCCTGCCTATAGCTCTGTGAATATGTGACTCCCATGTCCTTTCTGACCCCACAGAGTGCTGCCCTTAAAACCAATTCCTCACCAGAGTTCACGAGTGGTGTGAGCAGACATAACATGGCATGTTCTCCAAAATTCCACACCATATGGTCCCTCAACCTGTCCACTTGCAAGGCCATAGCCAGGGATTTAGATATGCTGAGATCAGGAGTCCAAATTCCCTGAGAAATTTTTGCCCCACCACCAAAAATGTATTATCATTTTCACCCTTTAATAAACTGTAATTTCTGTACATTTTATCTCCTTACATGAAGGCTGAGTGATGGAAGAAGTACTCAGATCCTTTACTCGAGTAATGTAAAAATAAAGCTAAAGTTTCTGCAATCAGTGTTACTTAAGTAGAAGAACCTAAGTATCATCAGCTACATGTACTTAAACTCACTGTGGAGGCAGCATGGCCTCTGTCAATACCAAATTAAATTTAAATAATAATGGATTATTACTGATGTATTAATATTCAAGCAGCACTTCCATGCTGTGGCTGGTTGAGCAGGAGCTAATCTGAACTGCTTTGCACACTGTTACGTAGTTTTATGTAAAGCAATATATCAGGTTTATATTAAAGCTGACAAGATTAGTTAATCTACGGAAATTTGATTTTTCAATAATTGTAATTTTTAAAACAGAAATATCAATCATTCCTCTATTTTATGTCATTTTAAACTGAATACCATTGGGTTTTGCACTGTTGGTTGGATAAAAAATGGACATGTTGTGACATCACCCTGGACATTTCCAGATATTTAACAGACCAAACAATTATTTGATTAATAGTCAATTATCTTTTATGGCTCTGGAGCAACCTTTTGGAAGTTTGAAAAAATAACTGATGATGTCATCAGGGTTAACTCAGCTTGGATTTGGAGATTCAATATTTTCAATAGAAAGCTTGTGTTCCAAACATTGAGTTCAGAAGACTTGTGCATTTACCAGACAGCAGGGGTCTAACAAAAAATTCTATTAGTTGCATTATGGGAAGTGTAGGATCTAGTGTTTCTGGAGTTAAGTCCTATACTAGAGACTAAAAGTCAGGATATCAATCCATCAATCAATTTTTATTTATATAGCGCCAAATCACAACAAAAGTCATCTCAGGACACTTTTCACATAGAGCAGGTCTAGACTGTACTTTAATTTACAGAGACCCAACAATTCCCCCATGAGCAAGCACTTGGCAACAGCGGTAAGGAAAAACTCCTCTTTAACGGGTAGAAACCTCAAGCAGAACCTGGCTCTTGGTGGGCGGCCATCTGCTTTGACCGGGTTGGTTGAGAGAGAAAGAAAGAGGGGGGGGGGGGAAGGACACCAACAGAACTGCAAAGGACCGCAAAGGCTAGGCCTGCAACCCAGGGTTTCCTGCGAGATGAGAAAGCACAAAAAACTCCGGAGAAGAATGCAAGTTAGTGACATGCATTGATGTTACGTGAATGCATACAGATGGAGAGGAGGAAGAGGAGAGAGGAGCTCAGTGCATCATGGGAAGTTTCCCAGCAGTCTAGGCCTATAGCAGCATAACTAAGGGCTGATCCAAGGTGAGCCTGGTCAGCCCTAACTGTAAGCTTTATCAAAAAGGAAAGTTTTAAGCCTACTCTTAAACATAGAGAGGGTGTCTGCACCCCGGACCGAATCTGAAAGATGATTCCACAAGAGAGGAGCCTGATAACTGAAGGCTCTGCCTCCTATTCTACTTTTAAAGACTGTAGGAACCACCAGTAAGCCTGCATTCTGGGAGTGCAGTGCTCTAGTGGGATAATAGGAGGATATGAGCTCTTCAAGATATGATGGTGCCTGACCATTAAGGACTTTGTAAGTTAGGAGAAGGATTTTAAATTCTATTCTAGATTTTACTGGAAGCCAATGTAGCGAAGCTAAAATGGGAGAAATATGATCTCTTTTTCTAGTATGTCTTGCATGTTCCCCAAAGTTATAGGGAGTGAAAGTGCAGTACTAAATCACTGGAGTAACCCATTGAGAAAAACATTTTAGCATGTTTTAGCTCATTGTTTTGTTTTTACAACCTGGAGTTTCCACCAACCTGGTGTCCAGCAGCAGCAGGCAGCTGTTTTCAGAGGAAAAGCTCTGATAAAACTGCTGTCCACTACCTGCTCAGCACCAAACCAGACAGACACAGTCAGAGACGGGCTGGTGAACTGTGAACATAGAGCATATTTTTCTCTGGAGTCGGTGGAGCCGAATGAATATTGAACTTTTGCTGCCCCCAAGTGGCCAAAAATATTGAGTCTAAAAAACATCATAATCAGCCGTAAAAACAGACACAGTGGTTGTCTGACATCACTCCCTACCTTTTATTACCCTTTAACTTTATTTATTGTCTGCCATTTTATTTAAATGTGCAAATTCTCAGTGTAAACTTTATGCTCTATTGTGTCAAACATTCCCACAATGCAACAAAAATTAGTAATGGCATGGCAGAAATCCCACATGGCTTTGCATTTGATAAAGGTGAAAATTACAGCTGTGCAACACTCCACCTGTTGGTAATGACACAAAATGATGATGATTCATAACTGCCTGAATTTTTACTGCTCACATACAGTAAACTACTGAGTGTTTGTTAAATAGGGAATAGTGAATGAGGGAATGAGGCAGTGATTTCAGACACAGTCAATGTGTAATTTGGGTGAAAGTCTCTCTCCAGTTGTTAAGACCCCTAAACTCCAAGGAACAACACAGAGGACATGATCTCAATGTCCTCAATGGTAACTACAGCCTTAGCCTCGTGATGACTCTTTCACTTGAATTTCATAAAACTGATTGACATGTTTTACATGTCAAACTACACCTGACTGACTAGTCATTTTAATACTGGAGAAAAACCCTACTTAATTTCTGTAGAAGTAGCAGTGATCCTTAATATAAAGGATCTGTAACAACCTGTGTTAATATGTAAAATATTATATTAGTTCTGGTTTCCTTGATTTTTAAATGTTCCTGTTGTATTCACAGCCTCCATGACAGATGTTTGTTAGCACTATGCCCATTCCCATGTTCATTTAAAAATAAATTAGTGTCATCTCCAGATGGTAATGTGTCTTCTTAACTTTGTTTATTGCCTTTAATTTATCAAAGATCCCCTCCAGGCATGTTTTGGGCCAATAATAAATTGTGTTTGGCATGTTTTTTGCCACAAAAAATATTCAGTTGCCTTGTTAAAAACCCTTCAAATGACATTTAGTACTCCTTCTCCCTCATTGAAAAATCCAGAACCTATGACTATGCAAATATATTTCATTTCAGAAGTTAAAGTGCTGAATGCAAGATATGTCTAATTCAGCGTAAAGTCTGTTGTGAGTTATGGGCACTGGAGACTTGAGGTTTCCACATCATATTTGTGTAAGTTATAGCCTATACTGGTCCTCGATTGGTTCCAAACTAGTTGTGATGTCACTAATCCTGCTTGTAGGTTCACACCTTAAACTCAGATTTAAGGTGAGCTCAGAGAAACTTTCCTTCCTCAACAGATGAACGTAAAAAACAAACTCTGCACAAACATCATTTTACACAGTGATGATCAAACACCCAACTGAAGGAACAAGAAGAAAAACACAGTTTTACATGAGGGGGACTTTAAGCTTGAGTCATTTCATAATAGTATTTAAGTAATGAACTTTTGAAATTCCGCTGTTTTTTCTCCATTCAGGATCAAACTCTTTTTTCTTTTCTTATGTAAAGTACTACAGTAGGTGACGTTTTTTGTTGTCCAAATAACCTTTAAATTATATCTGAAGACACTGTATACATAGAAGACATGGTGCATATTTTAAATTGCTAATGTTGAGCCTCCATATTGTGCGCATTTGTTTTTGTAAACACTTTTTAATGGTTAATGACAACAATAAAATCCACTGGAAACATCCTGATAGGCCTGGACGCATGCGCTCCAAGGAAGCTGCCAAGATGCCAGTTTTGTACACGAGGAGCGGAAGTCTGGAAAATCCTGCTTCAAACTAAAACACGAAAAAAAAAAGAAACAGTTGCGGTTGGTTGAGCAGAGCAGCTAATCAAAGAGCTGTGTGGGCTTATTCACAGAGTGGCAGAACAGATGTTTTAACATCCACTTCACAGATTTGACAGCCGTACCAGCAGAAATATATGATAAACTAAACTCGGTGGCCAGAAAAAAAAAACATTTAACATGAACAAAAGGAGTTCTAGTTTCCTTTAAAAAGTACTGGTTTGACCTTCCTCATTTCACCACTGCATTAGTATGCATACATTCGAGCAACATGTCGTCATCCCCATCATTACTTTGAAGCTTGTGGCTGGAAGTGGTTTTCATCCTTGTGCGCTTGATCCTGGTCTCCAACACCTCCCATCAATTTCTCTGAAGAAGACTTCCGGTGGTGTGTCATGGCGGTGGCATGGTGAATCCTACAGAAAGGGAAAAATACTCGCCCCTTTCGTCCTTTCCCATCGATTCAGGACACATTTTCATGCATATCTGAGCCTGTCAGCTCCGGCCTCAGACCTTGGATCCAGCAGCGCAGCGTCGCGGTTCCTCCGCCCGGCCATGGCGGCTCACAAACCAGTGGAGTGGGTCCAGGCCGTGATTACTAGATTTGATGAGCAGGTAAGATGGGCTAATATGATTCAGTGGATGGGTGTAGCAAGATTTGGTCGTCTTGAGGCCCCAACAGTCCGGCTAACGTTACAATTAAACAGACGAGATCCTTTTAAAAGTAAATAAAGGAGTGTTTTGCCGTCAGCAGCAGCTTCTCTGTGTTGTTTGTTCCAGCTGCAAAACACTGAAGATGAGCTCTTTCTAGCTAGCGCCATCTCCTCCATCAATTAGCAGATTTATTCCACATTTGTACACGGCTTTGTACGGAGCTAGTCGGCCAACTGCAAAAAGAATACACAATAAAGCAACATGTCAGTGACATTTGAACTTGCATACAAGCGTGTGTCTTCAAATTAAAGTTCCCCAGCTAACGTTTTCTTTCATGCAGCTAGGTAGCTAACATTAGCAGGCCTAGCTGTCTAATGTAAACAAATAAGATGTGGCTGGGTTAGCACGCTGCGTTCATACCAGCACATCACCTGAGTATTAAGAGTGAATGCTGCTCTCCCTGCTCCCTAATATCCTAACCACTACTGTCTGCTCGATGTAGCAGCTGAATCAACAGCATTAAAACTTAATTTAACCTTTTACTTATTCATAAGGACTCTGTAGCCGCAATCTATATGACCAAAGATTTTCATGTGCTCATACTAAAGCTGGTCACAGTCACTAGTTGGTACCTGTAGTTATGATATATCAATAAGATTTCATAATGTGTTGTAAAACGGAAGCAACAGTCGCAAACAGAAGAACTTTCTGTAATACTGTGGTCAATAGTCAAACTATGCACTTAATAACAAAAATGACATACAGAGAAAAAGGTAAATGTAGGTAATCTTCCAACTTGCTGTCAGTCAGTTTGCATTAACGTTACCAGAAGTGTCTTTTCTTGTTCAAAGGGAAATCTGACAGCCACTGTGTGTTGGATATAAAGCAATGCTTGCCATTTAAAAGTGATTTAGCTCTGTTTAGTTTCCAGAAGTCTTTGCGTCAGGCGTTAGTTGCCACTGATCATGGATTGAAGCCGGGCTTAGCAGCTCAGCTTGGATTACTACAGTTGGGTGAAAGTGGCTTTAGGAGTTATGTCTACTTCTTGGTCATTGTTAGCCTAAGCCCTGACTAAAGCCCTCCAGTCCGTTTATTTTACTATTTGTCCTCATAGGAATTCAGTTTTGCTGATACTAGAATATCTTCCTCTTGTAAACTAGCTGACCATCATCTAGTGTGTATGGTAAATAGCAGTAATAACAGTACAGTTAATATTTGGAAGGTCCTGATAGCTTTTTAATGTCCTGATGGGATTTGTTTAATGATGACTTTCTGGTCATAACTGAGTCCCGATCAGGTTTTATATTTTCCTATATAGTGCACACCCTACCTATAGCTGGCCTACAGTTAGAGTCAACCCAATCCAGTTTAGATGCATTTGACAGCTAAGTAGCCCTCTGTTCATCACAGCATCATCTTTACTGACTTTTTTATTGTAATATATCTGGAGAGAAGATGGTCAGTGCAAACTGTTAATGCAGGGGGGGTTTGGACAGGATTTGGAAAGCCTCTCGTCAACCCCAGAAGAATGAAATGCTAAAGTTCAAATGCAGCTTCCAACCAATAGCAGAACTATAGAGCACAGGTCCACCTGAGAAATAGAACAGAAATATAAACTACTGGCTGCTGTTAATTCATTTTTTGTTGTTGTTTTTTTTTTGCCATTGTGCAGTTCAGTTCTCATATTGCAGTTTATGAAGAAGCGATTTCAGTGTATCAATACAGCACAATGGGGAATGTTCATGAGCTGGTGTATCAGACCTCAAAGGGTTAAAATGAAAAAGAATCAGACGTTGAATACTTTATAAACATTCATAGTAGGGCTGGAATTTACAGTTATTTCCATTGTTGATTAATCTGCTGATTATTTTTTTGACTAATCGATTAGTTTTGTCTATATATATATAACTTCTTAAAGCTCATGGTGACGTCTTCAATTGTCCTGTTTTGTCAGATCTTTTTTTTTTTTTATCATGCATGACACAGAAAAGCTTCAAATCTTAACATATGAGAAGCTGCAACCAGCAAATATTTGGTATTTTTACTTAATAAATGACTAAACTGATTATTTGATTATCAAAATATTTTCCGATTTATTTTCCGTCGATCAACTCATCAATCGATTGACTAATTGTCGCAGCTCTACTTCATATTTTGTATAATATTATTTAGTAGGGCTGTTGATTCATGCCATTACACTTCATTCTTGCATGACAACAATTCTACCATATTTGTTGGATCAAACCAAGAACTCCCAATGTCAAGTTTGCATTACTTCATGTGACACACTGCACTGAAAGAGGAGGGCAGGACCAAAACACACATACATCAAATGTGTGTGAGAGACACTGATTGGTTGGGGTTAAATATGGTGAAAGAAGAAGCAAACCCAGTAGAGATGCAGTGATTAATTGATTAGTTGCCAAATATTAGATATTTTAAAACTATTTTGATAATCGATTAATCGTTTTTAGTCATTTTTTAAGAAAAAAAATTCCACATTCTCTGGTTCCAGCTTCTTAAACGTGAATATTTTTGTGTTTCTTGAGTCCTCTATCACGGTAAACTGAATATCTTTGTGTTGTGGACTGTTGGTCGTGACAAAACAAAACATTTGAGGACATCACCTTGGGCTTTGGGAAACAGTTTTTGACCTTTTTCCTTTATCATTTCCTGACATTTTATGGACCAACCAATCAATTAATCGAGAAAATAATCAACAGATTAATCGATAATGAAAATAATTGTTAGTTGCAGCTCTAATGATGATGAAGAACAAATGAATCTGCCCACAGTTCTGAAAAAAAATAGTTCAGTCACATGAAATGTCACAAATAATTCAATCTGAAGAATTTATCAAGGCCTGGAAAACTGAAGCAACCCTATCACTCGATCACACAGACATCCATAACAGGAGCCTTATACAGTTCATTACCAAACCCAACAAGTTGTCACAGGCACAAGAAGATTAACCTAAGGTAGCCAAACATATGGCTCTGCTCAAATGGTAAATGTTAAATGTTCTGCACTTATATTGCGCTTTTCTACCTTAAAGGATACATATTCTGCACATTTCCAGGTCTATATTTTTAATCTGGGGCTCTACTAGAATATTTATGTATGAGTTACAGTTAAAAACTCCTTATTTATCTTATACTGACCCTTTATGCAGTCCCTCAGTTCTGTCTCTTTAAGGCCCCCCCTTCTTAAGGAGCCCACTCTGTTCTGATTGGCCAACTCTTGGAAACTGCCCATCTGCAGGCAGGCTACGTCAACAAATCATGAAACAAACTTCAGTAGCACGATTTCACTACTTTTTCTCGTTCTTTACTCGAAATGTCAACTTCTCAAATAGATCCATACATGTTGGAGCTGAAATCAGATCTGAAATATGAGAGTGAACAACGCCAATAACACATGGAAAAACAACTTTAGCAGCCAAGGCTATAGAATGGTTGGCCATTTATGGGCGTGCACGCCAAGCTGACGTCAGCTCGTCAGCAAGGTAGAAAAAGCTGTCGCAAACGAAGCGTTCAGACCAGGTTAAAACCCTGACTTTTGACTCGCAGGGAGCGTTTCTACATATGTTGACCTCAAGTTTTGGAACTTTGACCATGTTTAGCAGAGCTATCTGACATCATAACAGTATATAAATAACAGACAATCACAAAAAGCATAATATGTCCCCTTTAACAGACAAAGCACTTTACACCCATTCACACACTCACACTGATGGCGGCAGAGCAACTAGGGGCTTGTCAAATCAAGGGATAAATGCCATGCAAGACAAATGCCACTTATTGTCCAACCGCAGTGCATACTGTTCCCGAAGAGGAAATTGTGATCTCAATTCTGAGTGACAGAAATCTTAATTGTCATTTTGACCAGGACTGTGCAGCGTTATTCTGAAGTTTGAAGATCTGCTGTGATAGGACGGGTTGGATGTAGACAGTTTGAATTCATCTCCAGTATGAACAAAACCCTCAAGTTCACATGCAGCTTTCAACCAGCAGCAGCAGCACTGTAGAGTTGGAGGGCAGCTGTAAAATGTTGCTGAAACATTTGCCAAATTGATTTTGTTTTTTACCAATCACTCACTATTGTATATTTTTATAAGTAAATGTAGCTGGAAGCTAAAATTTATAGAGGTCCATCAAGCAAAGTGCATTGCTCCCAGGTACAATGAGGACTTGTCTGCATGCATAGCGATTCTGATCCTGATTGGAAAGAGCATCGTAGATATGTGGCTCACTTCCTGTTTATGTCCTCCCTGCCAACTTTGTCACAGCCAAATGATGTGAAAGAAATGATGTGTGTGTTCCTGATAGACCCTCAGGAATGTGAACTGTTCACTCACTGCTTAAAGAAAGTGATAAGCCTCAACTGTCCCGCAGTGTGACTCATGAGCAAGTACTCTAAGTGTCCAATCCACAGGATCGGGATCAACGCCCATCTGGACACTTTTGATGGATTGTTATCAGCTTCATAAAGTCTTATCCATATCTGATCAGATATTACACAACGTACAATTGGGACAGTTAGTGCGTGAATGAAATAATGCCATAATATTAATAACTCTTACCTCAGACTCAAACACGTTTCTGTCTTCACTGTTTTTTTGGATAAAATAACCAGACAGAAAAGTCTGTTTTTGGCAAATCCATCAAATTAAATACCTGACAAATCACAGTACCTCATCACATTGATACAAAAATCAAATATAAATCAATACGTACAACAGTCTGAATAATACATACCCAAAGATATTAAAGAGATAGCTACCATGGTACAGTTGACCTCATAGTTTACATTATTATATGTTCTACTTACGACTGTTAACATCAAACCTCTAACACGTCAGCAGTAGGTGTCACCCAGCTGTGAGTGCCAGCTTTAAAACAGAACATACATCTAGCTGTTTTTGAGCTTGAAAGGTTTTAAATCCGCACACATGCGGCGAGCGCCTGCACAGGTTTCCTACTCGTATTTTAATATTTGAATCTCCATGCAGTCCATGTACATGCGTCCTTAAGTTGAGGCAAACAGTATATATGGGAAAGATATGTGTGACCTTTCGAGGAATGGCTAGGCCTGGCTGTGTGAAACAAAGAGCTCACTGACCGCGCTGTGCTGCACTGGACCGCAGACAGAGGCATGGCCTGTTTTACATTGTGTGTTATGTGCATGTGATGGTGTGACAGTCTGACTTCATGATGGAACCATGGGGCTGTATTGAGTTCCTATCCCAAGACTTCCCATCAGGAGCCCAATTTTTAGACCTGATACAGCTGAGGATTGTTGGAAAAAAACTTTGGTCAAATGTGAGAGAAATCTAAGGATGCAACAATTAGGATTAAATGAAGCAAATTAGTTTTCATTTGAAATGGAATACAACAGTCATGATCTAGTGTATTACAGAGACTCACACTGTGCCTGATGAAGCTCAGCTGACTGTAATGTTCGGTCAGATCTTTATGTCTAAAGTAAGGAGCTGTTTTATTTCGAACTTGGTGCATATACTTTGGGTTTGAGTTGTTATCTTTGAGATCTTTAACCCTAAAGCAATATGTCACAGGATAATGGAGTATTTCACCGTCAACACGGTAATGATACTGCAGATGTCATCCAGTTAATAAAAACTCATAAATGTGTTCTTCATCGGGATGACTGACTATGCTCAAAAGCTGTCCTGTACAAGAGGGAAAGTCTGTTAATATGATATTGTATATATGTTTTTCTGCGTGATACCTCAAGTTTGAGACTGGTTCAGCTGGTGAAAACTCTTTATTGTAAGGCTTATTATCTGATGCAAAGTTCCACAAGGTGTTTTTTTTTCGTTTCTTAAAAATGACTCAACATTAAATATAAATCAATTATCAAAATAATTGATTAATTTTCTGCAAATTGACTAATTGATTAATAAACAAATCGTTGCAGCTCTAATTTCCACATCCCCAATTCATCAGTACACCAGAAGAGCCATTTCTCTTTTTAACACAAATATGCTTCATTAACTTCATTAGCAGGAAAATAAAAACAAGGGCACATCAGATTTTTAGAAAAATATTATTTAAGAAGCCATTAGATTAAAAGCCTGTTTGAAATAAATGCCTAGTCTTCTCTGCAAGTCAATAAATAAAGACCCTGGCTACTATTTGAGAATTTACAGTAGTTTATTTTGGGTTTGGGTCCCTAATGTATTCACTGGGAATAGTGTGGAGTAAAGACTCTCCTAAGTTAAAGCTAAGCTACCATCTACAACATAGAAACACTTCAGTTAGCTAATATGATGATTACAGCATAATAAAGATAACAAAGCTGAATGTTCTAGGTCATAGTGAGTGGACTTCACTGTAATGTAATACTACACATTGAACACGTCATCATCATCATCATCCTCTCTTGTCCTTCCCTCCAGCTTCCCATCAAAGTTGGACACCAGAACACCCACACCAAAGTCAGCACAGAGCACAACAAAGAATGTCTGATCAACATCTCCAAGTACAAATTCTCCCTCGTCATCAGTGGCCTCACCAGTATCCTCAAAAATGTCAACAACATGGTAAGTCCTCTTCTGTTTGACAAGTGAATGTGCAATGGATGTTACATTAACTTCTTCTGAATGAACCTGTGGTGGCCTCATGATTGGCCAGGACTCATTCTAAATCTTTATCTTGATAAATATAATATAATAAGATACTAGGGCATATGTTGTTACACATGGTGAAACTAAATCTAGATTTATTTTGTGACATTTGCATTAAAGGTTCTATATGTAAGAATTGTGAAGCAATTTACATGTATCAATCTTTTTTTTTGCCAATGAATGAACGGGTTGACCTTCCCCAACTTTCTAGCTTGTGTGTAACAACCTGTGGACTGATTTCTATGTGAAGGACCTGGTCCGGTCTCGCCAAAATCCAAAGGATGTGACATCTTTGCGTGCTCCTGAGTGCCATTCCGCTCTTCCACTAATGTCAACAAATTACCAGCATATTGACACAACAACACAACAAAAACGGTGCTATCTGACTAGAAACATCCTGCAGTTATTAGCTCTCCAGCTAATGAGACGGCTAGCTGCCTCCGTCAACCACTACACATTTCACAACAAAACACCCCTGCAATGACAAGTAGCCCACTCCCGAGCACACACACAACTAAAACAACATTATTTCCTCAACAAAAGAGCAGAAAACAAGCTCCAGAGCGACAGCACAACATAGCTTACCTCCCCAGGCGCAGTGTGTTGCTCCCCGGCTGCAGCTCGCTGAGCCTACTGGTGTACTGGTTTGCGGGCTGGGTTTGGGTGGTTGATTAACCCATATATTTTCAGGTTGCGCAAATGAGAAGGTCTGGCATTATGAGAAGTGTGATTGAGGAAAAAGACATCGCTACGCTGGCATTGCTCAGCGAGCATGTGTGCAAGCAACAGGACTGCAGCTCACTAGGCTTGCCACAGTAGTCGCTGTTACCGGTGTTACATGGTGTTGGGACATACACCAATAACATTACTTGCCCACTGCCCATACTGTCATTTTGTTTTTTTAATAGAAATAAAACCCATTTAGGTCCTTTTTGCATATCAGCACCCATGTTCATCAACTAGAAAAAAACTCTAATTTTTAATCATTAAGTGTGTTATCGATACTTAGTCAGACAACGGACGCTACAATTAAAAATTGAATTGAAAGTGTCTGCTCCGTCCGCAGCAGCAGAGTTTCAGCAAAAAGTAGCTGAGTGAGACATCTGTCCTCCCTCCTGCTCTCTGCTGTGAACACACATAGCTGTTAGCGCGCAGCTGCTCTCAGCCTGCTCAGCCTGCTCTCGGTATGTCTCTCTCCGCAGCCTGAAGCCCGCCGGCACTAACTCTAAAGTAAGTTGAAGATCTAAACTAAAAGTCTAACCTTAAAGATCAAAGTAGGCACTCTAGGGATGAGTGTCATCGACGAATATCTTATCTTGTAAAATGTCCGGTGTAACTGGTAACACTGTGGTTGTCACAAGTTTATTAGCCGAAGGGAAAACTCCCTCACTGTGGCATCCCTACAGCTTACTTAACGGCCACTAGTGTCACTAATGAGAAGGAATTTCTGATTCTTACAAATAGAACCTTTTAAAGGACAGATTCATATTTTTTTTAAAGTCTATCTTAATACAGTGTTCATACCCACATGTCTGTTGAAAGAGTTTTTGGTTACTGTGGTCATTCCTCCTCTCAATACTGGTAATGAAGTGATACCGTCATAGTCCCAGTGGTCACTTGGTGGTTTGTTGCACTGATAAAACACTGACAATAAAACTAATTTGGTAACACATACTGCTGAAGCTTCTTATTAGTAGTATAGTAGTTAAAGCCTCAGTAACGTCCTGTCTCTTCTAGACATCAGACAGATAAGCTGTTACACACAGATTCTAAGTTAAACAGTGTCAGTCATATAGCTGCTGACCTCGATGAAGGAGAAGGAAGAGATGAAGTTGTTGTTGTTGTGGAAAAAAAGTCATCCAGAAATCAATGTTTGAAACATACATGTTTACTGCCCTTCTGGTTCCTCTTTTAGTATGGATTTTATAGACATTGTGAAATCTTTTAATCTTGCTCAATGGGTTAAAGGTCCCACTCACTTAAATGGACACACCCTGGACATTGTTCTCTGCTCTGGTTTTATTATTGATAGCGTTGATCTCTGTGAGGCTAGCATATGTGTTTCTGACCACAAAGCTATTCATTTAAAGACTTTGTTACCACTTTCTGCTCACACAGTTTCCACTTATGTCTCCTCCTATGTCTTCATACTTTCTCTGCTGACGACTTTCATAAGGCCCTAACAACTGCATCTACAAATAGCAATAACCAAAGCAAATATGTCTACAGATCTACTAAATAACTTAACAAATACATGTCAAATTATTCTTGACTCTATAGCACCTACAAAAACCCAGAGAGTCAAACCAACTGGAAGCACGCCTTTGCTAAATCACAACACCAGAGAAATAAAAAGAAAATGCAGACAAGCAGAGCGTAAATGGAAAAAGGACAGATTGGCGGTGTCAGATGAACTTCTGAAAGAACTAATGTTTACTTATCATTAAGCTGTAAAAGAAGCCAGGTCATCTTACTTCTCCAGCATCATTGTAACAAACCGTCATAACCCAAGAGTCCTTAGATTCTGTAACTCCTCCTCCTCCTAGTCCACAAACTGAAGCCTCCACCATGATCTGTGAACAAACAAACAAAATAAATGAAATCAGACTCAAGATGGGTCACGTCACTCGTGACGCCTCTGTATACTGTAACCCCTCTCCCTCGCTCACTGTGAACTTTAAAGGACACTGTTGCTGTGCTAAAGGCATCATCAAGTCGTCTAGACGTTATGCCTACAATATTTCTGATGAAGGTTTTTAACAGTGTTGGTCCCACTATTTTATTCATTGTAAACAGCTCTCTGTCTACTGGCTGTGTTCCCTCCTGTCTTAAGCATGCAGTAAAACACCCACTTCTCAAGAAAGCTAGCCTTTATCCTCTTGATTTTAATCATTTTAGACCCATCTCTAAATGACCATTTTATCCAAAGTTTTAGAGAAGGTTGTTTATTTAAAGTTGATTTCTTTTATGAATAATCATAACATCTTTGATAAATTCCAGTCAGGTTTCTGTTCATGTCACAGTACGGAAACTGCTCTCATAAAAGTATCCTTTACTTTCAGCTGATGCAGGTGATTGTTTGTTTTTAATTCTTCAATCTCAGCTCAGCATTTGACACAGTTCTATTGGATTACCTTGAGAAGTGGGTTGGCATCAGGGATACTGCCCTAGACTGCTTCAGATCTTACTTAGAACATTGCTTCTCAACCTTTTTTGGGCCAGCGCCCCCTATCCAGTATCCAGGTCCCTTAAGGCCCCCTATCAATTCAAATGCAGGCTAAATGTCTTCCCATAATATTAATAAACAATATTACACCTTATTGTGCCAACAATGATGGTAAAGCACACCCTCAAGTGTAATATTATGATTATACAACATTTATTAACAAAATAAAAGATATAAACAAAATGTATTCAGATTGTGAGGTAGTTTGCTCTAAAAATAAAAAACTTTGCTTGTGTTATCTCCGTTTCCATGGAAATACATGGGGTATGACTAATCTCTGGAAAACAATTACTCACGTCAGTAGAATCCTATGTAATAAAACCTAGTTAACTACTCCAGCAAGTAGGCCTGACCCTTAGTAACGACCTAGCAACAGGGACGATTTCTAGTCTCTGCTGACTCAGCCAGCCAACTCAAGGTAATGCCTTCTGGAGATTGTGGCATTTTCCCAAACTGAATAAATACCTCACATATAAACACAAAATTACTTTGGTTGTGCAATCTCGTTATAACTAAGATATCCACTGAAAAAAAAAAAAAAATTTCCATGGAGAGATTTAGCTATTATGTCCGCAAACTTCACAGACATTTTTAAGCTAGTAGCGCAGTAGCACCAGCACAGCTCATCTTAACTGAAGGGAAAATGGTTACATTTTGCTGTGTATGGGGGTGCCAGATAATGATGAAGAGTGAAGAAGGGTTCAGGTTTTGTGTGAGTGTGTGTATGTCTAACTCATCCCACAGTCTCAAGAGTTCAATCTTCTCGGCAAAGTGTCTGTTTTATTTTCCCCACAGTTCCTAATCAGTTCAGTTCAATCCAGTTTCACAAACATAAAAGGAAGACAACTCAAAACTCCGCTCCGCATTTTCACCGCCGACCCCCCCACAAAACAAAACAAACGAAAGACACTAGCAGAGCAACACAGTACATAAAATAAAGCCAGCAGAAACGTCAGATAGGTAACTATATATCTTCAAACGTTACAGTTAGGACTGAAAATGACAACAACAAAAAAACAAGTTTGCCAAGTTCACATTGGACTACTGGAAAAAAACCAGAAGGATATGTATCCATAGCTAAGGTGTTCAATAAAATACTGGTGGCATTTTTTTCTTGTTCTGCGCCATTTTGCTGATATGATTGCCCATTTTTATGATGATATCCGCCTGCAGTGGTCTGGCACAGAGTGTCAAATAAAATAACCAGGTCAAAGGCCCACAGGGGTTTTGGTTGAGGGTTTGGGTCCTACCCCAAGAAAATTTGATGTTATTTGACTAAAAACTATGCATTTTCACACATTTTTAAACTATTACCATTAAATAATTTATTTTTTTTTAAAAAACGCACTATTTCCATAGTCAGGCTGTAGTCACTAGCCAGCTGCAGGGACAGGTATGGTAGTCCATAGGCCTAGACTTATTAGTCCAGTTCTTTATCAACACTCTTATCAGTTCTTTTAAATTACTAAAGAATTGGGTTGTTTTCTTTTTTTTCTTTTTTTTTTTTAAAAAAGGATACATTCAGAACAGGATTTGAATAGATTTATAATTTAAATGTGACAAAATATTGTTGCTACAGCAGCAACAGTAATGTTTCCATCATAAGTCACTATATAAATCCATTAATGTCTCACTGGAAAGAAATCAAAATGTCAGTAAAATAAATAATATTCCTGACAGTAAAATAGTGAGTAAAGTTTAGAAAGAATGAAGAACACAGACATCAGTTAGTATCTTCATCCTGTCCTCTCTCCTCATCTCTCTGCTGCTGCTTGACAGGAGGGGCTGTTTGAGCCACTAGTTAAGTTTACAAGAATTTGCCAAATTTTAATATATGTTACAAACTCAGCTAAACACAAAAACCGACAAATAGAGCAGAGGAGAGGACAGAGAAGCTAGCGAGACCATCAGTGGCAGCAAAACGCGTTAGCAACTCAGTTTCTCCGTGTCTACATAGAAAGCAGAGCACGTTCAGCAGAGCAGCATCAGCAAAAGCTCCGAGTTTCTACACGGGAGGTGTTCAGGTACATTGTAGTCATATCTCACCCGCATTTTTGAAGCGCTCAGAGCCCAATTTGTACGCGTGTAAAATGGAGGAAAATAGACCTGACAGCACTTCGAAAAACAGGAAAAGTCTGAAGACTAATGATAAAATTGTGAAAATGTGCATTCAAATATAGGATTTAACTGGCATTAAAACTGCCCCCATTGAGAAACGCTAAAGTAGAACTATCATGGTTATGATCTTCCTCGTTGGCCCCCCTGACATGTGGTGTTCCCCAAGGCTCCATCCTTGGCCCCCTCCCGTTCTGTGTGTATATGCTGCCTCTGGGACACATAATTCATAAACACAATATTCAATATCATTGTTATGCAGATGACACGCACATTTATGTCTCAGTAAAGACCAGTGAATAAAGCAACTTTTCACTCAACATCATTTAGGGATACACGATAATATCGGTACGTCATCGGTATCGGTCGATAATGGCTTTAAAATGAAATATTAGCATCAGCCCAAAACAAACATTTCTGCCAATATGACAGGCCGATTTGTCGCCTTCTCCCCCACCGTCTGGCTGTGCCTCCAGCCTCCCAGCTAGCCCTGGCTCTCCATGTGGATCCAACCAGAGCACTGAGCCTCGGTTTATTATTCATGTTAAAGTAGGAAGAAGCAGCAGGTCTGTCAGGCAGCTGAGTGAAGTGGAGCCTGCGGAGGAAGCACTGGGACTGTCAGGGTGAAGAAAATCCACGGAGGAGCTGCTGTGTTCTATTGCACAGAGAGGAAACACCTCAGCTAACAAGACTTACCACTCTGTTTGAAAAATGTTTTTCTTCTCCTCTCGGTTTATAACGGCGGTTGGCAACCAGTTTATTAGCTACATTGTCGCCACCTTCTGCCTCAGCGTGTGGACCAGAGATTAAATTCTACAGAGTAATCCTGTCTGTCTAATAAACTCAAAGAAAACTCTACTGCTCCACCCACTTGGCAGGTTCATTAAAGTTTTAATGCTGAACTCCTGAACTCCAGTCTTCCTAAGTTCTTCCTTCATATATTGTCTTGATTGATCATACTTAGTACAGTCTATGATTGCACGTGCAATAGTCTCCTCAGCCAGGTGTAAAAAAATGTGTGCATATATCGGCATCGGCAAGATGAGAGGGAAAATAACGGATCTCAAAAAAATATTGTGCATCCCTAGAATGAATTAAAACAAATAATAGTAATATTAAAAATCACATTTTATCGTAGTATGAGTTAAAGTAGTGGCCTCAATGCACAGATATGTTTGCTGAGTCAGCTGAGTCGGTTGATCATTTGTTGGATTGTCATAGCAGGATGTAATTTGAAATAGGGGTGTGAATCTCCATCCTTCACAATGCAATGATGTCAGTGTGGCTAAAGTGATCCTAATCAGTAATGTGACACTACAGCAGCAAACCTGAAGTTTCGTAACACTGTGTCCTCATGTGTAACAGCTGGCTGAATGATGTTTTGACTGTTCGTCTCCACAGCGGATATTTGGAGACACCTCTGAGAAGAACCTCTACCTCTCCCAGCTCATCATCCTGGACACACTGGAGAAGTGCCTGGCTGGGGTGAGTGCCCCCCCTCTGCAGACCTTGCTGTCCTCCACTGTAGAAAACAACACTTAGCTGGGTCTCAGACTCAGACATATAGAGACTTATTTTTGATGAGAGAAGAATTCTGTCAGTATGGAAATAATCTCACCCCATCAGCAGTTTTTAAAACAATTTTTAGGATTCAATATTTGTTCAGATGGAGTTTGTGAATGTAAATCCAGCCTATATCATATAATGAACAACTTCAAATATGTTGTGTCTCGTCTCTTTCAAGACCCCTGCTACCACTACTGCTTATTGTGGGAGCTGGTTGTTACCCACCAAATCTATACCCCCCATCCATCTGTATTAGTCTGAAATCAAACCCAGAAATGATTCAGTATCTGCTACTGTGTTTGCATTCACCCAGACACAAACCTCTGTTAATGTACTTATCCTCCATCAGTCACGCTCTCCTCGTCTCTGGGAAGCACCTCGGCCGTCCAGCAGGCCCGTATGACATTAGCAGGTGTTTCCTCGCTCAAGTCAGTGAACTGCTCTCAGCTTCCTGTACAGGTTTTTGTCATTAGCGTTCACAGTTAGATAGAAGCCAGATACCTGTCTGTATTTGTGGTTCTGAATTGGAACTGGTGTTAAATTTAGATCCAGGATTTTTAAAGAAAGATGCTTTGCAGTACAGCTTATGGACCTCCTGCTTTTCCATCCACATGCTAGGTCCAAACATTGTTCCATTCATTGTTGATACTACATAATGAATGTACATGTCTGTCATTATTACTGTATTTATATTTTACAATATCAAGTTATGTTATGATGTGGCAAAAGTGTGCAACATCACTTAAATAAGATAATCAAACTGCTTTTCAATGCAATGAAACTCGTCATGTGTAAAACAAAAACATTAATAACTCATTTTGTGAATTTTTTTTTCTGAGAAGCTTGATAAATACCAAGCCCTGAGTCCTATGCATTTTTAAACTATACTTTTTTCCCTACATTTTACAGCATCACAGCGCATACTTTGCCTACAGTAAGCTGACATTAAATAAGTAACACAGGGAAAGGTTTGGAAATCAATTGTACTGTATGTAGCAGATAGCGATCCATCAAAAACATGTCTAGAATGGCCCTGGATCTCGATCCTGTACTTCTCCATGAAAATTCCCAGTTAAATGGAAGTGAATCTCTCAGGGAATGGTACTGAAGAGTACAGTAGAAGTTGGAAGAGCTGCAGTGGAATACAAGATTTGGAACTTCAAACTCCATAACTGATAGTACATGATGGTGTTCAGATCAAGAGTGTGTTGCCTGTTTAACACATGGCTGCTTTGTCATCAGAGTTAACTGGTAATGTAGCATGAAGCAATAAGTGTTGTTGCTATGGTTACCTGCAGTTAATTTACCTTTAGATAAGTTAAGGTTACCTTGACGCAGAAGGGTAGTTAAATCATTTACTGAAGCAGAAACACTGAATTTTATAACAACACTGATGAAGAAACTGTATTTAATGTGGACATCTGGCTGACTCTCCATCCACTCAGCAATGTCATTGTGGCCACTTTAGGTGTCCTGATACAGGATATTTTTAAGGCCATGTGACAAAATGTGTCTTTGGGTCAGTCAGTAACCTGTTTTGACCTGTTCCCCGACCCAGAGTCTCTCTGTGACAAAGCCCTCTCTTGCTGACTGCCTTCTTCTTATCTGTCATCCCTCCTCAGCAATCCAAGGACTGCTTGCGTCTGGATGAGACCATGCTGGTCAAACAGCTTCTGCCAGAGATCTGCCATTTCATCCACACGTACCGTGAGGGCCACCAGCACGCCGCTGAGCTCCGGGCCTCTGCCTCAGCTGTTCTCTTCTCTCTGAGCTGCAACAACTTCAATGCGGTCTTCAGCCGCATCTCCACCAGGTAGCCCAGTGTGTTTCTGGGACAGCATGTAGCCTTCTTCAGTATGACTAGAATCTCTATGAAATATGTGATATATACCAGTCTTCTCCATCTTTTATATATCATGTTGATCAAAATTGATCAACACTTAAACATTTGTGTATTTAGTTTCTAATGCCACATACTTCAGTATATACTTAAATAGATATTACTGTCATTACTATCCTGGCCATTGATGGAAAGTTTGGTGTAAATACTAAAACCTTGTCAATTTTCAAACTCTGTTTCAATTTTTCAATTATAGAAGAAGATAGATCATGTTCACACAGAAAGTTCCAGAATGTGTTGGCAGCATTTGTTTCTGTTGTGTGGCAGTGTTAATCACAGAGCCATTCACTTGCACTTTGGGAGATGATCTAATCAGATATAAATTCTACACATCTTCAAAATTTTCAGTAAAAATAAAAGGCATGTACCTCAAAAATGCATATTGGCCCCAAGAAACCTATACTGGTGTCACTTTCTGGTCTGTCAGGAACAATTAAATAGGAACTCATTTGTTAACAGCTATTTTTGAGCAAGACTAGCCGTCTCTTTGGAGCTGTGATCAACAGTAGCACACTGATTGTATCAGGTATTGACCAGTAGAGCTAAGATGAGTAAATGAAGTGATTAGACTGTGGACAGAACATTTAATTGGCAACTACAAAATAAGCAATTTACTCATGTCAACATGGGTTCTGAGAAATTGTGATGGGCATTTTTCACAATTTTCTGACAATTTGTAGACTAAAGGATTAATTGATCATGAAAATAATGATTACTTGCAGGATGACTGGATGTTAGGGCTGCATGGGCACTAAGTAAATGGTCCTCCACGTTGTGCCTTAAAACCGTTTAATGCACACCTACAAGTTGATATCAAGCTTATACCATGGTCCTTTGCCAACGATATAAGATTAAAGCATTCGCAAATTTTTGGTGAAAGTTCTGCACTTACATTGTCATGACAACTTGCCACACTGTACTCACCACCAGCCTGAACTGAGGCATAAAATTCACGCAAGGTGTCATTAAGCATAACGGCAGAGTATGTCTCCAAATCAGTGTGCCTTTGTTTTTGGCAGTATATTAACTGCCCATTTTGCCTTTTTTGTATGAATCTTGTCCTTCTCTTCCTCTATCATTTGAAGCTCTTCAGGTGTCAGTTCCTCCTGCTGTTTTTTTCTGCTTGGTTTCTTTCTTTTCTTCTCCATTTCTTTTTCCTCTGCTGCATCCCATTCTTCAAAACTTCATAACAAGTAACTTTGACAGCTGTGCTCTTTTAATGTTGCTATGGTTACAAGTTAGGTAGCGGATGAATTTCAAATGGTAATTAAACTTGAACCAAACTACGTGTGCATTAATCAGTTTTAACTCCCCTGCTGGCCAATCAGAAAATAGTATTCACCCAGACCATGGTATAATTGAGTATATTTTATAGGCTACTACTAGACTTGCAGCAGAATCATACTATGATGATGATGAAGAAGAAGAAGAAGCAGCAGCAGCAGCAGCAGTGTGTTCAGCAAAAGACTGTCCAATTGGATTAATGCTAAAACTCTCTTCAAATGTGCTGTTGTTTTTGACCACTACACTAAAGCAGCAGAATACATATGTGGTGTTGTATGTGTCCTCAGGCTACAGGAGCTGACTGTGTGCTCGGAGGACAATGTGGATGTTCATGACATAGAGCTGATGCAGTACATCAATGTGGACTGCTCCAAGCTGAAGAGGCTGCTGCAAGGTTAGCTTCCAATGCTCTTACAGATTTACATGATCTTAAAGGAGCCCAGACTTCATGGTAGTGTAATGTAATATATTATAAATTGTCACACACTCTTGTCCTGTCTTATTTCATTGGAGCTGGTCTTGTGAGTGTTCATTTTGATTGTTTTTTTTGTTTTCAGAAACTGTTCTGAAGTTTAGAGCCCTTAAGAAGCCTGCCCAACTAGCAGTCATCAACAGTTTAGAAAAGGTAAGTCTTGCATTGGCCTGTTACAGTTCACCATTATTTTAGTCCAACAGAAATTAAATAGCATTTTTATCTACTACAGTATACATATCTTCTCTGTAGGTCACTTGTCCTGTGTTCTCCTTTGAGGGGAAAAAAAAAAAAATAAAAACCTCAAGGGAGAATCTTATATTTGAAATGTTTTGGTTTCATGGTTTTAGTTAGAATACTGTTAGTTTCTCAGCTTACGCAGCTGGAGACCTTATTTCGGTACAGTAAATCAAACTTTACATAAAGCGATAATGTGGCGTTCTATCATAGGCAGAGCAGACGGTCACACTGAGCCTGATAGCATCCTGCTACACAACACAAGAGCCACAGTCTCTGAACAGCAACCCACATTAGCTTTCCTGCAAAAGTCTCCTTCTTATCTAACTTGCAAACATAAACACACGTCTTGTTGAACGAGCCACCAAACAAACATTCATCTGGTAAAAGTGCACTGCTAATGTCAGTTAGCAGGCTAGATAGCTAATTAACTGCTCAGCTGCAGAACATTGAACAGCATGTAAACATACCTGCAGATGTCACTTCGGACCCGTTAGATGCTGCTGTGGTTCTGGACACCAACACGCTCCTCCAGTTGGCTGAGACAAAAAGGAGCATTTTGGATATTTTCACCAAAGAACTTTTCTCTTCATTTTTTATAAAAGATACTTTTATTGAGCAGTTTGGTTTATAGACAGATGACAATGAGTCAGTTGTTTCTCAATTTAACAAAGCCAAATGATGCGTTATACAAGTATCCACTCGACATTCAGTCAGTACATAATAAAGAATGACTAAATGAATATTGAAATTACACAGTAATAACAGCAAAATAAACTGAGTAGCAAATAAGGGGGAAAAGGTAGGGCTGCATCAGTCCATAAACTCCTGAGTCCACCTGCATTCTGTCAGTCAAATCACTGCTTTTTTTTTATCCACATCATTATACACAATGTAACACAGCGTGACACCGTCACAGGCTGTAAACTTTTACAGATTCTTTCCTCTAAATGACCTAAATATATAACTGTGATGGAAAACGGAGGACAGCGTGACGCAGAGGGACTGTGTTTCCTGCTCCGAGCTCTCAGTTCCGTGTTAGATGCAGTGAAGTTGGCGTGTACCAGCGACTCTGCCGTCTCCTCCTCTACCCTCCAGTATGATCGACTCTTCAGGATGAACGCTTTTTGTTTCTCTGACTGTGTGGAAATCTGATGTTTTCACATCACAAACAATGAACAGTAGCATCTAGAGATTTCTCTTTTTAATAAAACTATCAACAGTACATTTAAAAAACATCTTTTTTTCAGTTGAGCTTTAATTGTTTTTACAAAACTTTCCCACTTGTGCAGAATACAGTCTTAATGTGTTTTTATGCACTAAATGTTTTTTTGACTTCAGGGGGACGTCAACAATAATTGAGCTGTTGTTAACACTTGTTGCCTAGTTTATCTGTATGCAGGTTCTTGTCATACTTACTCTGTTATCACTCTACAGGCATTTTGGAACTGGGTGGAGAATTACCCAGATGAGTTCACCATGCTCTACCAGCGACCACAAGCAGATATGGCAGGTATGAAGAGATTGAAAGAGTTTAGTACAACTTCACCTCAGTGTTCACTCTTTCAGCAGAGATTCAGTCCATCGCTAAATCTCACATTCAGACAGGGCACCTATGTGTTCACTCCAAACTCTCCACACTTGGATTGTATATTTGGTCTGAAGGGCAGAATTAGTTGATTCTTTTCTAGAAAAAGGCAAATAATTACCATTGCACTTGGACCAGCATTAGTTGATACTCTTAAATGAACGAAGTGTTTGTTAGTTTGATTGTGTACATCATGCATAGATCTCCAATGCTGCTAATCAGACTCTCATTTTGATACTTTGAGCATGACACTGATTGGTCTAAGTGGGGGTGCTAAAACTCCATGTTGGGTTTTGCTGATCGTCATACTAACTAATAACTAATGTAACAGCCGTTCTTTGCCTTTCCAGAGAAAGTCAATTCTGCTGGAGAAGAGCTGAGTGTCAGTGACCCTGAAGGGGGCATGTTGGAGCTAAAACAGGGTTTTAAGTTGCTCTTTTATTGGATTAATTTAATTGGATTCATTGAATCACAACTTAAAAATGTTCTTCCAATCAGTGACTAGAAACATTGTTGAAATAGATAATTCATCACTGTGAGCATCATGTCCAGATTAATATCTCTCATTAGAAACAAGCAATGAGTTTGTACACATGAAATGAAGGGTTGGTGAATTGGTGCAATATCAGGAAATACTGATATTTAGATTTCCTGATTTGTTAATGGCAGTTACTTACATTTTTTAAGTACCACCCCTTTTGAAAGTGAAGTGGCTTTCAATAATATGGTGTGTGTGTGCGTGTGTGCGTGTGCGTGTGCGTGTGCGTGTGCGCGTGCGCGTGTGCGTGTGCGTTTGCGTTTCGATGTACAGAAGCTGCAGAGAAGTTGTTTGACCTAGTGGACAGCTTTGCAGAGAGCGCCAAGAGGAAGGCAGCAGTGTGGCCTCTGCAGATCATCCTCCTCATCCTCTGTCCAGAGATAACACACACTATCTCCAAAGACACTGTGGAAGACAGCAAGGCCAACAAGGTGAGTGGAAAGACCACACACACACACACACACACACACACACACACACACAGGGACTCAACCACTCACTGCCTTCCTTCCCTCTTCTGTTGTGTGTGTGTGCAGAAACTGTTTATGGACAGTTTGCGTAAAGCTTTAGCGGGCCAGGGTGGCAGCAAGCAGCTGATGGAGAGTGCTGCTATTGCCTGTGTCAAACTGTGTAAAGCCTCCACCTACATCAACTGGGAGGATCACTCAACCATCTTCCTCCTGGTCCAGTCCATCGTCATGGATCTCAAGGTCTGACCACTTACTGTAAACTCTCTTCATGTTGTAGTTTTTCATATTTTTATAGATGTTGGTTGCTATTTTTTGCCCCAAGCAGCAACTAGAAAATTAAATCATTTGATATTAAAAAATGGTGAATTTCCCACAACATTCCTTTCATTGGACAGAGTTATTATCATTTTCTCAAAGGCAAAAAGGACACAGAAAGCACTGAAATCAAAAGTGGGTTTTTATTTAATTAATTTTTTAAAAAGTGAAACATAGTCCTCTCCTTGCCCCCGTAATGTTTGTACAGTCCCTAATGTTGCGTGTCTGATGGACCCTGAGAGGAGTTACAAGCTAATTAGTTACTGTTATCACCACTACTGTTACTTTCTCTTATATATTACTCTGTAGCTTTGTATGAGCCTATTGTGAAAAGCTTGGAGTATATTTTATCACGGATGTGCTTTTGAATGACCTTGTGTGACCTGTGACCCTCCCTGTCCCATCAGGCTTTGCTGTTCAACCCAGCCAAACCCTTCTGGAGGGGGACGGGCAGTCAGAACGCTGATGTGGAGCTAATGATGGACTGCTTTGTCTCCTGTTTCCGCATTAATCCTCACAACAACCAGCACTTTAAGGTGGACTAAAACAATCATTTGAAGTTTGCCCTGTTAGTCTATAACACCATCCTCTGGGTAATCCAGTGGACAGAACTTTGATCAGCTTTCTCTTTGTCTTGAAGGTCTGTTTGGCCGCCTCCTCCCCCTCCACCTTTCACTTTGTCCTGGTCAACTCGTTGCACAGAATAATCACCAACGTAAGTCTGCAGAGCTTCTTCCCACATCAGTGTTAATGGAACATGTAGTTTCTTCACTTGTCACTTCTGATCCTGTGTTGTCTGCTTTCAGTCTCATCTGGACTGGTGGCCTAAGATCGATGCAGTGTACTGCTACTCTAGTGAGCTTCGCTTTATGTTCTCAGACACCCTCAACCGGGTGGTGCAAGGCATCGGCACCCACGCTCCACTACGCATGACTCCGGTGAGGGGATGTTCACTGCATTTAACATATTACAGCCAGGGTAAAGTTGTAAAGACTGGGTAATGGTGATGCTGTTTTGACCTCAAACCTAGTTTGGTATTTATTGGCCGACATATACACCAATACCTTTACATCTGCATTAAGCTGATATCTCCTGATACCTCATTGTAGCTCTAATGTTATTTTGCCTGAAAGGAATACAAAAATATGACCCAAGTTATAATTACTTTGAATATATAGTAACATCATTTCCTCTTCTAGTGAGTTGCATTTCAGAAAATGATATGATGATCTCCTCTCCACAAGATTTATTTCCATCGTGGTCCTTGAGGACAATAAATCCTGTTGTCATCAATAAATCCCTCTCAACTCCAAGCCCATTAGTTCCCACTGAAGACATACGGTGGGGTCCAAAACTCTGAGACCACTAGTCAAATTTCATTCTATTTTTTCATTACAAATGGTAATATCAGCTTAACAATTTGAGTAAAAAGTTGAATCTTTGAAAAATGTAGATAAATTTCAGAATATCTTAGTGTTTGGTTTGTCCTCCCTTTTGCCTTAATGACAGTTTGATGACCTGATGACCCATGTTATCCCAGCATGATTTGACAATGTTCCAAAGAGCTTCTTGTGATGTCACTGAATGCCTGGCTTTGAGGTCAGGTGACTGGGGGGGGAAGTCCATGACAATCAGAATTCCTTGGTCTTCTTGGGTCTTCAAATAGTTCTTGCAAAGCTTTGAGGTGTGTTTGTGGTTGTTATCCTGCTGCGATATGAATCCTACTGCACAAAGATGCAAACTAGAGGATATAGCATGTCTCTGAAAAATGGAGTGGTACTTCTCCTTGGTCAGGGTGCAGTCAATTTGATGCAGGTGTCCAACTCCAAAGTAGAACAAACAGCCCCAGACTTGAATATTCCCACCACCATCTTTCACTGTCGGTTTGATACACTGCAGTATCATTCTCTCTCCTGTTCCTCTCCTTACATACAGCCTTCTGTTACTGTCATAAATCTCAAACTTGAATTCATCAGTAAATAGGACTTTTTTCCAGTCATCCACTGTGAAATGCTGGTATTTCTTAGCCCACTCCAAGCGTTTGGCCTTGTTCCCCCTGCTGAGAAGTGGTTTAGAAACTGGTCCTTGTCCTCCGAGACCACTTCAACACACTCTTCTTTTGACAGTACTTTTGCTGATTGGAGTCTTGTGTTCTTTATTTACCACATTCTGTATCTGTGATGAAGTTACTTTTCTATCTCTCAGGGAACTAAGCTTGATGTATTGGTCTTCTGATGTTGTGGTCACTTTTGGTGTGCCTGATCATTCTTTGGATACAATTGATCCAGTTTCTGCAAAGTATTTTAGAGTTCCATGCTCTGTCCCCTTAGAAACCTTGAGTCTAGCCATGATGTCACACTGAGAAAGCCCCTCTTTGCTTAGAATAACAATTTGACTCCTGACTTTCGCTTAGTTCTGATGCCACGTTTCCGACTATCACATTGCTACTTAGTAAGCAATGATCTGCTGGAAATTTGAGGCACAGCCATGTTTATAACAGGTGAACACTGACTGTCAGTTGAGTTACTTGACCAGGCCTCCGATGAGTAGATTAAATCCACCAGTGTCATCTGAACACATGCTTGAGTGGAAGAGATAAGTTACTTCTTCATTTTACATGTTATAACTTGTTTTTAAATGTTTCTGAATCCTCAAACTTTTATTATTTACAGGTTTATGTGAAAATATTAGAGATTTTCAATGTGGTCTTAAGGCTTTTGGACCCCACTGTAAATCTTTAAAAAACAGCTCACACATTTATGGTTTCATTTTTTTAAAAGGCTCAATAATTTCCAGCTGGTCACTATACAACAACGTAGGTCTACAGCACAGAGGAATAAGATGTATCACGTTTTGGTATGCACACAATACTTGTTAGTAGATCAATTTGTTGTTGGTTTGGGTCTGAAAATGAACTTTGTTGACATGAAGAAAAATCTATTTATCCTTGAAGTATGCCCAGAAGTATTAGTGTAACATTTGCTTTATTTGTCAGTCGGTGCCTAAATCAGATGGACCTGAGACTTCACTGAATTCACACACAATACAGACATTTGTGTCAAACAGGAAAGTGAGTTGAGTGTATAATTAACCCTTTGAATTTGCTCCAAAGCGTTTTTCCTTGTTAACAGAGTCTTCAGGTGTTCTAATACAGCTCCTGAACCTTACCACCGTCCTCCTTTGTTGTCTCTCACACAGAGCCTGACATTCAAAGGGAAGATGACCACCAGCCTTAAGTTCAAAGAGAAAGCCACAGAACTGGACACTCGAAGTTACAAGTGCCTCCTCCTCGCTCTGGTCAAACTAATCCACGCTGACCCCAAACTCATGTTGCATGTGAGTCTGTCACAACAATCAGGTTGCAAGGGCTCTGCTGCTGTAACCTATGACTTTTAAACCGAATGACTTTTAAGCTGAATTTGTCAGACTTGGCAGTTTGATCATACTTTTTTCCTGTATTGTGTGTTAGAACCCAGTGAAGCAAGCTCCAGAGATGCAGAGCAGCACAGCAGAGCTCATCACCGGCCTGGTGCAGCTAGTGCCTCTAACCAATACCACCCAGCTCTCACAAGAAGCCATGGAGGTCAGAGGCACCTTCAACCCTTCACTTTCTGCACATTTCATGCTTTTCATTTTCACGACAGAGAACACATAGAATTCTGACCTTTCTCCCTGTAATCTCAATATTTTAACTTAATTTTCTATTTTTTCTCCTCACAAATCAGATTTTCAATGAACATTATGGACATTAGAACATTATACAATTCAGTAATCAAAGGATAAAAAAAAAGAATAATCTAAATTGAAGCAGCTGCAGCAGAGATACTCTGACTTTTATTTCAACACTTCCTGCAGATGTGTCATATTAAAAGCCTGCCAGGAATGGGAGGAATCATGCACTTTAAACTGCTGGAATGCTTTTAATGTGAAACGTCTGTGTGGGAAGTTTTGAGTTGCATTCACTCTTTCATTTAACTTTTAGAAAAGAAAAAAAAAACAGTATTTGTGTGTAAAAAATAGAAAGTAAGAGCATCAGAGTGGTGAGAGTTGAGTCTATGTGATCATTTCTGTCTAAAATGGAATTGAAGTCATCATTTCATTCTGTTTGTTCCTTCTTCTCTTTAATCCTATTTAGCTTTATTGCATTATTGGGGGGTTTTTTTTCACTACAAACTTCAAATAATGACGAAACATGTTTCCTCTCTCCTCCTCTACCTCTCTCATCTTCTCTCTTGTCTCTGTCTAGGCTCTGTTAGTTCTGCACCAGCCAGAGACCATCGAGCTGTGGAATCCTGATGCTCCTATAGAAACATTCTGGGACATCAGGTACTCATCTTTCCATAAAGAGGGGAGGGAAGGGCTCTATGGGTGTGGACTGTGACAGCCATGATGTGCTGCTTCATAAGACAGAGTAGCTCTGCAGTGTCTTTACAGTCCTTTACATTTTTCAATATTAAGTTTTGATCACATTTAATCTGACATCAGTCTGCACAATATGTGTTAGAATAATTGGAATAAGGGTCAGAAAACCTACTAGACTTGATCCCAATCGCACCATTATTTCACTTTTTAACACCATGTTTTCTACTTCTGTTGGACAAGGTAAACAAGAACTGAACCTTTAGTTTTCTCTCCCTTTATTTACAGGCTTATGGCAAAGGCACTAAATTTCAGCTTGTCCTTGTCTTTATGACTAATTTAGGCTATGCCAGCAGAACTTAGAATTTAAAAAAAGTCAGATGGGACGTTTAACATTTGAAAAATCAACTTGTCGTTGCTCCCTGGTGGACGAACTATGTAATAAAACTATTTCTAAATGATTCAAACATACTGTCTCAGACATTTCTCATTCCTTTAATAGCCAGGTATACAGTACCAGTCAAAAGTCACTTGAATGAGAACATGTGTCCAAACTATTGACTGGTACTGTATATGTCATAAACTAATATAAACTGATTTATTGGCCAAGTTGTACATTTGTTTTTATTAAATAAATGTCTGTATACAGATAGATAGAACCATGTCGATAGTTTAGTCGATTGACATAAAACTTATTGATGAATTAAGTTCCAGCTTCCTTTAATGTGAATATTTTCTGGTTGCTTTAGTCTTCTATGACAGTAAACTGAATATCTTTGAGTTGTGGACTGTTGCACCTTGGGCTTTGGCAGACCGTGACTTTCACCATTTTCTGACATTTATGGACCAAATGACTCATTGATTAATTGAGAAAATAATTGGCAGATTAATCAATAATGAAAATTAGCCATTAGTTTCAGCCATAGAATACTCTAAGCCTTAGTTCTGTCAAAACATGTAGTGATTGTGTATTAAAAAAAAAAAAAAGAGGAAATTTTCTTGAATTTTGTCAGATTTTTTGTTTGTTTGTTTGTCAATATATCTTGAGATTTTCTCCCCAGGGTTCCCGTCCTGCTTGACAGGAAGTTGAATGTTGTCATTTGAACAGTGACCAGTTAGCTTAGCCCTGCTTTTATATATTTCTTTACATGTCATGAATCTGCATGTAAACCATGGACGCACAGACGGCAGTCACCTTCAATAGAGTAGAATAGATGGTTATTGTCTGTCAGGGTGGAAAATTGTCTTTGGCTATATCTCTCTTGTAAGAATCATGTGTAGAGCATCTTCATGTTTTGCTGAGTCAAACAGGTTTCAGGATACTGACCCTCCTCCACCTGTGTCTGTCTTCAGTTCACAGGTGCTCTTCCTCATCTGCCGCAAATTGATTGGCCAGCAGATGGTCAACGGGACAGAAGTTCTCAAATGGCTGAGGGAGATCCTCATCTGCAGGAACAAGTTTCTGCTCAAGAACAAGGTTTGTTACAGCTGTTTGTTACTGCAGCAATAAACAGTTGTTAGTTAAAAATAGTTCGAGAGGCAAGTCACATCAATCTGAATGCAAACAAGCCTGCAGCAATCATCTTCAGAACAAATGATGCAATCTCTCTTTGGGCCAATCAGTGCAAACCAGTGACAATGACAGCAGTCAGTCTCCCTGGCTGAGAAGCAGATTTGTGGTGGTGTGAATGCTCAGAAACAAGAAAGATTAGGTGTGACAGCTGTGTGTATCTTTGATCCTCCAGGAGTGTGCCACGATGGGTGGTGGTATCCCCGTCTGCCGGCAGGCGCAGACCAAGCTGGAGGTGTGTCTCTACATGTTCTTGTGGAGTCCGGACACGGAGGCGGTGCTGGTAGCCATGTCGTGTTTCCGCCACCTCTGTGAGGAGGCTGACATCCGCAGCGCTGCTGACGAGGTGCCTGTCCAGGCCATCCTGCCCAACTACGCCACCTTCAGTGAGCTGGCCTCCGTCAGCAACATGATGGGAACAGGTCAGTCAGAGAAATCCCAATCGTGTTAAAATCTGTGTCTACACGGCTTCTCTCTGGGGCTTTGTATAGCTCATACAGGCTTTACCAACTTGAGAACTTTGACTGTGAGTTTCCATGAACAGTTTGGTTGTTGTTTTCTCAGGCCGCTCCACCCTGCAGAAGAGGGTGATGGCCTTGCTGAGGAGGATAGAGCACCCCACACCAGGAAACATTGGGGTAATGTTTGTTCAAAATGAACAGTTGTGTTTTTCTGTTCTCTCCCAATGATTTACCTTCATTTATCACTGCTGGCCGAAGCCGCAGATGATTCACTGGCATGGTTTCAAATTAGGAGCATCTACAGCTGATTTCACCTTTTTAAATGGTAAAACAAAATCAAGAAGACAATAAATAATTTTCTAGAAAATTGTAAGAAAATTGCTATTGCAATTGTTATTTGAACATTTCTCACAGTGTTTTATCTTATCAATGAAAATGAAGTTAAATAGGAACAATTCTACATTTCTATGAAAAATCTCCACATCAAAGCTGATTGTTTTGTTAAAGGCATGTTTGCAGACACAGTCCTTTGTGCACTGCTGTTAATGTCTGTTGGTTCCACCCTCAGGCTTGGGAGGACACATATGGTAAATGGGACCAGGCTACGAAACAGATCCTCAACTTCCCCAAAAACAAGGCAGATGATGGGCAGGTAAGCATGTCCTCTTTTTGTACCTTTTGATTGATGATAATGTGGACTGGCCTTCATTTCTCTGTCCATCAGGGTCTTGATTAGTGTGTTAGCGGCTTCACTCAGGTTTTCCGGTATCATGAAGCTGGCTCACTTTTAACAGGGATAAATCACCATGGTAACCTATGCTGAACAGTTAACCTGCTCAATAGAATCATTTTACTTCAGAATAGTTTCTTCATCATCGAAAAAAAAAGCAAAAAGGGTTTTACAAGACGTCGTTGCATCGAGTTGTTGCCAGATTCTACTTTTATACTAGACAACCCTGCATGTTTTCTAATTTAATATACATATTATTTATCCATTATTATTTAGAAATTATAATATTATAAGGTCTATTAAGGTCTGGATCACTTTTTTTGTTGCAAAATTCTTTGTTATAATAAACATTGTCAAGCATAAAACAATTTGGCAAATGAGTGGACCTCCAGTGAATTCTGATGAGTGTCCTAGCTGCTAACAGTGCTACATCAACATATATTTGATCATGTGAATACAAACTGTCTAGTGGTACCTAATAATAAACAAAGATGATTTAGTTTCATATCATGATTTGTTCAGAAGGATAAAATGTCAACAGCAGATTTCCAAAACAAGGTTTGGAAATCTGTGTCAACCAAGTGGTCTCATTGAAATGAATGAGCGGGCTGCGTTTTTTTTCCAAAGAGTTCTAATGTGGGTCTGAACACATCCTTAGATCTCAAACGTTCACTTTTTTTTTCCCTTTAATTTTTCTCTGAAGCTCTACTCAAACAATCATTCTACATTTCAGTGTTTCCAACTATCTCTAATGGAAGGAAGCCACAGCATGCTTGAAAAGTCACTACAAGCCACTACATGACATCACACACATTTTGTATGTTTTATCATTATGCAAGCATTTGCATATAAAGAAAAGATACAATGAAGCGTAATGACTAAGTGACTTATTATATCTATTATTATTGTTACATAATGTTATTCAAGCTACTGCATCATCCCATCTGTATACATCTAAATCTACTAGTAATTTTCCAAACTTCTTATGTGGGCTGTTGTATAGGCTGCTAAACTGAAGTATCTTTGATAGAGAGGATCCACACACTGGAGTAACTAACTCTAAGCTTTTGTAAACAAATCTAGTAAAAAAAAATCCAACAAAGTTAAGCAATCAATTGAAATCATTTAGAACAAAACTAGAGAGAAGAGGCTGGTTGACATCCTACTCACTGAACTCAGTCAGTCCACAGCCTGTAATTCGTTATCCATGTTGAATTAACCAGTCAAGGCCGATGTTGTTTGTTTTTTTCCGGAAAAGGGTCAAGTGATAGGGTTGTGACGAATCAGGGAAGGACACATTGTGACTGATAAGATCCAATCAGGAAGCGAACGTGGGTGTCTGCATCATCATTTTCAAAAGTCGCCGTTTTCCGCCCATCCAGGCTAAAACGCAGTCCCGAAGTTTTCAAACTAAAACGGGGTCAGCAGTGTTTTCAAAAGTCTCCGTTTTAGGGGTTCGAAAATACCAGTGTAGTGTGGACGCAAGGTGTGAACATAGCAATGTGTTTAAAAATGAAAACATATTAGTCTGGATGTAGCGTAAGTTGGCAATACTTATTCCCTACAACAGCTGCTACTTAACCATGACTACTTAACTGTTTAAGTCCATGTGTTTTGACACCTTTCTTTCTTGGCGTGGGTTTTTATTAAATTAAGTGGTTCCTGCTTGATTAAAATGTGAATCTGTGTGCTGTAAACAAACACACTGTGTTTATAATACATATACAGATGTAGTGTGTAGTGCTTCTGCCACTCAGTGTTTCTCTGTCCCCTCACAGCAGGAGTGGATCAACATGACCGGCTTCCTGTGTGCTCTGGGAGGTGTGTGCCTGCAGCAACGCAGCACCCCCGGCCCAGCCACCTACAGCCCACCTATGGGCCCCATGAGCGAACGCAAACACTCCATGATCTCCATGGGCCCTTGTGAGGTGTCCAACCCCGTGGCCTCGGCCACCTCCTGTTCCTCGTCAGCCTCCAGCGAGACACCAGTCAGCCGCTTTCTGGACAGGCTGCTGGCCCTGCTGGTGTGCGGCCACGATCGGGTCGGCCTCCACGTTCGCACCAACGTCAAAGACCTGCTGGGGCTGGAGCTCAGCCCCGCCCTCTACCCCATGCTCTTCAACAAGCTGAGGAACAGTATTGGAAAGTTCTTTGACACGCAGGGACCAGTGAGTGCAGACACATCATACCCCCATCACAAATCTGGTGGTGTTGATAAAATATTGATGGTTCCTCAGTAGTAAGTGATCCATAAATGAAAAGAATCCAGAGTTTTTTAAATTCAATTGAAGTGTTCCTAATAGTTCATCCACCCCATTAACATACATGAGGATAGACAAATTATTAGGAACACTTTTCAACCTCAATAATAAACATAAAGTAGACTTATCACCTTTCAGACAATGTTAACAAAAACAGAAAAAGTATAAACTTCACAAAAGTAGAATTTATTGCAGAGCTGTCATATTGGATTGCATTAGATTGCACCGGTGATCCTTAATTAGGTGCTCAGTGAGTGTATATTTGTAATATAGAAGTTTGAAGGTGTGTGTGTATCTGACATGTGCTCTGTGACTCTACTCTCTTCCAGGTTCCTATCAATGACACTAACACCCAGTTTGTGGAGCAGACCATTGCCATCATGAAGAACCTGTTGGATAACCACACAGAGGGCAGTTCTGAACACCTGGGACAGGCCAGCATTGAGACCATGATGCTCAACCTGGTCAGGTTAGCACTCACACTGACACACAAACACACACTGATGGAGTAAAGCTGGATTTATACCTACAGTAGCGTTGGCTCCACAGTAGCCAGCATGCAGTTAAGTTTAATGTTGCACCGCCATGTTTCTACAGTAGCCCCGAACGGACAAACCAAACACCGGCTCTAGAGAGGGACTGTCATGTTTTTCGTAGGTTGTCCCACACACTTGGAAGGGGAGAGTGAGGGATATTCAGTTTGTTGCTAGATGCCACTATATCCATAACACTGGTCCTTTAAGGCTCTAGTCATGCATTTAGAGGGCAGCTGTAACACACATTGTAGCTTCTTCTCTACTGGGAAACATCCTCTCCTCTGGTTATCTACAACCTTCAACAAATCAGCATGGAGCACACTGAGTGTTTCATTTGGAACACAGATTAGAGCAGAAACAAGCAGCTAATGTAGACTCTGTGTCTAGCTCGCAAAAAGTACAAGCAAGCTAAGAAGAAAATCATTACAGTAATTGACTAAAGCAGAAAAAGGCAAGATTGTTTTGTTCATCCATTATTTGGTGTATAGTGTATGACTCAATTGCTACAGAGTAAAATAAAATTAAACTCCAACTTTATTGTCCACCAGAATGTTAAAGCAGCACAAGAACGTGTAACATGTCGAAAAATATTGAAAACAAAGCATTTAACATTGAAACATTGCATTATATAGTGTGATTTGTGGCTGAAGATTTGAATGTATGATTCTGACTGCTCTTAGAATGAAAAAGCAAATATTCTTGGTAGCCAAATGTTGTGGAAGATTAGCTAACGCAGTTTTAAGACAGAACATACTGGATCTGTTTTTAGGGTTATTGATCTACATTCCTCCCCTCAGGTATGTGCGCATTCTGGGTAATGTCGTCCATGCTATCCAGATCAAAACCAAGCTGTGCCAGCTAGTGGAGGTGATGATGGAGAGACGAGATGACTTGTCCTTCTGCCAGGAGATGAAGTTCAGGTTAGTGACAGTTACACATCACCTGTAAAATACTGACAAATCTTAAAGCTGGTCCCTTAAAGTCTGTTGTTTTTTTCTACTTCAGATCAAGTGGTGTATTTTTCTTTTTGTCAGTTTGTAGCTGTCATTCCTGCTCTGTTGTTTGTAGGAACAAGATGGTGGAGTACCTGACCGACTGGGTAATGGGAACCTCCAACCAAGCTGCTGATGATGACATCAAGTGCCTGACAAGGTAAAGCTCTGTTACACATCTCCTCACAATACAGCAACTGAGGCGAGCACAAGAGAGCTCACTTCTTACCATTTCCTCATCCCTGTTTGTGTGTGTGTGTTTATGTTTGTGCGCGGTTGCGTGTGTGTGATGTGCAGGGACCTGGACCAGGCCAGTATGGAGGCAGTCGTGTCTCTGCTCGCTGGTCTTCCTCTGCAGCCTGAGGAGGGAGATGGAGTGGAACTGATGGAGGCCAAATCCCAACTCTTCCTCAAGTAAGAACATGGAAGCCACTCAAAACTGAAAAACAATGAATGGAAAATACCACTAATTATGAAAACTAAAGGCCATAACTCACAGTTCAGTGTGAAATTTGAAAAGCCTTCACCCAGCTTTTATTCCGAGCGTATAATTTTGCTAACCAGGTAGCTTAACACAATTGTTCTTGTACACAGGGTTATTTGTGTTGCTGCATACTGCTGTGACAGTTGGCGACAAGATCATTCCGTTTGCACTGGAATTGTCATGTGGGGGTTTTTTTTCTGGATGAAAGATACAGGCTTGAGACTCTTCCTTGTAACAAAACTGAGCACCTGTAGTAGGCCTTATGAACTTCTCTATTTGCATATTCATTTAATCTTGAGATGAAATGAAAAATGCCTTTTTAACCCTTTTAGATCATATCCCCAGTCATATTGTGCACCTATTTACCGATATATGCCAAAAAATACAAAAAATTTCTTTGTATTCTTATATCAAAATCCAATCATGTTTTCCTCCTGTAAAACAAAATCTGACTTGTGCTTACGTAGACTTGAACCAATCAATTTCAACCAATAATATCATGACACACCATCAATCAATTTTCAACTTTTAGTGCCTAAGATCTAAGATTCACTATGACATGCCCACTTTTCAATGTTCAAATCAAAATCCTCCCCACGTTATGTCACGTCTGTCTATCCTGTTTCACTCGGAAATAAGTCACAATACGGAAGTGAGATACTCTTGAAATGCTGTTTCATCTGGACTTTAATATGTGTTAATATGAATCTACCTTACATTCACCTTTAAAGTTGCAATACATGACATTCAGCCACTAGATGTTGCGCTATAGCACCAACATTTTAGACCAAAACAAATGTGTATCGTTTACTCAGTAAAGTTGGGGAAAAAAAGAAAGAAAGCCAACAACTCACAAAACTCAGATCAAACTGTTAAACTAGGCAGTACTGATCAAATATGTATCAAAATTCTGTTACTGCATTGCCAATGTCTTGCCTCAAATGTCTCCAGATATTTTGCGTGTGAGGTGTTTAGGGAGCATCGGTAAACTACCTATATCCTACATGTGAGGAATTTAGGGATCATGAGTGAATTATAGCATATACTGATAGCGTGCATGTGAGGAGTGTAGGGAATGTCGATAAATTGTAGAGTCTATTGATAGGTACAACTCTCTAGGTATTGAGAAATCGGCCTGTTCCGAACAGGCACATTTTGAACGGGCACTGCACTAGTATAAATAAAAACGGCCATGTTGGCCTCCTGTACCTGGTGGTAAATTACAGAAGCTTTTTCTAAAGACACTGCTGCTTTTGTTGTTGTTGTCGTTCTTGTGGTGCTGTGCAGGTACTTCACCCTGTTCATGAACCTGCTGAATGACTGCAGTGAGGTGGAAGATGAGGGCCAGGCAGTTGGGGGACGCAAGAGAGGAATGTCCCGCCGCTTGGCCTCACTTCGCCACTGCACCGTCCTGGCCATGTCCAATCTCCTCAATGCTAACGTAGACAGCGGCCTCATGCACTCAATCGGTAAGTCAACCATATTATGGAACTATCTGATGGAGCATTTGAAAAATGTTTTGGTGTGCACGGAAGTTACGTTGGGAAAATTCCTGCCTCCCTTCCTCCCACCCCCCTACCAGGTCTGGGCTACCACAAAGATCTGCAGACTCGAGCCACCTTCATGGAGGTGCTGACCAAGATCCTGCAGCAGGGGACAGAGTTTGACACGCTGGCTGAGACAGTGCTGGCAGACCGCTTTGAGAGGCTGGTGGAGCTGGTCACCATGATGGGAGACCAGGGAGAGCTGCCCATCGCTATGGCTCTGGCTAATGTTGTTCCTGGGTCCCAGTGGGTGAGCAGCTCTTCTAGATTTAGGAGTTTCACATGATGTGTCAGTTTACATAATATTAAACTACTTTCATCCAACATTCAATATCTGTTCAGACTAGTATTTGATTCAAATAGTTGAATAATGCAGTTGTTCCTCAGTGCTCATCACATGTTAGAGGTCTTCACAGTGTACTCTTGTATTGTTTTGGATCAGGTCTAACAGAGCACAGAGCCTGAAGAACAAAAAATATGTAACTGATTACTTATAGTCTGGACTGTATGTCAGCACAACATCCTAAAAATTGGAACCAACAGAGAACAGTGCAGCAGGAGATGGTAACACTTCTCCATAGTTCCCTATAGTGTCCTAGAAAAGAACTGATATAGAAGTGTCAATTCATATGGATGTTCCCAGAGTTGTCTGCAATTTCTTTCCAGGTTCTTGTTAATATCTGCTAATGAATTTATTCCAAATCATTTATAGTCTTGAGTCTTTCAGTCAGTGCACAGCAGGTGAGCTGAACATGGACATTTCCAAAGAGAAAGAATAATACTAATACTAAATGAATATATCTTTCTTTGACCTATTCTTTAAAGAGATTTTTTTCTGGAAATCAATAACTGCCTATGAACTCAAAATGACTGTGTGAGAATGTTGTCTTCTTTCTCTTCACCTAGCACCAAATTACACAAGCCTTTTTAAGAAACGTCCAAATTACCAGCAGTTTTCTGGCCAACCATTATGATTGTTGATTTCCCATTTGAAACTGTAATATTAGCATTGTTGGTCTAAAACTTTACTGTGGTCTGTTAACACATTGATTGAGTTTGCAGAGAATCTTAGTTTTCTTTGTGCCATTACAAACCCTTTACACTGTTTTCCACTTTGTATTTATACACTGATAAACTGTCATACTATAACAGTTTTTTAGCTATGGGAATGGCAGTGCTGAAACCGATGCTATTTCTGATATTTCCAGGATGAGCTAGCCCGGGTCCTGGTGACGCTTTTTGACTCTCGTCACCTCCTGTACCAGCTGCTGTGGAACATGTTCTCCAAAGAGGTGGAGCTGGCCGACTCCATGCAGACACTCTTCAGAGGAAACAGCTTGGCCAGCAAAATAATGACCTTCTGTTTCAAGGTAGAAAACAGCAAGTTACCTGAGATCTGCATAAAAATATCTAAACATGTTGACATTATTAGATTACATGTTCAACTGGAATACTTGATGAAATGATTAATATCACCTACTCTATCTGGTTGCATGTACATTACTGACTGAGCTATGTGTGGTGTTTGACATCAGGTGTACGGGGCAGCATACCTGCAGAAGCTACTGGAACCTTTATTAAGAGGAGTCATCACCACTCCTGAACACATCAGCTTTGAGGTGGACCCCACCAGGTAAGAGCCTGCATCATTGCTGTGACAACAGGTTGCAGTCATATAGTTAACATTTCATAAATCACACAGCAGCTAAACATTGCTCATTAACTAGAAATGTCATCCACTCTTCAGGCATTAGAAATGATACCTACTGTCCACACGGTGGTGCCGTGTTCCTACCACGTGTTCCCTAATCTTGTATTGCACATTCAGAAATGTCCCATCCACACATTTCCTGACTCCAGCCTGAGCCCTTTTCTGCTTCTTTTTAACTTATTGACAAAATATTGAATACAACAGATAACCAATAGAGAACTGTGAACATGTATGTTTGACATTTGCCACTGAACTCAAATTCCAAAAGGACAACAAACCAAACAAACAAAAACAGACAATAGAAAATCTTTCAGTAAAATTTGTCTCTCTTGCCAGTGCATAGTTCAAACCTGACCAACCTTGGTCCATGCGTCCACTATGTGGAACACTGAAGCCGTTTCTACAGTTACGGTAACCACCGTCTTCAAGAAAGAAGGAACATGTCACTTAGTGCAGCGGTATGGCTCAGTGACGTGTTTTTAATAGTTTTTGGAGAACAGTGGAGGTCTACAGCACAGAGAATTAAGATATATCAGGCTTTGGATACACACACAATACTTGTAAGTAGTGAGTTCATCGCTGGTTTGGCACATGAGATTTGTTGAGAATAAGAAAAATATAGAAAATCGCCAGCCATATCCTTTAACAATACTTTTAACTCATAAGTCAAAGTTTAGGACCATTCTTAAGACCATTCTTAGATTTAGACATACCAGCTATGGTATGCTTTGAATTGTGAAGCCTAAGAAATGTAAAGTGTTTATACCAGCTGACAGCCTGAGACATTCGTTGTTTCTCTCATCAGACTGGAACAAGGTGAGAACCTGGAGGAGAACCAGAGGAACCTGCTGCAGATCACTGAGCGCTTCTTCCAGGCCATCATCGGCTCATCCAGCGAGTTCCCTCCGCAACTCCGCAGCGTCTGCCACTGTCTCTACCAGGTAGACCCCTCCCCCCTCCCCCCACTCCACCATGGCCACCAGCTGCTCACCCTGCCCCTCTGCCCTTACCTGTTTGTGTGCAGTGTCACTTACACATTTCAAGCTCCTGCCTCTCCACTCTGAGGTTTCCTGAAGCTGCTCAACTCACTGCTCTCTACATCACACGCATCAGTGCACAGCTGTACATATCTCCCAGCTATATAGATTCTGCTCTTCTGTTTGCTCATTTTTATGTCCCAGAGTTTCCACACACTCAGTGTTTACTCCTGGGGATTTTATACTATAATGTCAGGACAGGGAACCACCTGAAGCATCATGGGACAGTAACATTTACAAGTCATTTTAAACCAGGACCTTATTTTCTTGGTTTTTGCCATCAGTTCATTGTTTATTTACCTCACTGTAGAAGCGCAGCTGTCCAGTAAACATCTGAACACAGTCTGTAGTAGATAAACCAAAAAGCAGTGAAAGCACTTGACCCATTGATGACCCATTCCCTGAAACTGGAAGAAATCTAAACATCAATCCATTAGTTGAATTGTTTAGTGGACTCATAATGTGTTAACACAAAATACATCCTGGTTGTAAAGTGACAGGCACTTTCACAGAGAATATCTGCATTTTTAAAATGTTAAAGTGTCATCCTCTACCTTTTTTTCCAAATGAAATTTCAAACTTTAACAAAGAAACAAAAACATTTATAGTCTTACATTTTAGATAGTACTATATATATATATATATATATATATATATATATATTATAATAATATCACTGGTGGCTGCAGTATATAATGTAAATCGCTAACTGCACTGTTTCCCACATGTTTTTTGTGTCTTTGAGCTCATTGTTTTGGTTTTCAGACTCACCTCTCACCAACCTTGTTTCCAGCAGCTCTGCTAAACCCACTGTACACTACCTGCCCAGCACCAAACAGCTGACACAGACAGTTAGCTGTAGACTAGCTGGTGAACATAGTGGAGCATTTAGCAGCTAAAGAACCAGATATTTTATGCAGGAGTTAAAGAGCTAAAAGAGAGCAAATAACAGAAACAGGACTCTAAATGAATGCTAATGTTACTTTGTGTCTGCTTAATGTGGAAAGTTTGTTGTCATATAGTTATATGTCAGATGTTGTTTTTTTACAGCTTGTTCCGCTTCCCCCAAGTTGCCGAGAAAATCAATTAATGCAGATTTGAAGCTACTATTTTAGTGAAGTATAATCAAAAAACCTTTCTTGCACTCAAAACACATGAACCTAACATTGATTGCTTCAGCTTTGTACAGTCACACAGAAAACTTCCAAACACAGCTGGTCTAATGAGTTTCCAAAGCAGCACGTGCAAGGAAACTGCAAGAGTACTGAAAAAAACAGGACTCCCAGAAACACAGACTCAGATCTTTTATATGGAAAAGTATATAAAATATAGTAACTAATTTACACCCTCGGTTGCTGCATTTACTGCATCGCACCTGTACGAGGTGCAATGTAGTGTATGTCAACAGTGGATGTAGTATCTGATGAGATTTTGTGATTGATGGCAAAAACTATCAGGATGAGGCCCTGTATGAAAACAGATAGAAATTGGGACAGGGTCAGATTTAATAGACTATTGGGTAAAATTCTCACACATAACACTGCAATGATTCTCCTGTCACACATGTAATAGCGCAAACATAAACAGGTATTAACTCTATGGCTGTGATCACACTTAATCTGTCAGTACATTTCCTCTACATAACTCAATTATGCACACAAGAAGTTTGGATTAATCTGAGGAGAAGAAAATCATCTGTGCAGCTCTGTGCTTCCATGTCTGTGTGGCATATCAGCTGTACATTGTTCAGTTTGAAACCAGTGACACAAAGAATAGGTCACATCTACACTAATAAATGACACAATGAAGCACTAGGTGTGATCACAGCATAGGAGAATGACAACTGACTGTCTGATGTCCACTGAGTGAACACAACACTGAGTTTGACTTGCTTTTTATTCCACCTAAATATCCGAGCAGCTTCACACTGCTGCTGCCGCTGCTGCTGCCGCCACACCCTTCCTACACTGGAAAAGAAGCTCCCTCCTCTGCTCGCACTCAACAGCTCAATGAATAGATAACATTGTGTTTAATTAGCTACTAATGAAAAATGCTTAATACACACACCCATATAAAGTGGTTTGGGTTTCTGATCATAGATTTTGTATTTTTCCATCTGATAACATCTTTGATTTCTCATTCTCCATTTTGGTTTTCCTTTTGCAGCTGTGTAGGCACACACACACACACACACACACGCACACGCACACTAAAAGAAATCAAACCACACCAGCGCATGCATGGACACGCTTCAAGTCCCCCTGAGCAGCGATGAACTTTTTTAACAGCAGTTTTGACGTTTTTTTCTGTTTTTACTAGATGTGAATGTGTGTACACCTGGAGTGGTTAGGGCTGTGCTACGTGTGTGTGTGTGTGTGTGTGTGTGTGTTTGTGTGTGTGTGTGTCTGTGTGTAAGCTGGTGCTGTGACCATGATTGTGCTCATCTCTGTTCTGTAGGCTACTTGCCACTCTCTACTGAATAAAGCAACAGTAAAAGAAAAAAAGGAAAACAAAAAAGCAGTAAGTTTGGAGAATCTATTTTCCCTCAGACACTTTTCCCCCTAAAGCAAAAAAGCCTTTTTTGCATTTTACTCATTTGATTTATTTTCTTCATTTTTTTAAAAAAAAATTGGTTTTAATTTGGTGTTTCTCTGGAAATGTTTTATTCTTTTCTCCATATTCAACTTTTGTGTACAACCCTCTCTGAAAATCATTGTACTAATATCGGCGCCATTTTTATGTATCTTCAATTAACAGTTCTCAGGAAACAGTGGCATTCTTTCTTCTCTTTTCTTTCTCGACTCTCTGTTTGCACTCCAGGAGACATTTTCTCAGAACATTTCATCTGCACTCAAATCATGTTTCTCCACCTTATACGAATCATTTTAATAAATCAACCCACACACACCCCAGCACGCTTCACCTGCTCCACCTTTTATACAAGACATGAACAGTCTTTAGATGAAATATTCTGATAAACTGGCCTCTCACTGTCATGGGTTGACTTCCACAGCTCTATGGTGTTTTTCTTCCTGCCGTATATCAACAGCAACTTGAGAACATGATCCTGTACATTCATATTTTTCCTCAGTGCTTTCCCTCAAAACCCTTGCCTTCCTACTTGAATATAAACGTCTCATGTACAGATTTGCCCTGCTCTTTCTTAAAACTGTATATGTGACCCTCAAACATATGCATTCTTGATTCTTTGTGCTCACAGGTTTAGAAATGGCAATGTCCATATATTCTAAAAGGTTTGGGAGCTTCAGTATTGTTTATTTCTCCAGGACGATGTGGGTGCTCGCTTTTTACTTGCAATGCAAGCAGGGTTTTAGTTTGATAGCATCTAGCTTTGAGGCTGTAGAGATAGCACATTAACCAGAAACAGACATTTTGGCCTTTTGTCAAGTTACCTCTGGAATTAAAGGGGACCCATTATGCTTTTCCTTATTTTCATCCATATATATATAATATTTAAATGTCAGATGTTCATATTAAATGTGGCTAAAGTGTCAAATAATGACATAAATGTATGTAGATGTAATCCCTGTGAGCAAAAAGCACTGGCTTCAGGGGGTAGTCACACCCAGCCATGACTTGAGTCGAGTTTTTCCATTACACAGCAGTGCAAAGTAAAATAAGTAGTTTATCTGTTGGAGGTGTGCTTGTCGTCTGCAGCTCTTCATCAAACTTCATCACCACTGTGCTGTTTCTGCTTGTACTATTCCTCCCTGCATTCTAAGTGATCTGCTCAACAAAGAGCACCAAATTTCTCCATATCTTGGTGTGTTGCCTGGTTTTTAGCGCTGCTAACAAAGCTCTGCTAATTCAGTGAGGAACACATTTAATTTCCTGTAAATTCTTCATAATAAAAGTCTCCCATTATTTAGTCATTTAAAAGCAGGAAATGTTGGGTTTACATCTGCAGCAACATGACACGACTGTGGCTGCTCCTTGGCAGACTTCTTGAAAGCTGGCCAATCAGAACAGAGTAGGCTCATCGGGAGGGGGGCCTTAAAGAGACAGGAGCTAAGACTGCCTGTTAGAGACAGAGGCTGAACTAAGGGGCTGCATTAAAAATGATAAAAAAAAATAGAACTGGAAATTAGTGTAATAAGTCCTTTAACTTAATGTGTTACAGCTCGACTGCTAACTCTTAAGTGTTTGTCATTTCAACCAACAAAAGCCTTGATCAGCACCTGATAAAAAATTTATACGTCTTTTTTTTCCTAATGAAAAAGAACGAGTAAAGATTAAAAAAAAGAAGTTATAAATTAGAAACTCTGGATTTTTTTTCTTAATGAGAATGGGATCCAAAGCAGCTATTGGAGCCCAGCCCTAGATGGAAACAGTGTGGTTAACATGTTGGCCGACGTCATTGTACCTGGAAGATTAAAAAGTACATCTACCGGGAAACAGATTACTCATTTCTGGCTGAAAATAGATCATTTCTCTCTCTTTTTTTCCCCAAACAAATATATTTTCTGTGTTTATTATAGCAACAGGAAATGAGGGGGGAGAGAGAGATGGGGAACAGCATGCTGCTGCTAGACTCGAAATGCTGACTTTCCGGTCATGTGGCACGCATCTCTACCAGTGGGGTTGCCATGGCTACCATGCGAGAAACCGAACTATCTAAATATGTTTTTAGTTGGTTTTTAGTTTTAATTTTTCGTTCTATAAAAGCACATGGAGAGAGCAGACCCACCTAAAGGGAGAGCAGCTGCCCATGAGTGACACACAAAAAATGAGCACTGCACACCGTCCTGGAGGGTAAAAAAACTGCAAATGTTTTTACTAACAATCTATTGCAATGATAATTGGTCAAAGCCATACCACTTTCTTATTAGTGAGAAAGGAAAGGAAAAAGAATGTAGTTTAAACCCATGAGTACAATGTGTTAAGCAAAACACAGGAAATCTGTGCAACCAAGCCTATATTAGATTTTATACAGTTTAGCAGAGTCTTGCGGGAGAGCAATGGAAATTCTGAATATGAATTTAGGAAGTGATGCTGTCAAGTTGAAAGCACATGCTCTTGATATATGTGAGAAATAAACAACATACAGCTGGCATCTGTATGGGAAATGAAAATTCACCCTAAAACTCAAAACTTGATACTCCTACTTTTCACTGTCCAGACTAGATGTGTAAACAGTTACAAGGACATACTAACCCTTGTGTATAACCACAGTGTGATATCCCAGCTGAAAAAACACTGAACTCTTAGTGATTAAAGGAATAGTCTGACATTTTTGGTATTCCCTCTTGCTGTCTTACCAGCCAAATGAGAAGATAGACATCAGTGTCATCTCTGTGCATTTAGTAAAGAGAGAGGTCCAGGAGGTGGTTAGCCTAGCTTAGCACAAAGATTGGAAGCAGGGGCAAACTGCAAACTTTGCTGTGTAAAAAGAAAGAAAAGAAAATGCACCTTCCAACAACTTCACCAACCTTCTCATCTTCTCATTTTAATCCCTGTTACAAATGTAGACATTGGGATTTAAAGGTAGTTACATTGTTGTCTTAAAGTAGTGATTCCCAAAAGTTTTCTGTCATGCCCCCTTTGGACTCAGACTTATAGACCTTTTTCTCAGCAGGAATATTGACCTGTCATTGCAGGAAATGCACAGGTGACTGCAGTCTCCACTACAGCAATCATTGTAATCCAATGAACAATGTCAGTACTTACACCTGAGTTTGACCAGTCAAGTGTCTGCTGTGAAAAGGTCTGTCCAACTTGAGTTTCACTACACATATTGCCCAGATTTGTTTGTTTGTTGTATTTGTTTTCTTGCCAAATAGCCATTACTGCAGCACTGCAGTAATATCCACCAGCTGTTGGATATTACCAGATATGGCTCAGCAAGTATAGTTGAAGAACATAAACAATCTAGCACCTTAGTTTTTAGATGGAGAAACTTTGAAAATATAGCCAATTATAGGAAATGTTAGACAGGCCATAATGTTATTTAATGGGCCCATATTTTATAGTCCATAGATGTCCGTGTAACATTCCAGACCTGGCAACACCACTACAAGGATAGGACTTTTTTTTAAAATGCAGTCACAGCATCTTCTCTCTCTGTTTCCAGTCTTTATGCTTAACCATTCTGAATAAAATCCCACATCACTTTCTCTACTAGATGCACAGAAATTAAATGATCAATGTTAACTGACAATTTTAAGAGGGCAAACAGCTTGCTTGCCAAAAATGTTGACTGTTTCTTTAAAACATGAAAAATGTTTGGCCTCTAATTTGTAGAAACATAAAAGATTATTCTTATTATTATTTAGTATTGTTTATAATGAGAATGCAATGAATTATGTTTGTGGGTGGACTTTCTCTTACTTGTTTCTGTAGGTGCCTCGGTAAGGACAGGCTTGGGATGTTTGTTAACTGCTGTAGCTGAATCTTCCTGCAGTGAGCATCTACATCTAGAGGGAAGCTGATGTTGGCTAGAGGCATTGGTGAGAAAGCACTGTTAGGTGGCAGTTGCTGCACTGCAGGTAGCACTGTTGAATGGGACCAAGAGACGATGATGATGATGATCATCATCATCATCATGGAGGGGAGGACTGTTGGCGTGTTTTGTTACAATGGCTTCCAGTAGAGACCCAGAGTCATTGATAAATATTTTCAATATGTTCCATAGTTTCTTCACAACATAACAACAAAATAATGTACATTTGTGTGTTTAAATCACCTTCACACGCTATAGCTCTGAAACTCCACCCGAAGTAATGTTTTTAGTTATTTATTCAACCAGTTAAACTTTATTTGTATAGCACCTTTCATGCAGGTGCAATTCGTAGTGTTGATGACTGAAAAGCAGATAATAACACAGAACAAATGGAGATAGTACAAAGACCATTGCATGTGAGAAACAAAAAAAGATGAATATATTGGTGATGCAAGATGCATTACTCTGTAGAAGTCGTAGAATCACTGATTCCTGATCCGTCTTCATCACTGAAGCTCCTTCAAACATCCTTTGAAGTCTTTAAGATCTCTTCAGGCATCAGAAGCCAAAACTACAGGCAATTTGCTCTATCCAGATTTTTTTTTACATAACCCTAAGCATTAGAGCCAGGCTGATAAATTGACCAACTGATATAGCGGCCAGTCTTAGCCAGTCACACATGCAGTATATCAGTACATGCAATATATGTTGGTCAAAGTAAGAAAATGTAAGCAGAGAAATGTGGAAGACATGTTAGAGCTCATTTAAAAACAGTGTCTCCATTACATAATATGTCCACCAGAGAGCTGACAAGTTTACATTTACATTGTTAAATGTCTTGCTCACTGCATACCTTGGTATGTAATAACTGTAATAACCAGATTTAAGGGATCCTTATCAAAAATGATTATGTATGTTAGTTATTAAACTCTGAAATTCCCTCTGAATATTGATATCTGTATCAGCCTTAAAAAATCCAGTCTGGCCATACTAAGCTTGACTGTATTTATAATGTTTCATTGTTCCCCATGATGAAATAAGAGGAGGGATTGTGGATAAGCTCCCATCTATCTGTCCATTCATCAAACACTACATCTAGGACACGTCTACACATAGGGAAACCATGCACCTTATTCTCTGTTCTTTCTTTAATCGACGTGTCTGATGACTCTTATCATAGAGAATATAACATTACACTAACAGCTTTAGTGAGGGTGCTGCAGTATTTGTTTAATTGTCTGTATATCAAGGGCAATACATCTTAATTTTTGCCATCAGAGCAATTCCATTTTCTGTCGTCAACCATATTATACAATGTGCAAGCCTACACCTCTCCATTTTATCCTCATTTAACAATTTTCTCACTATGATGGATGACAATAAATACAAAAATGTCACAACATTTAAGTTGGCAGTCCAAGACAGAAGCCCAAATGTAATGTTGTGGTTACTTAATATTTATGTCCACAGAGAACATGCAATATATCTCAGAAGAGGTCATCCACCTTACATATCATTCTTTTGTTATTCTTTTTGTTACAAACTGTCATGGAGTCAGTCACATTGTGGGAACATGGTTTGGTTGATCTCTTTTCACAAGTCCTCATTTTTGCTTCTGTTTATTGTATCTCCTACAGTATATTTAAAACATAGGTGTATGTATTTCATTTTTTTTTTTTTGGAGAGGTTTTGCAGTTAAGTTTACACTGGCATTGTTCTAAATTTGTCAGATAAAACCTTTATACCATTTGTTTAACATTTGTCTTACCAATACCATCACATAGTTAATAAGTAGTTTCCCAGGTCTGGAAAACACCCCTCAAGTAAGACAAAAGTTGTAATGTGTTGGATTGCTGTTCTCCACAATGTCATATTTTTCTTCCACTGTGAACAAGGCAGAGATTTCAGCAGCTGAAAGTTCAGGTCTTAATCAGGTTCAAATTGAGATTATTTGGTGTTGAGGGTGTTTTAAATGGGCAATATTTGGTGTTGGCTGTAAAACACAGTGAAATGCTCAGTACGTTTAGCACCCCAAGTCTTACACAGGTCATGTAAGACTGCTGGTCTGCAGCAGCAGAGCGGTGCTTGACTGACAGTTTCATCTGAAAGGAGGCATGACTGCAAAGATGCTGCTGCTGACCCCTGTCACTGCACCAGCATCTTATGGAATTCCATTGACCTGCTGTCTTTACAACTGCACATGTGGTGCTATAATCAAAAAAAGGATGAAATTGGACACACTGATGTAAACCAAACAAAACTACTGAACTCGTTTCTATGTAGCATGATGATTCAATCACATTTCTGCCTCACTTTTTGAGGTTTGAACTTCGTTCACTTTCTCCACAAGACCACAGAATGGGGAAGCATTTGTTGAATACTGTGCGAAATAATGTGTTGTCGTTGAGTAACATTGATTAAGGAAAAAGGTTTTAGTCTAGGTTCTGAGTCATCCCTGAGGGAGTTCTCCAGGAGCTGGAGAAACAGCAGACCACTCCCCATTGTCTGGCTTTTTTTAAATATGCAGTTAAGTCATATTCTAGGGAAAGAGAGGTCAATCTAACGTGATTATCTACTCCTCGATTATTATTTTTTCAACTTTAACCACTACTTTACTTGCAACATGCATCCTTTAGAACTTTCATATGCACGTGTCAGTTATTCTTCCTACTTTGAAAAAACAAAGATGTGTGTGTGCTCCAATTCCTGTACTAAAAAATGTCCTGGAAAATGATCTCCTGAAAAGAGTGGGAATTCAGCATAGGAAGAATTGTGGGCAGTTTGTTGGGCAGTGAATGTATGGGTGTGTATGCTCATGCATGCAGATACAGTATGTGTTGTGTGGGTTAACGTCAGTGCTCCCTTTATCGGACATACCTCAAGTCTATCTGATAAATGTAGAAATGAAGGCCCAGTTTTTTAACATTGCATCATTACTTTACAGGACAATATCTTCAAAGTATCTTTTGCTAAACAAAGAGTACAGTCTAGACCTGCTCTATATGAAAAATGTCTTGAGATAGCTGATTTGGCGCTATATAAATAAAATTGAATTGAATTGCTAATCAAACTCATACTACTGTAGGATTTAAATGTGACTAAACAGTCTAGTGAGGTACAGCAGCTGTGGTCACTTTGAATGATGTCAATTACAGAGGATTCCATGGGTGTCAGGTTGTTACAGCGGGAGAAAATAGACATTTCAGACCAATCCTGTAACATTACCAACATCTTTGCTGCCATTCATGCCAAATATTCATTGTTTCACTTGAATTCTGAAGCGGTGTGTTAAGTGAAACATTAATTTCTCAGGGTGTACTGACTATACAGATTGGCAGAGAATACGTTGATTTTGCTGCAGGAGATTTTTTTTAATGATTTTTCGCCACTGTGACAATGTGCCCCAGTTGGAATCTATTGTGGCCAATGTAGTTTAGGCTGACCACAGCCACTGTTCTTCATGATATTAGGACAATATCTGGTTGCTGCTACTTGAATTTTCCACCTTTCATAGTCTTGTATTAAGGGATCATACCAGTTTATTACAACTTGGGATCTAAAGAGTGAACAATAGATTGTTTGATTGCGATTATGTTAAAAAACAGGAATAAATAACCTTAAAACACTCAAGATATCATCTACTCTGGAGACAGTCTCCTTAACCACCTCTGCATGTCTTCCAACTTTTTAAACACGTTATCAGTCTAATTTTGCTAATCCCCATTGTTTTTCAGATACAGTGGAAAAGCAAACAGGAATGCCCAAAAGAGACTTATAGTTCCTTGTGTAGTTCCTGTGGCTCCTTAGTACTCCCAACTATTATGTCAAAAATGTGCCTAAGTTTGACCAAATTTGTTTCTAACTTGTTTCTATACGATTGCTTGTGTTTGTGTTTGTGCTCTCAGACTTCAGAATTAACTTGGCAAGTTCAGTCTTATTATTACCGATAGGAATGGTTGGCAGAACTACAATAATGAGACCCATGTTGTAATAAACCAGGCTCTTCCTTCAATGGGCAAAGGATAACGATACTTGCTACTATTTAGAATGGTCTGGGTCTTGCGACACGTGTGATAATACATATTAGGGATTTGTTTGGACTTTTTAGCTTGTCATCCATCCATCCTTCTACATGTTGTTGACTGATTGGAAGCTTGACGAGAGAAAAACTGAAATCTCAGCAGCACTGACTGTGTCCGATTCTGGAACATATGACGTTAAGTTGTGTCTCCTCTGGAATGCATCGCACACAACCCTGCTTTGCCTCAAAGCAAGATGTGATGTGCAGATTGTGCTGTTTTTGGATGGTCACTTGTGCGGCTCATCTACTGCTTTGCACCACAACTCATGGCTCTACATCTGTCACCGTCTGATTTTTTTTTTTTTTTGTGATGATGAATTCCAGTTCAGATTCTTTTTTTCCCCTACAGAGAGAAGACGGTTGGGTTCCTTGTCTTTCTCTCTGTGTCTTACTTCTTACTTGGGCTTTAATTGGAGTAACTTCCTCACTCTCGTTATAGTCCAACATGAATTGGGATTGTTTCTAAGTCTCTCTTCATATGTCTTTCTCCACTGTTCCTCCTCCTGAACCCAACATCTTACTGTTTTTGTCATGGCTCACCTCACTCTGCTCTTTCACCTGTTACACATATTGACACATATATATTCTTTTGTTCTCATCGTTCCCTCATTTGTGCTCCTTAATTTATGGAAATCCATATTCAATATTTTCTCCTTTCCTTTGCTTAAACCCGGTCCCCTGCTCAAACCTCTCTCCTCTGTTCCATTTGTTCTACATTTCCCCGTCATTTTCCCCTCCTTTGTCTTCCCCGGCTCCTTCCATCCTCCTTCACACAGGTGGTGAGTCAGCGGTTCCCACAGAACAGCATTGGTGCGGTGGGCAGCGCCATGTTTCTGCGCTTTGTCAACCCAGCAATCGTTTCCCCTTATGAGGCTGGCATCTTGGATAAGAAGCCCCTGCCCAGGATAGAGCGAGGTCTCAAACTCATGTCCAAGGTAAGAGTGATTGGGATGGTCTTGTGATGCAGCTGAATAGAGGTAGTAATCATTGTGAATGGTTTCAGTCCTTCTGTTGGGTCATATATAGTCATCAAGGGGCTGTTTTTGTAACAGCAACATGTGCTAATGATTAAAGCGGCTACAATCTTAGTTGGTACAATGTGCTGTCTGACCACGTTGGAGGGCAAAAGTGTTTATGGTCATTCTGAACGGCTACATGCGGGAGCGCTGCAATGATGGATCAATTAGTCCATCGAAAGAAAATTAATGGCAACTATTTTGATAATCGATTCATCGTTTAGGTTATTTTTTAAAGCAAAGATGAAAATGTGAGAATTTGCTGCTCTTGTTGGTCTTATATGATAGTAGATTAAACATGTACAGGTTTTGGACTGTTTATTTGACATAATGAGACATTTAATGATGTGACCTTTTGAATCCTAGTCTTGGTGTTTAAGCACTCATCATAACTAGATAATGCTTTTGCTGTATGCTGAAACACAGTCTAACTGTATTACAAGTCGACAAGGTTCATCTACTGACTCATTTAATGTTTGCTACTCTCAATGCTAACATCAGCCTACATAAGCTACTGGTCTACCAGACCAAGTCAGTTTATAGTGGAAGAACATTGTGTGTATTGTATTGAGCAAGCATGTGTTTTATTCCTTATGAATACAACTTTTCATTTGTTGAATCTTCTTTCAAAAGTTACATAGACAAAAAGTAGCTAATCTTTTTTTTTTTTTTTTGCAATATCCATCTTCCTTTATATTTCATATCTGTATATTCCTGTCTTTTCCTCCAGATTCTGCAGAGCATTGCCAATCATGTCTTGTTTACAAAAGAAGAGCACATGAGGCCTTTTAATGACTTTGTGAAGAGCAACTTTGATTCAGCCAGGAGGTAAGACACTGATACTGACTCCCCTCTTTCAGTCTCTGAACACAGAAATCCCTGTCACTCAGTTCCCCCCAAATATAACAGTTACAGTCATAAACTCTGGACGTGTTGTATTGCTTTGGGAAGAAGTGTCCAATTATAGTTTGGTTAAAAGTATTGCTTTGCTGAAAACTTTGTATGGTGGCATCTGAAAGGGCTAAAACTAGAGGTTGTCATCGCTTCAAAGAAATGGACCCTTGATACTGTATAAATAAAGCAAGAACGCTTAAATATTCAAGGAAATGTGAATGTTAATGTGATAAGAAGTAAATCACACTGGCAGATATAACATTAAATATCAATGAATTTTCATAAATGTCATCTGCATTTTGATGCATTGTAGCCTTTTGGGTTGTACCACTGATATTGACATATGTCTGAGGCCTACATTACCCATAATGGACCTTGACAGCTTGGCATGTGCATAGATGGACCTCAAAGGGGGCTTGAGCATCTGCCCATTTGGCCTCCTGGAGAGAAAGCGCCCTTTCTCTGGGGTGTTTTTTTAATAAATAAATAAATTCCTGTTATTCCCGCTACATCCAGCGTGACACAGCCCAGCTCCTACGATGATTGGCTGGTCAACATCCGTCATCATCTCGGGGCAGAGTCGGACTGGCCATCTGGAGCTCCAGGAGAAATCCTGGTGGGCCAGTCACTATGTGGGCTGCTTGAGCAAAAACAAGAGCCTCTTTCCTCCCTTGATGTCACCAAACATACAACCCCTTGTTTAGACTGGCTTTTTAACTTTATTTGGGGAAGAACAAGGTAAAAAAAGAGGTTATGTCTCTAATAGAGAGAGGTCTTAACGTTTTGGACTTTTCTTCATTAAACCATATTATCAAAATTAACTGGATCAAAACATTTCTAAAAGATTCAGTTAGCATGTGGAGTATAGTACATTTAAACAAATAGATCTAAGCATATATCTTCAAACACTCACATTTAAAACTATTCATTTATGCAAACTCTTCAGTGTTATACCTGATAAAGTAAACCTCATGTGGGTTCATATGTATGTTAATTTTAATCTTTTTTTTTCGTATTTTTGCATATTTCTAGATAACCAAATACCTTTGTTTTTCTTTAGTTTTTAACTCTTTGTCTATATCGTGATAATTCCCTGAAAACTTGTGATTATGATTTCAAAATGTATTGCTTGAAAAATGTTTCTCAATAAAATAAAATAAAAATAAAAAATAGAAAGGCCCTACATCAAATCGGCTTCAGTCAATGCCTGGTGCACTTCCTGGGGGCTTGGTCACCACATGTTGCCACTTCCTGTATCCGTTCTTTCAAATTAAAAGCCCCTCGGTCCAGCCATATACTAGGTTTTGACCAAGTCTCATTCATTTTCACACTTGTAGTCTTCAGCCCTAACCGAGGCTGACTCAAGTGACATCGCCTGAGGAAATTTATCAGATTTCAAACGGCTCCCTCTAAAGACAAAAAAGGGCTTATACTACTTTTTTCACATATGCACCCAGAAACACACGCTGATGTCAAATCAGTTAGTCTGTATTAGCAGAATGGATTCAACATGACACAAAATGTCTAAGGTTACAAGTTAAAATCCTTCATGACAGTGTCTGTCTATCCAAGTGTTTCTACAAAGCTCTGTTTTCCCCATACACGCTACAACAACAAGCCAGTGTTTCCACATTTACACACTATGGGTGACGTTTTAGTCTGGACAGAGAGCCAAAACGGAGAGAAAAAGATGCGTTTATGCATTTAACCGGCTTAGTGTGGGCATGGTCTCAGCTCTGAGATGAAAAACGAAGAACCCTGTAACTAAAGCAGTGAGGAGCCTGGTATGGTGTATCCTCTGTGTGTAGGTTGAGTGTGTTCTCTCTCCTCTCCACCACAGGTTTTTCTTGGATATAGCATCTGACTCTCCACCCAGCGACTCTGTCAACCACAGTCTGTCCTTCATCAGTGACGGTAATGTGCTGGCCCTCCACAGACTGCTGTGGAACAACCAGGAGAGGATCGGCCAGTACCTGTCCAGTAACAGGTCAGGATAGATGAGTTTGTAAAGCATAGTGATTATGTGTTCTATTGTATGTTCTCAATACTGTGCCAATCATTTCTGTTAAATGATGATCATGATCTTATTTCCAGGGACCACAAGGCTGTGGGCAGGCGACCTTTTGACAAGATGGCGACCCTCCTGGCCTACCTGGGGCCTCCCGAACACAAACCTGTGGCTGACACCCACTGGTCCAGTCTCAACCTGACCAGCTCCAAGTTTGAGGAGTTCATGACCAGGTAGGCTTACATTACATATATAACATTACATAATGTCTCCTCAAGCCAGAGCTCCTCTCTCTTTACCTTTCACAATAAAAAAGTCACACTGGGAGATTCTAAGTCTCTGCTGAGCCTCATCTCTCTTTTCATTATGTAGCTGTAATGTTTAATTTTTACATAGACTGATACTTAAGTGTGAAATGTGTTTCCACAGTGTGAGCATTGGCCATGCCATGTGATACATTATATAGTCAGAATATATTCAGGATGTTGGGGGAAATTAAAAATTGTTGGATGTTATGGGACAGAGTGAACTCAGCAGCCACATATTTCTTTGTTTAATATCTTCAGGTTAGGCTAACCCATTGTTGCTAACTTTGGAGCTAACCAGTCTGTGCTGTACATTTACTGCCAGACTGACAACTTATTGTTAACTTTTGCCTCTACTCCACTCACGTTCACCATCACTTTTCTGCCGCTCTCTCTTTCCAACTCGCTACGCACACATATTATGCACTGCCATAGAGAGAGCTACATTACCAGTAGTTTCCTAGGCAACAACACACAGGTTGACTCATGTTTCAGAACAGCACTGCACAGAGGCTCCAAAATGCTATTGTTTTCTGAATGGATGGATATTTGGCGATATTTTTGGCATTAAAAAAATATTTCTTTGGCCTGGCGGGGGTCTCGTTGTTATGATTATAGGAGAAACACTGATTCAGTAAATGTTCAGTAAACATTGAGTACAGTTAGACCTACAGTTAGACCTAGCAGTCTCCATTGGGTTGGGCAAGTTCAAAGTTGTGAAAACCATGGGAGTGTTTTTGACAAATAATTCGGTAATTTCTTTTGCTGACCTGCCGCCGCAGTAATGGATTAATCCTGGAAGGCTATTGATGTAGCACTTTTCTCCTTATGAAAGTAACACAGTGATTATTCGACCAATAAGAGTTTGGTCAGACGAGAGCATATCGACCAACTAATCAACCAGCCGACCAGGGCACTACAGCCCATCACTTCCATTTTAAGTGCATTATGAAGGGATCTTCTAATGGTCAGTATGAACGGGAGGAATGATTACAGCAAGAAAAACCTATTTCACTGTTTGTTTGGACACCTGACTGCTAAAAAATTGTGAACCCATCCTTTAAAGGAAGATGTGTCTAATTCATAGTCTAAGTAAGATTTCAAAAATCTTTTATTTTCTCCATTGTGACTTTTCTTCCTGTGTTTCTGTTGCAGCATTTGTTTATATTCTTACGCTTTATCCAGCTTTGTGATTTCTGATGTGACCAAATCAAAACAGTACATTTTGGATTGCCTTCTGATAGTAATACAAAGTCCTTTTTAGGTGTTTTTCTGTGGCCTTTTGTTTCTAACTTTATCACTCTTTGCAATACAGAAAATACTGCTTGCTAGTGCAGCTGGAAAATGCTGTGATATGATGGAAGATGTGCGTTCAGGTGCATGCACTGCAGCTTACAGATGTCTTCTGTGTTTAGGTCTGATTCCTCCTCCTGTTTCCATTTCAGAGTTTCTCTGAAATGTGAAATGTGTCTTCTGGCACTTGCCAGTCCATCATTGTAAATAAGAAACCTGTTGTTTTGTACAACAGCACTGGGTCATAAACCCTGTCAAATAAATGAAGGTGTGACTGATGCTAAGCTGTATGGTTTGTCATGTAGGCACCAGGTCCATGAGAAGGAGGAGTTCAAAGCCTTGAAGACCCTCAACATCTTCTACCAGGCAGGAACCTCCAAGACCGGCAACCCAGTCTTCTACTATGTGGCCCGCAGGTAAGCCTTCAACTTAGTCTTTTTTTTTTTACGCTTCCTTGACGTCTTTATTGTCTGGTTATTGCTTTTGAAGTTTGTGATAGTATAAAACAGTTCTTGATCATATTTCTGCGTTTCTCCAAAAGGTTTAGCAATGGAAGTTTTAGCATAAGTAAATGCATAAGTTTGCACAAATTCTGATGATGATAGCAGCTTATGCAAACAGTCACCAACAATAAAAGATAAGTTAAGCATGCTGTGGAGAATGGTTGGCACTGAAGTATACATGCTAAGTTGTATATGACTAAAACATTAAAACTGTGTTAAATTGCTATGAAGTGGTGGAAGAGGACTGAACTTAGAGACTGTTAATTAGTAGCAGCTTGTGATACCTTTGAACTTGGAAAGGCTTTTCTTCCTCAGGGCTTCAGCAAGTGTAGAATTGTGTTTTTGTCTCTGTACTCTGGATAAAAATACATTTGTAAAAGCAGTAAGGCTGCATTCAGACCATATTTAGCACTACGGTGCAGGGGGGCTGCAACGGTGGGGGCACGTTGTTTGAGATAACGCTGAGACAATCAAATACAATCCAGGAAGTTGAGTTGGAGTTACAGATGAATGCATTTAAGGACTTATCAGAAGCCAGAAACACAGCACAGTGGGATGTGATGTGGGGTTGCATTCAGGTTCAACTTTTTGCTGGGCAGCCGCTGCAGTTTTTTGCTGAGCCCTGTGCGGTCCCCACTCCTGCAGCCTAAATGCTCTGCCCCCATTCAAATGGATGGGAGGGCTGCCATTTTTTCATGCATTGCCGGATTTGGTCTGAACATGGCCTAAATGCAACAAATCACACAGTGACCAGAAAAATAGAAACCCCAGTACTCTGTAATGCAATAGAATACAACAAATGATAAATACTGTCTTTGTAAAACTGGTAGTGTTATATTTTTGTATTGGTTTACATTATATTGTAAGGTGTTTCTAATATTTTTACTCCTTTCTATATAATGTAGTCCAATATTATAATGCCACAACCTGCTATAGAATTGAATCAACACACCAACTGATGAATTTGTGAGCATGAAGGTGCATTTTTGACTTTGCAGATAGTAACAGTCCCAACTCAGTGTCAACTTCGCTGCTTTTTTTTTGGAGCTGTCAGTCATATCACATGGTCTTCATTAGCATGTTTTGTCAACCTCAAATATGGAGTTTACTTAGTTGTCATGGAGAGGGTTCTGCTGATGTCAGCAGATATCAACAGAATGTCAGCTGACCCTTGCTGAACTGAACAAGTCACCACTTGACTTATCAACTCTCTGCTCAGTCTTAAATCTGCCTCTGTACCAACAAATCAGCTTTCAGAGCCTAATAACTGTTTTATTTAGTTTCATAGTAGGTCAATCCATACAGAGGTAGGGAAAGCCCACTGTAATAGCTGGAATTCCCATTAAGCTTTCAGAGCAAAGCACATACATGTGTTATTCTTCTTTTAATTACCACTAATGATAACTTTTTGTATTATGTCCATAAACTGGGTCCTTTGTCTTTTTTTCTGTTTGGATACACAGACATTTTGGTCCATCTGCACTCAGTAACAAAGACGTGGGCAAGCACACTTCTTGACCTCAGAGAAAAAAACTCTGCTGTCTGGCTGCTTGAACTCACATATGATGCCTTTGCTGGTGGTGAACATGTTTATCAGGAGTTCTGATCCAGTCATTTCTTTACCACCATTTTAGATCTTGGAAAATCAAAAAATCATTCCATAAAGTGTAGGTTAGAAAAACAAATAATTAGTCATGAGCGCTAGGTCTGTCTTTATTCAGTGAGCGAGAAGCTAATCAGTCTGTCTTTCATCTATCTTTTATTCACAAAACATTCAACTGAATCTCTGCAAAGTCAGCAGTCCATCTGGAATTCTACAGATTTGAATAACAGCCAGGTGCAAGTAGAGTTCTGTTTTCAGTTCAGTCAATAAATCACACAAAGATTGATAATATTTCTCTTCTTTATTACATCAGTAGTCTTTAGGTCTTCCTACTTGGATTAAAAGAATGGTAATGTGTTGCTGCACCAGGTCCTAATTTAAGGCTCAAGTTCACCATGCTGATAGCTGTAAAAATGTGAAACTTAATACAGATCCTGACATGCTGAATTCTTTAACCTCAGGATCCATAATGTCCGCCACTGACTCTTTTTATGTATCTCTTTAGAGGGAAAAATTTAGGGGTTGCCACTTAAAAGAACTAAAAGAATAATGTGAGTCATCAATCAGGGAGCCCGTGATTTTAAAATCATATTTTCAGTCATAGAATGTGACTTTTCCCAAACGCTCTTCCATACCTGTCAATCTAACCGTGGTATAAATGTGGAACGGAGTGATGAAAAAGGCCTCTGTGCTCTGCGCCTCTCAGCTCGCTTACAAGCTGGGTTGTATACGACTAACTCCTGATCCAGAGCACTTCCTCTGATGTTGCCCTATCAGGAGCCATTCTTTACCAGGACTGGTCAGTTAGAGCACGGAATACTAAAGATACTGTCAGCCCAGTTTAGAATGGACTGTAAATGACCTTACAGTAAAAAAAAAAAAAATAGCACCAGCATCAACATTCTGATTTAGAAACACAGTAACAGCTTACTAAACATGACAATAAAAGAGCTTCTTCTGGAATCTTTGACAGGAATACAAAAGAATTCTTGTCTTTGTGGAAGTTTTTGATGGGCCAGCTTACTCTTTCTTTTCAGCAAGATGATTTTGTGCTTTGGTTTTTCTTCTTGAAGTTCATTTAGTTGCATACAGTATTAAATCATCAGGGATTCATGGCATTACACTGGAACAATGTTTATTCTTTTTTACAATCCTATGACTATTCTATGAATTCTTCATTTTTTTTCTTGAATTTGACCTACAGTAGCCCTTTATTGGTAACCTTTTTCCTATTTCTCCATACAGACTTTTTATGTTCCTCACTGCTCAGTGACAGAGTGAGTTAGGTGTGGCAATAAGGGGCTGTGGAATGTTATATAGTGTGTGTTGTCAATCCTGTTTTGAAATGGCTCAGCGGGACTAATTGTAGCACAGGCATCAATATTATAAAGAAAGCATAGAGCACAGAAGACTGTCAGTGCACAAGCATTATACTGAGAGTTGAGCATTGACATTAGCACGCCAGTTGAATCATATATTCCTATATTTTGAATAGTTTTCTGTCTTGTAAGTTTATACAGTTCATCTTTGTATACAAGAATTTGAAAGACATTGTCATGTTGTACATGTTCAGCTAGTCGGAAAGAAGGTGATAAAGTTGATAAAAGTGACAGAAGGCAGTAACAGTTGCAACAGTTTTACCAGGGAAATGAAAATGGAGGTGCTAAGTGGAGTTGCTTGGTCATACGTTCACTGTCCATAATAATCCAGTAAGCAGAGTATTTGTGTATCTAGTCAAGGTGTTTTCAGAAGGATGTGACTCATGACTACAATAGTCAGGGTGACAGTTTGTTGAGTCTCACAGAGAAGTCCACGGCCTTTATTCCGTGAGTTAGCTACTTTGGGCTTCTTTGTTGAAGACTGTGGGCGCGCTGTTGTGCTTGTATGTGTGGAGAAGCTCTCAAAACTTGTAGAAGACGTCCAGACAAACACCATATGATCCCCAGATTCATTTACACCTCTTTTGTCCTGATAGATTCCAGTCTCAAAAAGCGCAGACTTTGCTTGGTAACTGGACGTGGCCTCTGCAGTCCTTGCGGGCGATTGAGCATCATGCTCTTCACCATCACTGTTAACCCAGAGCGGTGGCTCTGTGAACAGCGCAGAGTGCCACTCCCCCCCTGGTGTCGCCAGATGGGCTTGACCACAGATAGGTCTTGTGTAACAGGGGCAGCCCAAGACGGTGGCATGGGACCGCTCGGCCCACCTCAGGAGCCTCGTTATGTTTTCCTCCTCCTCACAAGCCCAGGGGTTATCCCCAAGAGTCATCAGCTGCAGCCCCCTCAGCTTATCAAAGATCCCTTCAGACAGCCAGGAGAAGCGATTAGCATGCAAGTAGAACTGAGTCAACCTGTGCAGTCGATCCAAGGATCCAGGCAGGATCTGCACCAGATAGTTATGTGACAAATCAATGCTCTCCAAGTTGTGCGGCATATTTGTGGGCACAGTCCAAAACCTGTTGTAACTGAGATTGAGAGTTTGGAGACTCGGCAGCGTGTTGTTGATGAAGACCACTCTCTCCAGTTCATTGTCTGACACGTCCAGTACTTTCAGGTTCCAGTGATAAGCTGTGTCGTTTTTGTCCAGCGAGCGTAGATGATTCCCTGCTGCTCGGAGGTCCCACAGAGACCGCGGCAAAGCAGGAGGCAGGCTCTCCAGGCGGTTGTAGGACACATCCAGAGTTCGCAGGTGGGCATAGTGGCTGAGCTGGTTGTCCAGACCCTGCAAGCTGACAGAAGAATGTAATATTTAAAAAAAAACACACACATATATACACACACACACACACATATGTGTGTTTCTTGCAGTCAACAAGATTAGCTGCTATCCTGACTCTGTTGAGGTTTTGTTTAGAAAGCTGCTTTATGTTGCCAGTTGACCTAATCGTACAAACTGTTAAACAACTGTAAATGTTACTTTTGCAGCCGCTGTGGCCACAGGTTAGGATTATAGTATATAACACATAATGTAGCAGTAGCACAAGTGAAGAATAGTCTTAAAATCAACAAACTGACTGTCTGACTTTAGGCAGACATTGTTGTGTAACTGACATTTATTAAAAGTAGCTAACATTAGCCACCATAAGCTGCTGCTCATTACCAGACCAGAAATTCATGAGCAGTTATTATTACTCATGAGTTGAACTTTCATTTGTAACAGGAAGAATGTGCTATTTCTGTTCTTGCAAACCACAGTATATGAACACGTCATCATTCTGACTCTTTACACTCCAAGTCTGAAAGCAGTTGAGATGATGAGCTGCTCTCCTCTGTCTAATTTAGTCATGCGAGAGACAGAATCTTATCTGGGACAGCTACATATTTTTATCATTAAAGTCCTGCTTGCTGCAACCAGCAGTGTTATTAGGGGAGGTGAGGAAGACTTCACATTTAAATGGATGTTAGTGGCCTTTTGTGTTTACCGTTCACACACTGGCTAGCTGTCTGTCCTTTCAAACCCTAACCTTTAAGAAAAAAATAGAATTTCTGCTTCCTTGTAAAGCACAGAAAACCCTTTCTGGCCTGCGGAGGAGGTGTGAAACCAAATGACATAGCACAGCTGCATCTGCTTACCTATTAAAAGAGAGGTTGAGAAAGCGAATGTTATGCTGCAGTCCAGGTGGCAGCTTGGTTAGGCCTCGTGAGGAGCAGTCCACCACACGGTGTCCCCGGCTGCAGGAGCACACAGGGGGGCAGATAGACAGCACCCAGCCCCCCAGCAGCCCACACAGCAGCAGGAGAAGCAGACAGGCAGCAGAGGCAGGCATGGTCAGGGCTCTAGAGTGGGGTAGGGAAGACAATGAGAGAGAGATAGGGTTGGAGGATGAATAAAGTGATGTTAAATGGGGGACAGTGTGAGGTTTTACATGTAATGGCTTTAATTTTCCATATTTATTGCAGGAAGTCCAATAGAATGGATTGGATAAACTGATATTTAAATTAATAGCAAGCCTCTCATTTGCTGCTACACTGTGACAGTTTCTAATATATATTCCATTGCTTAATAGGTGGTAGAGGCAGTCCATTGGGCTTGCTGGGTTTACAATTTCTTTAGACAGTCAGTTGTATTCTCCATCTCTTTCATGTCCAACCTGCTCCAACAATGAAAAAAAAAAAAGAATCCAAATTCAAAGTAAGGGCTTACACTGCTTTAGACTTACTGTATTTCTTCATGTTGCGTCCACACCAGTTCAAAATTCTATTTATGGCGTCTTCTTAAAATTACACATTATTACAGTTAAACTAAGGACGAATGTCAGAACACACACAAACACATATATAATTATTATTATTATTATATATATTATAGAATGATTTTGTGAGAATGTGTTGCATTATTGCAATGAAATCTTGCATGAACTTAAGAAATAAATATGGAGCTAGAAGCTTCCTGAAGTCAGTCTTTTGCCATTAGCAAAGGGACTTCAGGTTTGGAATAGTTGGTCTAGACTGAAATATCTCCACAATGGTTCCCACATGTTCAATCATTTGCTTTATGACCAAATATCTCAAAGGATTGACATCAGCCTCAGCTGTACCTCGTGTTTAGTGCTAATTAGCTATTGTTAGCATGATGACCGTGGTAAATATTATTTACTAAACATCAGCATGTTAACATCGTCATCGTGAACGTGTTAGCACGTTGACATTAACATTTAGCTCAAAGCACAGCTGTGCCACAGCACAGCCTCACAGAGTCAGTTATATTCAGTGAGGAAGAAAGGTGAAACACAGTGTTGGAGTGAGTTTCTAGGTTGTGACACTACATGTAGCAAGCTGTCTGCTGAGCCGTTTCAAGCCGTTTTTGTTTTCGGATTTTGTCATCTGCAAAGTTTTTGCTTGGATTAGGTTTGATTTATTTTGTTGACTACTTTTCATGATCTTGTCTTTGAGCTTCTCAACATGAAAGCATGAACTTGAAAATCCCAAATTTTCAAAATGATTTGGGCATCACAGATGCTCAGTTCAGGTTCTTGATCTGCTCACACTGTAAGAGCCCCAATTCATCAACAAATGCCAAAATGCCCTTCCTCTAAGCATTGCTGGCAATCTCAATAATTCATTTAAGACCAAAACTGTGGTTTAATTTTGCATTCTGAGCCCACCTATGCAAATGATATGAGATGTGAGCTTTTGAAAGTTAAGATTGATTCATCAATTTAAGAGTCACTTTGAAAACAATGTTTTATATGTATGAACTACAGCAGAAATGGAGTGCAGCCGGTGTCAACACATTACTTAAACTCAGGCCATCCGTCTGACTGTCCTGCGAGGACCAGCCCTGTACTTAAGTGGGACAGATAGCTTAGCTTTCTGCTCCTGATGCATTCTATAAAGGTGCTAGTCCTCCCGAGTGCCAACCAGCTTGAAGCACTGCCAGTGGAACGGGAGCTCAGAATGCTGCAGTAAGACTGAATTCATTGAGGACGATGCACTGTCTGTCTGTCTGCAACTGCAGACACACTGCTCTAAAGACTGGAGGTGCATGTGTGTTTGTGTTTCCAGAGGCAGGACAGTGTGACATGCTAACACCCTTGAAAGATATTCCAGAAACGTCCTCACGCTGTGGCATTGTACGGTTGATGATCGCAGCTGATGCTTGCTCTGATTGTGCCTTTTATTATTGTATTCCTCTGCATGTTTTTAAAAAAAATACTGTAATATCACTTTTTGAATCTCTTCACTGATTATTAAATGAGAAATCTGCATAGTGACAGAGCCTCATGAGCCAGAACAACATTACACTGTAGTTTACTGCATCATTATGATTTAGAATGAAATACCTCACTGCCCTGCCCATCAGGTGTATGTGGGTCGTTCTTTTTTTCCTTATCTTTCCATTTTGAAATCACTCACCTCATCCTCTCTAGTGTTTGTCTGTCATCTCTCCTTTTTCCTGTCGTCTCCTCCTCCAGCTCCAGCAGTTTTTTTTTTTTCCCCCTTGAGTCTTTATTAGTTCTCTGTTGTTGAAAGGTAATGGTCTCAAGCTCTTTTTTCTGGCTGTTGTGGATGTTGTGGCGTGGCACTAAACATGCTGCCTGCTAGCACCGACCCCCATCCTGCTCACCGCTCTGCAGGCTCCCAATGCAGCTGGAGGTCCGGGTTGGGATAAGGAGAGGTGCATAGAGGAGAGAGAGAGAGACAGAGAGAATTGCAGCAGCAAGCCGGCCCACTCTGCTGCTGATGAGGCAAGCAAGAGGTGGAATTGTGTGTGTGTGTGTGTGTGTGTGTGTGTGTGTGTGTGTTGACAACAATCTTTCTATATCTAGGCCCTGCATGCCTCACAGCAGCAGCTCTCTGTCCCTCCCGTGCACATGCACAGACTTGATGAAACAATAGCTCTTAGTTTGTCATTGTGTTACACAGCACACCATATTGTTTTCACAATTTCTCATGGGTTTCATTTACCCTCTATTTTGGTTACAAAACTACCTGAACTGCACTTTTTATTAACAATGGATCCAATGACATGTGATGTTCAACTCACCCAAACCAGAGCTAAAAGGAGTGCATTTTCCTTTTAAACACAACTCATACAGCTTGCAAGTGAGGAAAAAAGTCAGATAATTCAGGATCATTTATTTCTTATTAATAAAAGGTATGCAGCTTTTAATGAAAAGTATACAGTGCCAGTAAAAAGTTTGGACATGCCTTCCCATTCCCTTGAATGAGAGATGTATCCAAACTTTTGACTGGTACTGTACATAGTATACATATTGCACTAGACAAACCAACAGAGGCGAGCTTATGACCAGAAGGTTATTGGTTCAATCTCTGGATTAATCTGGGTGGGGAAAGTGAAAAAGCAGCACTTGCCCCTCCCTCATTACTACTATGGAGGTGCCCTTGAGCAAGGCCCTCAACCCCAACCACAGCTAGCATGTGGTTGGGGTAACTAATGGTGAGACTGTTGTTGTTGTTTGTGACATCCTGTTTGTGACATCCTGTAGAAGCCACAACCACTGAGAGGCATATGATAACCAACAATTTCACAAGGCTTTTTTTCTTCAAACCTTCAACATTCATAATTCTTTTCAGATACAATTAATCAAACACAACGCAAATTAAACATATATATATTTTCAAAAAAACCCCCAAAACAATCATGTTTGTATGTATTGCAATGCAATGAGATAAGCAATCAAAATAAAAGCACCTTCTTCTTCTCATGACCTTTGACCTCTCATGACTTATAGCCTAGAAGTGACATCATGTGGGGGGGGGGGGGGGGGGGGGTCTCTGTTTTGTGATGGTGGTGCCCACACTCACATCCCCTGACACACTAGAGAGACAAATTTGTCTTGTAAGAAGAGTCTCTAGATTTATTGCACAAGCTTCACAAAACAATACAATTAGTCATGAGAAAATGTAATCTTCAAGGCAGATGTTGGGAAATTTGCTCTTGAAAAATTCTTATGAAAGTTTTGAAACAAGACGTATAAAATACAAAGAACTGTAACTTGTGTGAGATGGACTGAAAAATGCAGCTGAAATGCTCCTCATGCCTCCTCTGTAGATGAGCTGTAAACTAAAATATAGAAAAATGCCGTTTGTATTTAGCATTTCGTATAAATTTTTAAATTAATTTATTGAAAAACAAATCAACAGTGTAACTGAAAATGCAAATAATCATTAGTTTCAGAACTAGCTGCTTTGTAGCCTGATAATAGGTGTTTTTCATGGCAAGAAAAGACTTAAGAAAACATATTTATAGAAGAAATGCCTGCTCATCACAGCCAGCATGTTCCACTTTTAATAGACTGATAGTAAGAATTAAGCTTGGCTGGCTGGCTAAAGATTGTAAGTCACAAGAAAACAGACATTTAGCAAAAAACTCTGTGTGATAATGTGTAAAACATAGATGGGTTTCCACATATCCACCTAAAAAACAAACACAGAGAACACACAGATTCAATCCACTATGAAACATGGAAATGTGGAAAAACATAACAAAAAGCATGACACAGGATAAAAACAGTAAAAGTTCAAATAACTTATTTACATTGTGGTCCTGGTTCTGCCCCAAATTATGACCAGACCGCTTTGCCCCTGCTACATCACTAACTGTAAGTTGTTGCATGCAGATTATTTACAGTAGACACAGTATTACTCATTATACAAATTGTAGATTTTTACAAAAAGACTAAATACATTCACACATCTCTTCTATTTCCTTTTCATTAAATAAAACATTTTCACACCATGTATCATATCAAGCTAACTAAGCTAACTTAGCCAGGGGTACTGTTAAAACCACCTTGCTTATGAAGGAGTAAGATCATAAATATGTAAAATTTGTATTTTTGTCTATACATATTCTACTTTTACTAAATTTGAGGTGTATATAATTATGTAAATAATCTGAAACCTAAATTGCTGCCCACTAGCTTGGTTTCAGATAAAATAATCTGAAACCAGGCTAGTTGTCTTTCAAAATTAATGTAATATTGACACAGGTGCTTTGTCACTTTGTTTTTGTAAAGTAAAAGAAGATGCAGTGACATAGAATATAAAACAAAACCCTGGAAAAATTGACCACATCCTTTACAACTTATTATAAAACCTAATTACATGGAATAGTACAGCTTTTGTTGAAATACAATGGTTTTGACAATCTCAAAAGGCCAAGTTATCAATTTTTTTAAAAAAAAGTCTTTTCAAATTTTGCAGTAATGACCAAGATCAACATCGCTTCTCTCTTGTTATTGTGATTTCCTCTGCACAAGGACAAGTTAATCACTTCCCTGTGATCACAGTCACTGCACTTGCTGCCTAGAAACCAGTGAAAGTGGAGCCTTAGGGATTATGCATGTCTACTGGATGCATTAGGTGGTTTGGAGATTTAGTTCAATTAAAGTTGCCCAAGGCCATCATCTTTCTTTGCCGTAGCATTTTCCACAGTTTCAGATGGAGTAGGGGGATCACTGAGGTTTGCAGTCTTTGAATTTTCATTGGTGGACAGTGCATCATTCGTTTGTGAAGAGGTCACAGAGACAGAATTTTCAACAGTCTCTGTGGCATCTCCTGTGCTTTTCATTTCTGGACCAAGTGCAGCAGTCCCATTGCTTTCTTTTACATCATTTTCATCTACCTTTTGTCCAAATGAACTCCTTTCATGTTTACTTCCAAAGGTTGTACCTGGCCTAATTTCTTCTAACTCCTCATCTGTTTCTGGGAGCAAGGACAACCTTTTGGATAGTCTCTGAGGCAGGAAGCTGGAAAAAGAAACTCGGTTAGATGACCTCAGTGTTATTTGGCCATTGTCAGTTCCACCCTGTAGAAATGGTGAAGGTCCGGCCCAGTCACTAGTTGTTATCTGCTGCCTCTGAAGCTTTCGTTTCTTTATAAAGATGAAGAGGAATCCAACCATCATCAATACCAGGGCTCCACCTATTAGCCCTGCCACTACTGTACCGGGGTTTGTTCCCTTGTTGGCCCCCTTTCCCCCCTGTTTTCCTTTATCTTGTTTTTCCTTTTCCTTGGTGGTGTGGATGAATGGTGTCTTTGTGGTGGTCTTTGAGGTTTTGTATAAACCAGTGGACTGTGTAGCATCACCACTTGAGACTGGGAGTGTATTTGTAGATACAGGCTTGTTAGATGAGGTTGGAGTAGAGATGTGGTCTGTAGACTGTGTCAGACTTGTGGAAGAATGGGTCGTTTTATCGCTAGTGAAAAGGGAAGTCGACATCTTTCCTGCCTCTTGGCTTTGGGTGGAGCTGCTTAGCATTGGAGGTGCCGGTGTAGGTGTGATTTGGTTGGTGGCTTGATTGCTTACAACCATTGTTGCTGATGTTGTGCTGCTTGACTGAGACAACATGGAATAGGCTGAAGTCGCTGTTGGGTGAATATCTGGTGAGAGTGTCTTAGAAGGCATTGTTTGAGTTGCTGGCAGTGAATGTGTGGTACTGGTTGAATTTACATCAGGCATGGTGGATGGTGTTGAGTTGGACATCATTGTCACCTGGTCATGAGTGAAGTTTCTCGTTGTCTCACCTGTTGTCATGGTGATGTTGTCATTCTGGCTGCTTGCTTTTAGTGGCAGCATGCATATGAAAATCAGGCTTATGAAATTGATAGTCATAGTTTTCTTCTGCCTTCTGGATGCTTGCTGAGTCTTTGTAGCTAGAACAGAGGAAGTTATTTTATCAGAGATGCACAACATGGAATTTGCACAAATACTGTCTAATGAGGAAATAGCTGAAGGGAGTTTGAGCAAAAAAGGGTGGTGTTGCGAAATGTAACTGATGTTGCATAATTTCCTCAAAATGCAACTCTAAATAGGCAATGTTTCAAAGTATTTTTGAAGCACGACAGTCAACAGTGTCATCTGACTTGCATTCGTTTCTCCACTGGTCTTTTAGTTACATTTTACAGTATTAAATTATCTTAAACTAAAGAAGTTTTCAGTTTAATTAAAAAAGTATGAACTTGGTTTGATAATTTTTGCTTTCTTGTTTCTTTTAGATTGATGCCAGAGAAAAAGTGTCCATACAAAAGTGTATTAAAACTTAGAGCAGGGGAACAAATCTATGTACAGACAACATTTATATAGTTGATGGATTGAAACAGTCCCACCACCACAACTAAACTGTAACAATCATGACTAAGTCACCTTAGAGCCATTTGTAATTGTGAAATGATAATGACAAAGTTGATTAAAAACAAGCGCCCAAGATATTGGGTTGATCTAAGACTACATTATTAATTCAAATTATTAAAAAATGTACTTACCAATGTCCTTCTCAGAAAACCTCCGAAACCCGTTAGCTGTGTCAAACCAGGATGTATTAAATGTTAAAAAGGCGTGGGATATGATACCCGTTGCCCGCCTGGCAGGACGTCACTTTTAATGAAAGCAGGAACTTGAGGCATATAAGGCTCTGCTCTGTTGAAATGTTTAGACTGATTCTTGTCTCATTTACAGGAAGTGTGAGATGTCTCAGACTGCCTGTGGTAAATATAGCAGTTCATGTTTCACACCAAAAACCTAACTACACTGAAGCTAAACCATCAAGAAACAAAACTGACTTGTTGAAAGTGAAACTAAATTAATGTCAGTGAAAATGTGCCCAGTAACTTGACTTCAATGATCTCAAAGGCACAAACATTTAAATTGTACTGTACATGTAGGCCTGATGGCTTGCACATACTTTTAAGATCCTTACAGCCATTATGATCAGATCATACAAAACTCTATATTCTGTTGATTCATCAAGCATGGTGACCAGAGCAATGGACGCACATCCACGCTGAGGGTTGATCTAGCTGCTATTTCAGCTAGGCATGTGAGCATGGACATTACTCACTTTTTTAAAAGGTGTTGAATCACTAAACTCTGCATAAATCAAACACTTGCCATAAAAAGTATGCTCCTATTCATGTTAACCAAGCCATTGAGTTGGCTGCATTCAACCCTGCATTTCCACTAATGGAGACAGAGGAACCAATAAGGCTGTTGTGGCCAATTAAGCTTTTAATAATACAGCAGATACAGACAACTACTACCTTGCTCTTTGTTAGGGTTATGAAGGGTTATGGGTTATGAATAAAGCATATCTAAACAAAGACCCCACATCACTACATTTTGTGTGAGAGTAACACTCTTATAGGTCAGAGGTGCTCACATCAGTGTTTCAGTTTGCTCTCTACTGAGCCTACCTGAATAAAAGCACAGTAAGAACATATAAGATAAACTTTCACAAACTCTTTTGCATATCCTTACCATGCGACATGACTGACGTTGCTCATGCAGTGAGTGAAACAGTGATCAGGTTGACACTAGCAGTACTTCAATGTCTACTCAGACCCACTAGACCAAGAGCTTATAAGTTTTAACTCATGCAGTCAAATTTTAGCCTCAGTCTAACTGGGCCATGTCATTTCAGTCTGCTTAACTTTTCCACCATTGCCACTTTCCAAACCTCTGTCACTAGAGTTGTTTTAAATAGCCACACTCTAGTGAATAATGTAGTTCTCCATTAAAAACATTAAGATTTTTTTTTAATTTCTGCTTACCATATCAGGATATTAACATGACTTATGAATATTTATTTGAAACACAGACAATCACATGTTGCAAAAATCCATTTATTTAAAACATGACATTTGGACTCTCAAAGTCTTAAAATGCTCTTTTTCATGTGCACAAGAGTTATCAAGGTACAGTCGGATTAGAAAGTCTGCTTTACAGGTAAGAGATCATAGATAGTTCAACTGACAAAAGCAAAGTTCAACAGAGGTGTATTAATACAACAAGGACTGTTGGCCAACAATTTACCCAACTTTCTGACATTCTGTCATTTCAACACAGGTTTGGCAGCACATGAGGTCCCTAGTATCAAATCTAGGACTAGATCTTGGTCCACCCTTTTGTCCGTTTTTTAAATTATGGTGTTCACTCTGTTATGTAGTAAAACAAATAAATTAGGCTAAATCAAATAGTCTTACAGTAAGTTTCAATTTTTCTAAGCAAGTGCGTATAGAAAGTAGCATATCATGTTAGATGTTTAAAGTTATAGCTAACTTAGACTCGTGAAAAATATACATCTCACTCTTCAAAATATTCTATTCTTAAGTTGGCCAAGAACACATTTTTGCTGTGTTACTTTTGACTAAAGACTTGGCAATAAGTATTTCAAATTAGAGTAGTTTTATGTACTTCAGATTTTTTTCTAAAAATCCACTTTTAGCATAATACATAAAACTGTCTACATGTTTTACTAATGCTGAGAATCAAACCTCAATACATTTCTGGTACCTTCTAAAATGTCTGAAGCACTGAGTATCAAAAAGTGCAAAAACTGCAGAGTACCAAAAACTGGCATCAAATGCATTCTCAGATTTGTAATCTAGTCATTTTTTTATTTAGATTAAAATGTTGCCAATTTTAGCTGCTCATGTATAGACAGCATTTAACATTTAAGAACTTGGCTGATTTTATAAATAAAAAAGGTTCTTGTAGAAAAATGTGTTTACATCTCTCAAAGTCACATATCAAGAAATGGTTCTTTTTGAATTCAGAATGGAAATTCTGGTATTATATTGGTGCAAGTGTCCAAAGTTTGAAACAATACCCAGGCTGCCCTACATTTTACTGGGTTTTAATCAAATTCTGTGAGGTGAAATAAACTGGAAAGAACATAAATGAAACATGCTCAATTAACTCGCAGCACATCAGCTGAACTGACTGGTTGCTGTTTGTCTTGAGTTAAGTGTCTGGGGCTAGAGTTTGCCATGGTGGGGTTACTTCCTCACACAACAAGGGGCATGTTCTCTAGATCCCTGGGAACCTCCAGACAGGAGTCCCTGGAGCTAGAGCTCTGCATCTGACTGGCCTTTTCTTCAGGATCAAAAGCCATTGCAGTAGCCCCTTCCTCAAGTTCTGTCCCAGCCCCCTCCCCTGCCTCTTGTATTTCAGCCTGCCTCTCTTCCTCCATCCTGCTATCTGCTCTCACTTCCTCAAGCATGACACTGGCGTCACAAGGCCCAACCAGTCCTCCGACCTCGGGCAGGTCAGTGCCCCAGTAGCCCGTACCACTCACCAAATCCATGTTGGACCGGGAGGTTCGGGGAGCATAAACCCGGCGCTGAAGTTGGCAGACCTGGCATGCCAGTACCACGGTAGCAACGAGCAGGCACATTATCAGCCCCCCTGCTGAACTTACAGCAATCAGTCCCATCTCAGTGTCAATCAAGCAGTCAAGCCGGGTGCCATTGTTGTCCGTATTCGAGTTTGTGTGGCTGAGCTCCACAGCAGGGGTTGAGCTGCCACTTGTGCTTTCTGCTTCAATTGAAGTCGGTTGCGAGGTTGAAGAGTGTTCATTAGTAAGACAGAACATCAGCTGGTTGAGCGTGAGAACCAACCAGAGAGAAGTTCTCGTACCGCCTTCCATTGTGCTCTGAAATTAAGAGGTTTGAGTAAGAGTATATCCAATTTAAAAATTCAGACTTTTTTGCATGACTTACCTGCCTGCTTCTAAACAGTTTAAGGTCAATTTGAATACACTTAATCACTCCTAGTCCTGATGAAGCTACTACTTAAGAACTTAAGTAATGCCATTGCAAAAAATTCACACTAGAAACTTGATTTTACAATTAAGTTTTCCGCTTAATCATTTTTTTAAGATTTGTGTTGTCAATACTTACTTGAAGTAGTCTTATGTGGAGGTCTTGGTGGAGGAATGGAGTGAGACACCTGCTGCAGACGGACACTTGAGATGCTGTGAACTCACTTCCTGACCCTGTCTCAGGGTCTTTTTCTAGTTGAGTTATTTGGGGGCTTTGATACCACAGATGCCACAGATGATGAAGAGCTCTTACAAGAAAAGAGACAAAAAAGAAATGTAGTTTCTAACTAAGACTGCTTTCAATACTATCACATATTCTTATGCAATGAACAATTTTAGGCAAGCTTATGTGTCGGAAACTCAACCCAAACACAGTAATGCATAATGTATTACTGAATGCTTGAATTTGAATATTACCTTTCTGATTTTCTCTGTCTAATTTATTTAGATTCAAAACAGGCCAGATCAATGGTGACCTGCTCATCTACCATGTGCTCCTCACCCTGAAGCCCTACTACGCCAAGCCCTACGAGATCGTGGTAGACTTAACACATGTAGGACCCAGCAATCGCTTCAAGACAGACTTTCTGTCCAAGTGGTTTGTGGTCTTTCCTGGCTTTGCTTATGAGAACGTAGCAGCTGTCTATGTCTACAACTGCAACACTTGGGTGAGGGAGTACACCAAGTACCATGAGCGGCTACTGACTGGCTTGAAGGGCAGCAAGCGGCTCCAGTTCATTGACTCTCCAGCTAAGCTAGCTGAACACATCGAACCTGACCAACAGAAGCTGCCTGCAGCCACGCTGACCCTGGAGGAAGACCTGAAAGTGTTCCACAATGCCCTCAAGCTGGCCCACAAAGACACCAAAGTCTCAATAAAGGTAAGGTTGCAGCCATAGCAGTTTGTACTAAAAAGTCCTTGATACCTAGACTGAAAGGATTGGGTTAGAAGAGTTTAGTAAGATCATGAGAGGGTCGAGCAAATCTTGTTTTCTTTTTCTGAAACAATGTGTTTTCTTGTTGATCAGGTCGGCTCAACAGCAGTGCAGGTGACCTCAGCCGAGCGGACTCGTGTCCTCGGCCAGCCTGTCTTCCTAAATGACGTCTACTATGCCTCAGAGATTGAAGAGATTTGCCTGGTTGATGAAAGCCAGTTCACCCTCACTATGGCCAACCAGGGCACACCACTCACATTCATGCACCAGGAGTGTGATGCCATCGTCCAGTCCATTATCCATATCCGGACACGCTGGGAGCTGTCGCAGCCCGACTCGATCCCCCAGCACACCAAAATCCGGCCAAAAGATGTTCCTGGCACTCTTCTCAACATCGCTCTGCTCAACCTGGGCAGTTCTGACCCCAGCCTCAGGTCAGTTCTGCATAGCATTTGGAGTTCCCCAAGGTTCTTTTACCTAGCCCTACCAGCCACAATGAAAAAAGCGTTGTCACAGTTGTTATTTCTGCTGTGGACTCTAACCCAACTGAAGGAAATGACAATCCAAACTAGCCATATTGCAGCAAGGAAGTGCTCTCTCTCCAAAGAAGGCTCATCTGTTTGGTATCTTGCTTTTTAACAGGATTGATAGGCACCACAATTGAAAATCACTCCATTTTGGGCTACAATGCAGATATTATCGTGTGTGGTTTTAGCAGTGTACACACATAGCTTGAGTTAGATTTCACTATATGGCCAAAAGTATGTGGACAAGAGAATGTTAAACCTGTATTGATGTCATGTCATTCCAAAACCACAAGCGATAATGTTTTCCCATTCAGCCCCAAGAGCAAGTTGACTGATGAGGTCTGGCTCACAGTCAGTAGTGTAGTTCATCCCAAAGTTGTTGGATGGGGTGAGGTCAGGACTCTGTGCAGGTCAGCCAAGTTCTTCCACACCAAACTGGGAAAATCATTTCTTTATGGACCTGGCTTTGAGCATGGGGGCATTGTCATGCTGAAACAGGCAAAGTCTTTCTTACAACTATTGTGGCAACAGTTGGAAGCCCACCACTGTCTGACATATCATCGTATGCTGTAGCATTAACGTTTCTCCTCAGTTGAATTAAGAGGCCTAAACCAAGAAAAACAGACCCAGACCAAAGAACGTTGTACTTTTGGCCATATGGTGTTCTTTTTACAAGTTCAAGGCTTTGAACTCCCTCGTTTGTCAAATTCTTCACCATTTCCAATCTTCAATTCAGCATTATGTAGTTAAGGATCTGCTATTATTTGCATTTTCTGCTGAACAACTGAGGAATGGTAAAACCTGAAAACATTGTTTTTGCACTACACTTGGCAAAGTGTAACACCCCTAACCTGTTGTCCATCCCCAACCCAGGTCTGCAGCTTACAATCTATTGTGTGCTTTGACCTGCACCTTCAACTTAAAGATAGAGGGCCAGCTGCTGGAGACATCAGGTCTCTGCATCCCAGCCAACAACACCCTCTTCATAGTGTCCATCAGCAAGACTCTGGCTGCCAACGAGCCCCATCTCACACTGGAGTTTCTGGAGGAGTGCATCTCCGGCTTCAGCAAGTCCAGTAAGTTCCCTCAACAGAGCTGCATACATGCTCTCACACATACATTGTCATACAGCCGTATCACATTATACTCACACCTAATAGACACATTGTGCTCAAATGGGTGTCTGAACATTTGCAACTCAATGAAAAAGTTTACATTTTCTGTGTTTTTGGAATATTAGAGGTTTTTGAGAGGGCTTTTCCACACAGGAGATTGGAGATGTCAGGGAATTTCATGAATATCCTTCAGATATCACAGGCATATACAACTTATTAACTTAAATATATTCATCATATAAAATGGGTATCCGCTTAACTGGTCCCCTATTTTGAGCACTACGGTTAATATAAAAGCCCTGCTAGCAGCAGGCTGAACCAAAAGCAATTTGAACCAACCATACAGTATTGTCTTCTTTAAAGCCCTGTGCTCCTACCAGTTTTAAAGAATAAAAATAGTACTTACTTAACTAGTAGGGAAAAACATTTTAGTTCTTGGATGTACTCCTAACTAGTTCTAACTAATTAACTAACTAATTCAAAAGCCATGATGAATCCTTGTTATTCCAAAGAGGACTTAATATGAACATTTCCATGTTTATATTTATATGCTGGGGCTCTGCTGGAATATATTTGATTTACAGTTAAAAACTCCTTATTCATCTTTATACTGGCCCTTTATACAGCCCTCAGTGTTCAACCTCTGTCTGAAACTGGCCCTTTTAACTCCTGTCCCTTTAAGGCCCGCCTCCCAATGAGCCCACTCTGTTCTGATTGGCCAAGGGCCAAGTCTGCCGAGGGGCAGCCTCTGCCAGCCCCAGAGTCTACGTAAACAAACAATAGTAGTTGGAGTTTGTGATTTTTTTTTTCCCCATTCTTTACTCAAAATATTAACTAACTCAAATACATCCGTACATGTTTGAGCCAGAATCCAATCGAAATATGAGAATGGACAACATGAACAACACATGGATCAACCTTAGCAACAACCTTAGCAACAAAGACTACAAAACAGACGGCTGTTTGTGGGCATGCAGGAATGATCTGACATCAGTTTGATGGGGAAATAGAGGTAACTTTGCACACAAAGTGTGATGACTGTCAGATGTGACAAAGCTCCTCCTGAGACACAGAAGACCACTGTTTTCACAGGATGAGGAGTTCTAACAACCATGACCAGTAAACTGACCTTTATGTATAAAATTGGTGGAGTGTCCCCTTCAGGAAAAGTTTTTTAAAAAGCGGTCAAGATGGTATTTTTTTTAAAAACCAAAACAAAGCTCAATAGTATGAGCTACTCCAAGTAAGTGACAATAAGAAAGAGAAAATCTTATTTAATTCACAAATGATGATGTTCTGCAGGTATTGAGCTGAAGCATCTCTGTCTGGAGTACATGACACCCTGGCTGCTCAACCTGGTTCGCTTTTGTAAACACAACGATGATGCCAAGCGCCAGCGCGTCACCGCCATTTTGGACAAACTCATCACCATGACCATCAATGAAAAGCAGATGTATCCCTCTATTCAGGCCAAGATCTGGGGCAGCTTGGGCCAGGTGAGTGCACTACACTAACACTTTATGGATACACTACCTGTACAACTGATGTAATTGCTAACACTAGTGTCCATTTAGTCATTTGATTGTAGAGAGGTGCTGTGGATCTGACCTGTAGCACTCTCAATGTGTCCTCAGATAACAGACCTGCTGGACGTGGTGTTGGACAGTTTTATTAAGACCAGTGCCACAGGAGGCCTGGGCTCCATCAAGGCAGAAGTCATGGCTGATACTGCAGTGGCTCTGGCTTCGGGGAATGTCAAACTGGTCTCCAGCAAGGTGAGCTTGTACATACTGGAATAATGTCTGCACTTACTTGCACTCAGTGCACATGTTATCATGTGCAGACACATGGAAATCTGAAGATGTTGAAGCTATGTTGATGCAATAAAGATGCCCCTCACTACAGTTTGACCAGGCATTTAAACAAGGAACCTGTCACATGTAATATTAATACTTAATACTTAATATTACATTCACTCCAAATGCTATTAAATGCACATCTCATATTTAATAACTAAACAGAAATCCAAATGTTATTCAATAGTATTAATACAAAACTGGTGTATTACAGTATTGAAGTAGTTTTATAGTTGTGGGACAACATGGCAAAGATTAATGATAATTAATGGACAAATGCATATTTATCAGAGATTTAGTGTCTGTACTAATTTGACACTGATGTGAGGAATCATCAACAAATGTTAAAATTAAATACTTACCAACTGAAGAAATAAATCCGAAGCAGTAAATCACTCCTGACTTAGAGGATCCAAAGCAACAAACTCATCCACTCACTATCCATCATCTGTGTGCTCTGTATCCTAATTCAGCCTGCTACTCAGATAAACAAACACAACATACACAGGCAGACACAATAGAAAAGCCAGGCCCTGGCTCCTATTATGGCAGACACCAGCACTGCACTGAATAGTGGCCATTGTGAAGACTGTTGCCTAAGAAAAGTCGGTCAGTGTTTAACTTGAAGTGCTGATCCCCTCAGTGATGTTCTGTAGTTCAACCAAAGTGTTGTAGTGGATTTAAGAATATTAAATTGACAACTGCACGTAGTTGTTTGACCATACATGAGTCTTAATGCTGGTGTTATCCACAGGGTTGCTGTCTGATGTCATGGCAGGACAACCTACTGAGCACAATGGACCCTTGTCTGTGACTTGAACTCTTTGTCACCCTAGAATTGAACAAATGCTATTTTCTTGGTGGTTATAACCATAGACATATTGTCATATGTATCAGCTCCATATCCAAAAACATGTCAACATGTTCTAAGTTTTAGCACAGTAAATTGCTCAAAACATGATTTTTACATTTTATTACAACTTCTACATGATGTTGTTTTAAGTGAGCTGTACAACTTTAGGAGTTTGAGGAGTTATTTTTAGCTTATGTGAAGCTACAGTAAGTCCACTACATTTAGCTGAAGATAAGCTAAAGCTAGCTCCATTCACAGACTGGGAGACAGCACAGCCCGAAACCTTTGAGGGTTGAATTTGCAGTAAGATGTATGGAAGGTTAAAGATGCTCTAATCAGCATGTTTAAATTAACAATAGAACAACTGATTATGTGTATTGTGAAAAGGTTTGCATCAGCTCTACAGAGCCTTTTCAGCTTCTCGGGCCTTGCTTTGGTTTTATGGCCCACAAACTCTGCTCTAATCAACCTTACTGTCAGCAGGCAGCTGTTTTCAGAGAAAAAGCTCTAAAAACCCACCGTACACCACCAGCACCAAACAGTTAGCAGCTAGCTCATGAACATAGCAGAGTGTTTAGCAGCTAAAAGAGCCACAGTTTCTTTGAGGAGTTGGTGGAGACCAAACCAGAGCTAAAAGAAGAGTGGTGAATGTCGGCTTTCGTCATCAGGTGGACACGAATAGAACTTGCTCTGTGCCTGCTGGATGTGTAAACTGTTTGCTGATGTACAAAAACCCTATAACAACTCTAAGATGATACTATGTCAATGTTATGTTTGCAGCTTGTTCTGCTGCCAAGTGATCGAAAAAAATCAATTAATGCAACTATTGATACAGATGGCTAATGTGAAATCTTTAAAATGTTAATACTCATTTCTCAATTAAATTAAAATGGCACATGTGTAACACCATATAATAGAATAAAAGCAGTGCAGTCTCAGGATATGCTGTATTTTGATATAAAATATTGCTAGATAGCCATCACTGGGGTACAGCCACTACCCAGTATTGGCCAGCTGTCTTTGTCTTTATGCTTGTAAATTAACATTAGGTTGAAACCAGCATAATGCATAACTTTCAAAACACACAGGACAGGAGAGAAGGTGGGTGCACAGAAGAAGTAGTGATCTCTGGTGAGATCTGATCTATTTGAAGTGAGATTTATGATGGCTTTGGTTGATCAGTATGACCACATGTGTTGCCACCCAGGTGTACTACAGTGACATCATATACATAGGAGTTTGTCATGATAGCTGCCTACAGAGTTAATTGATATCAAGGAATGTTCAATTGTTGGCCAAATAATGTTTTATTTTCCCATCAGCCGTCATCATTTTGGGAATAATATGAAAACTTCTTTTGACTGAGGTGTTTGAATGTCGGTCTTGTCTCATGCTCTGTGGCAGGTTATTGGTCGGATGTGTAAGATCATTGACAAGACCTGCCTGTCACCAACGCCCACACTGGAGCAGCACCTGATGTGGGATGACATCGCCATCCTGGCACGGTACATGCTCATGCTGTCCTTCAACAACTCGCTGGATGTCGCAGCCCACCTGCCATACCTGTTCCATGTGGTGACCCTGCTGGTAGCCACCGGGCCGCTGTCCCTCAGGGCCTCCACCCACGGTTTGGTTATCAACATCATCCACTCCCTGTGCACCTGCTCGCAGCTCAACTTCAGTGGTGAGGACTTACTGTATCTGTGTATTTGGGCCTGCAGTCATAGTAGTGATATAATCTTACAGTGTGAAAGATCAGTGCAATTCTAAAACTAGTAGTACTTACACAACATGTGTCCTACCAATGATTTCAGAGGAGACCAAGCAGGTTCTGCGGCTGAGCCTGACTGAGTTCTCCCTGCCAAAGTTCTACCTGCTGTTTGGCATCAGCAAAGTCAAGTCAGCAGCTGTTATAGCCTTCCGCTCCAGCTACCGGGACCGCTCCTTCTCCCCAGGGTCCTACGAGAGGGAGACCTTCGCCCTGTCCTCCTTGGAGACTGTCACCGAGGCCTTACTGGAGATCATGGAGGTCAGCTGTCGTTCCCTCTTGCATTCTTTTCATATAGTATACCCATAGCATGTGTCTCTACACTAAATGTGTTATTCAGTCACACATGCACACATCTGTCAGTTTCTTTCAATCCGTTTGCTATGTATTGTTTTTTCTTTAGGCTTGTATGAGGGATATCCCAGCTTGCAAGTGGTTAGACCAGTGGACAGAGCTTGCACAGAAGTATGAACCTCCTCCTTTTTTAAAAAATTTTAATGAAACCACGCTAACTACATGAAGGTGCAATGACTAACGTATGTGCTTGTGTGTCTGTGTGTGCAGGTTTGCATTCCAGTACAACCCGTCCCTCCAGCCCAGAGCGCTTGTGGTGTTTGGCTGCATCAGTAAGAGGGTGAGCCACGGCCAGATCAAGCAGATCATCCGAATCCTCAGCAAGGCCAGCCCTCTGCTCAGCATAGACCGGGTTAGTGTGTACACTCACTTCTGTCACTGTTTGTCTCATGCTCTGTGGGGTCGAGCATCATTTTAGAGTTCTTAATACATGTGCCAATACATATGACATTTTTAAATATTCTTTTTTTTTTTTTACATTGAGGAATGTAAATATGTTTTTTAACAAAACAAAATAATCAAACAAAAATAATCCAAACTCTTCAATGCATTTGTGTTTGATTGAATTTTTCTTTGTCTCTTCCCCTCATCCCACCACGTCAGGGTCTTGAGAGCTGTCTGAAGGGGCCAGACAATTACAACAGCCAAGTATTAATTGAGGCCACTGTCATTGCTCTGACCAAGCTGCAGCCTCTACTCAGCAAGGTATACTACCACTGTCCTCTGTTTCAGCTTTTATTTTGACATAGTAGGGAAGTCTGTTCCTATTTTATTGATGTTTCTCAATTCTATCAAATGAATGAACTGAAGGCTTACGTTTGTAAACTTTAAATTGTTTCAATATTTGAAATGGCTGCTGGTGGTGCTCGGAGCTTTTAACAGGCTTAACTGCTATCTAACACACAGCACCAACAGTGTCTCTGGATGATGTTTTGGCTTCTCCAGATAAATGGTTTGAAAATGAAAGTGAAGTTGACCAGACAAAGTACAAACTGTGTAGCAGTTTTCCACTTTCTGTAGCAACATAGTAAAGTAAATGTAGTTGGAGAGTGGGACCGTCGCCTTTCTGGGGGCATAATCTCCAAGGTGGGTTGTTATTTTCAGGAACGCTGAGAAGTTCTGAATCATCTACTGTCGTTTTTAGAATTTGGTTTTTATTTATGCTATGACCATTGCAGGACAGCCCTCCCTCTGCTGCTTTCTACCAGTCACACTGTGTATGAGCTACTGTGTCTGCTTGCAGGAATCTCCCATGCACAAAGCTCTGTTCTGGGTGGCAGTAGCTGTGCTGCAACTGGATGAAGTCAACCTGTACTCTGCTGGAACCGCCCTGCTGGAGCAGAACCTCCACACTCTGGACACAATGCGCGTCTTCAATGACAAGGTAAAACACACACACTATACACCGCTGAAAGCATAACAGTTCACTGCAGTTTTAAGAGTGTAGACTCTCATTTGGTTTACACTGGGTAGCAATTACAAGTGAACAGCTCTAAATTCACATATGAATGTACACTAAATGACATGAACACACTGCGATTCAAGCATTTATGCTGCATTTAAAGGTGGTTAGTGATGCATGTGACCACAAATATAATGCAATATTGATGCATATGTGCATTAAACTGCATTCAAAAAGACCACCTAGTCAACGTTTCAATGTTCCTGTAATACAACATAGTTGACTTGCTTTTGTCAAAACAACTCTGCCAACTCATTCCAACACTGAAACAGAAAATCATTTCATTTCAACTACTCAACACTCTGTATTTACTTGAACATAATGAAATAAATGCATTAAATGTGTCTTTCCGGTGTCTCTATCATCCCCCTGACTCTAGCACTAGCTCCTATTACTCACTTTTCTCTGGGAAAAAAACAGTTACTGTGCTGGAATCAGAAGTGACTATATATTTACTCTTCAAAAACAACTTGAGAATTAATGACTCAACTCTTGTTTATAACATGTAGAGGAAAAATATTGTTGTTACTCTTGACAAGCATGTTGTAGTCATAAGTGCTCCATACAGACCAGCAGCACTGCCTCAGCGTTACTGACCACATTAATGCTTCCTCATCTCTTTTTTAAATTTTTTTACCCACTCTGTTTTACTACACCTGCTCCTTCAGAGTCCAGAGGAGGTGTTCATGGAGATCAGGCGTCCTTTAGAGTGGCACTGTAAGCAGATGGATCACTTTGTGGGCCTCAACTTCGGTGCCAACTTCAACTTCGCACTGGTGGGCCACCTACTCAAAGGTAAAGACAACAGAGATTACTAGTCATAGGGCATCGTTTACTGTTCAACAAGTACAAGGGTCTTTGTCTGTTCACTGTGTGTGTTCATATGAATCACTTACTGTATACAGAGAGAAAGTAATGACCATCAGTGCTCTCAGTGTGATTTAGCAGTACATTACAGTACGTGTACAATATGTACACGGGGCATGCTGAGCACTTTTAACTGCAGTGTTTCAGGAAGGAAGTCAAAGTCAGCTTCAGGCAGAGTGACAGTGAGCACCACTGATGTAGTATTAGTGTTTTGTCTGGGTGCAGATACTCCTGCCTCAGCGTCATAGCTTTTTGTAGAGTTAACTGTCCAGAATAAAGCTGTTGATTGTTTAGGTGAACCAGAGACATTTGGATGTGTTTCTTGTCCCGGACTGCCAGTCTGTATTATTCTGTGATATCTCTGTGTCTCAAGGCTACAGACACCCATCAGCCACCACAGTAGCAAGGACTGTGAGAATTCTACACACACTGCTGGCTCTCATCAGCAAACATCTGAAATGTGACAAGTTTGAGGTGAACACCCAGAGTGTGGCCTATCTGGCTGGTATGTAACACTTAGTGTTATTTTGCATTCACACCCTCATTTATACATCTCAGCATAACACAAGACTTGTCCCCTGCATTATGTGTAGCACCAACCATAACCTAGACTATGAGTTATATTTCTGATCTGATCTCCATGACTACATGATCCAGCAAAGAACATTTCATCACAATTAAGAGTCTATTTTGTATAATGGTGTGCAAGTGTTTGACCACAGATAGATGTATTGGTCTCCTTTGGCAGAAGCCAGCATCTAATTACTTCTTGTAGCCAAGAGTCTGTATTTTCCATCTGTGAAGTGTAGCTTCTTGGTTGTGCTGGGTTTGGCTGGGGCTCGGCATTACTGTAGGTGACCATCATATTATCCTGTTGTTCTGTGTAGCACTGCTGACTGTATCTGAGGAGGTCCGCAGTCGTTGCAGCCTCAAACACAGGAAGTCGCTACTGATTTCTGACCTCTCCATGGACCCTGTACCCATGGACACCTACTCCAGTCACATCACTGATCCCAGCTGCAGGTGAGCTGATGAACAGAACGCAAAACCAAGGATGTAGCTGTTGGATCTCTCTGCAGCCATATGGGCAGACTGATTCCAATTTTTAAAAGCAGCTTGATGAGCATGCACACTAATTATCACACTTATTATTGTTGTTGTTGTTATTATTATTATTATACCTCTCTTTAAAGAAGACTTTACTTTTTGATATAAGGCTTGATCATGGTCATGGTGGAGTATACAGCAGAAGCTAATTTACTAACTTAGATTGGTGGCCTGATGTACAGTCATCTCTTTCGAGTAGAGTAAAGCTTTTTGTGAGCGATATACTTCCACAGCTGCTCTGTCCCATCCTAACAAGCCTGGCACTTTCCACCAAAAAGTCCTTGAAGTTATCTATTCCCCTGTCTGTAGAGTACGATAGATTCAAATGATCTATTCTGTGACTACTGCTAGAGGACAGAGGGCCAAAAATGAAATGAAGCCGAATTGTTCATGAAGTGAACTCCCTTCTCCACAATACTTACAGATGCATTTTTTCCACACATTTTTTTTAAGATGTATGAAAATAACTCTGCTTTGAAAAATAATTTGTCTAGTGTAGTGTTTCCACAAAAAAATGTTCAGTTCCTCCATTAAAGTCTTTAAAAAGACATTGCCTTCGTCCACCTCTTTGAAAAATTCAGAATCTATAAATATGCTAATATTTTTCATTTCAGAGTGGTCCAGTTGAAATCTGTCACCTGACCTTTGTCTATTCAACTTCCTCACAGAACTCTTCGAGAGACTCAGCCGTGGACATCACCTCAGGTTTCAGAGCGCTACCTTTCAGCCCATCACTACCCCACAGTGGGCCAGATCAGCCCACGAACACGCAAGTCCATGAGCCTGGACATGGGTCAGCCCTCACAGGCCACCACCAAGAAGCTCCTGGGTATTACTCATCCTCTAATGCATGTCCATCTGTCCCCTGGGGAGGGCATTCATGAAGAAAACACATATGTTCAGCCTCCACAATGAAAATAAATGTGTTGTGTTTGTGTATTTCCCAGGCACCAGGAAGAGCTTTGACCATCTCATATCGGACTCCAAAGCACCAAAGAGACCAGAGATGGAATCAGGCATGACCACCCCTCCCAAGATGAGGCGTGTTGCAGAGAATGACTATGAGATAGGTGAGAGTACAGGCTGCAGACCTGGCATTTTCTTCTACATGATACAGCTGTCTTGATGAAATATTTATATCATGTCATAACCGCAGAGACGCAAAGAATCGGAAACTCTCACCTTCGTAAAGTGTCTGTGTCAGAGTCCAACGTTCTGCTGGATGAAGAGGTGCTGACTGACCCCAAGATCCAGGCTCTTCTGCTCACTGTGCTGGTAGGGCACACAACACAGCATTCACAAAAAAAACTCAGAACATAAATGTTCCAAATGAAACCTGAACTCACGGTCATTTGTTAACAGACTGCCACTCTGATTTTCCAGGCCACCCAGGTCAAATATACCACTGATGACTTTGACCAGCGGATTCTTTACGAGTACTTGGCTGAAGCTAGCGTTGTCTTCCCAAAGGTTTTTCCAGTTGTGTAAGTAGCCAACATGTAGCCTTTCCTTTGCTCAGTCTAGAGTCTGATACAAGAGTGCATCTAAGCAAACCTGTCATCACTATAAACTGTGAAGTGCAGGAAGAATGTATTTCTGTCTTTTTGAGCAGCTGCTTGTTTACTGAATTGTTAATTGCTTTTTAATCTTAGTCTTGGTTTTCATCTGAATTTTGGACCAGGTCTCATTAGAAAACATTGTGACACAGGTTCACAATTTTTCAAGTGTGTCTTAAAACAACAGTCAGGTGTCCATATGAACAGTGAAGGAGGTTTTCCTCGCTGTAATCATTCCTCCTGTTCATGCTGGCTTTGAAAAGATCCCCTTCAAAGGTGCTTACAGTATAAGTGATGGAGGCCAAAATCCTCTGTGTGTCCACTCAGTCATATTGTGCACAAATGCATTTAAAAAGTTGATCTGAAGCTTATATGAGTCTTCAGCAGTCTGAGTTAGTCATATCAAGTGGATATCTGACACATTTACAGTCTTTTTAGCATCAAAGTCCCTCTTTGTGTTTCCTCAGACAGTGTTTCCCTGTTGAGCTGTGGTGGAAGTAAAGTAACAAAAAGAGGAACTTTGGCACTAAAAAGACTGTAACGTTGAAAGATATCTACTTGATTTGACTCATTTAGACGCTGAAGCTTCATACTAGCTTCAGATAGTCTCCTTCAGTCAGTGATGGTTGAAACTTTTGAGTCTTACTATGATGCACTCTATGAGAAAATTTGGTGAAACAAATACCAACCCACTTTGTGTTCCTCCTTGTGGTTGTGAAGCTTCCTTTGGCTTCTGTGGTCGCTGCTTCAATTTCAGGATGAAAAAAACATGAGTGTAACTACCAGTAGGCTGGAAAGTCCAAATGTAAAACTACTTGTGTTTTTACAGCAGGTATACAGGTCTCTTTTCTTCAACGCCACTGCACAAGCTGTCGACATATATAGAGCACCATTTACACAGACTAACAATACACACATGAAGATCAGCAGGCTGCTATGGTTAAGTCATCAAGTTGAAACATAGCTTATTTTGAACATAGAAAAAGAGTTTCATGTCTATGTTGGTTACATGTTAGAGTTGAGATAGAACCATAGACTGTAAAAAAATATGGAGGTAGTCACCGTGACTGCACCCATTGGTTTCTGAAGAGGGGTTTTGAAACTTATCGTGGGCGGCTCCGACTGCCACCATCTTTGCAGTGCCTGACCCTGCCTAACTCCCAGCTAATCCAAAATGGGCGAAGAGGTGGAGCTGGGGCAGGCCGAATGAAGCCTGTTTGCTGAAACAAGCCACCTACCAGCTAGCGACATGTCACTCAGAGCACCTACATCCTTAATTATACATAACTTTATGGCTTAATAAAATTTAAACGGGTGAGTTATAAAAAAAAAACCACCCCCTGTACAGTGGTCATGAAAGGAAAGATTAGCTTTAGAGACAAAAATCTTTTTTTGTACCAGGCTATAAACATGTTTATTTCTGCTGTATAGTTGGGCATTTTAACATGGAGGTCTATGGGGATTGACTTGCTTTTGGAGCCTCAAGTGGCCATTAGAGGAACTGCAGTTTTTGGCACTTCAGCAGTGGCTTCACTTTTCAGTCCCAGAGGTTGCTGCTTGGATAGAACTTAAAATTCCCATCTTCCCTGAGCAGTTGGAAGTCATTCCTTATTAACTGTTACCATGGTGGAACCGTAAAACAGACTGTATTTGTAGAAGAGCCAGAGTATGAAGACACTGACATGCACGCTGAGTGTTGTGCTGTGCAGATAATGTTGATTAGAACAGATAAAGGCATGAGTGTGACTTTTTTTTTAAAATGCTGCCTTCACTTTATATGAGAATTACTAATGTCCAGCTGCTGACTTCAGCAGTACGTTGAACACAAAGATGAAAGGTTTCCACAGACTTCTGTTATTATTTATTGTCATATTGTGATATAGCCATCTTCATCTTGGGCTCCTGACTGTTATTTTAGGACAATCTTGAAATCGTGAACAGGTCATTTAATGTGAAACTAACACATCACAATTTAGCAGTTTGTGTTGAATATACACACAGTATATTTTTAGCCAGTGCAGTCTGCACTGGTTTAGTAGTTTGGAGTGCCAGTCAGTGAAAACGGTTTCACGGAGGAGTTATAACAGAAAGCCTGAGTTACAAACGGGATGAGGAGGTTTCCCCAGCAAGGAGGGTCTAAAGGAATCAAGTTACCCTTTTAAAGCTTTACCTTCAGTAGAGACTCCTTCAGTAGAGACTAACAGTCAGAATACATCAACCTCTGCTGCTTTGATTTTGACCATTCTTTCTTTTTTAAGTCCAAGTGCCCCAACCTCCTGAAAGTGCAATACTAAATCATTTTATAAATTTGTGTTTGTGTGCATGTGTCCTCCTCAGCCACAACCTGCTGGACTCTAAGATCAACACTGTGCTGTCCATGTGCCAGGACACCAACCTCCTGAACCCTGTCCACGGCATTGTCCAGAGTGTGGTGTACCACGAAGAGTCGCCCCCACAGTACCAGCCCTCCTATTTACAAAGTAATAATAAGTGCCTTCTTCACATGTTCTACTGGCCTCCTCATGCATATTACAGCGCTGATTGACACAACCTTTTGCTTATAAAGAAAGCATCCTAAATGTCTCAGATGTGTAAGAGAGATTAACTGAGATGCACAGCAGCTCCATGCTTTTGTAAGGAAGCATTTTAACCCTGCCTCTCCTGTCTCCCTTGTCATGTTACCTCCTCCCACTTACCCCCCCCCCCCCCCCCTCTCTCTCATTTCACAGGCTTTGGCTTTAATGGACTTTGGAGGTTTGCCGGTCCCTTCTCTAAGGTATGAATGATTCTTTCCTCTTGTCATACTTTCATTTTCCCTGAGGCGCCCTCGGCTGTCACGCAGGAGAAATTCAGCTTACTAAGCAATTACACGACAGTTCTGCAACCAGTCTGCCAATTGGTGTTGTGATATATGAAGTGTCTCCCCCACAAGTGCAAACACAAGCTGTGTGTGCACACACAAACACACAGCAGTGCAGAGAAGCTGCAGATCATTTGAAGTCTATTAATACTGGATCTCCTAGATTCTTGTCAGTTCAGAGTACACAACAAATAGTGCAGTGACATCATGTCCAGCTCCCCCGTGACACTATACAGGGTTATTATAAACATAATTTAACAGAATTATAGCACAATGTACTATGTATGCAAACTTGCACAACACATTTCATTGCAAAAGAAGTGTAAGCCAGACTTTTCATCCCACAGTTTACCACTTTATGAAATCACTATTTAACCTGCAGCAAACCCAGATACCGGACTATGCCGAGCTGATTGTCAAGTTTCTGGAGGCACTGATTGACAGCTACCTGCCGGCGGCTGACGAGGAGCGTGGGGAGGAGCAGCTGCGGACACCCACCTCCCCCTACCCCCCCACCAGCCAGAGCCAGCTCAGCATCACTGCCAACCTCAACCTGTCCAACTCCATGACCTCACTGGCCACCTCGCAGCATTCACCAGGTCTCACAACACGCACACACAACCACACCCAACTGTAAACTTGTGTATATTGTGTGTGTGGGTGAGAAATTGTTGAGTTGGTGGAGATTATGGGAGTGGAAAGTAGGAACAAAGTAGAATGTATTTTTGAAAATATTACTGATTTTATTTGTTGTAATTAACAACTGTACTATACACTTCCTCTTCACTTATCAGGCCTAAGTTCCAGATGACAGTTGCAGAGTTTAATCTTAGTGTTGTGGTTTGGCAGCTCCTCTAAGCAGCTGACTGATGACTTGACAAGAAAGAGAGCTGACTCTAACAAAGACAGAGATAGCGGTAGAAAGGGAACTGTTCATTTCAAAAGAACAGCAGACAGAGAAGGAGGGACATCAGCTGTTAAGTGTCGCATCACAACAAGAAGACCTGACCAGGAAACAACTTGTCTGTGCTGAGTTTACCTGTTCACAATTTCACTGAGTTTACCACTTTTATTTGATTAAACAGTCTCCCTGTTTGTCCTGGTCTCTGTGACTCAGTGAAGCCTCTCTGTCTCTGTCTGGAATGTCCTTTTCACACAGACAGATATAACATTGATGGCTTTTTGTCATTCAGACAGAGATGACTTTTACATTGGCACCTAGAGAGCAAGCAGTAGAGGATTAGAAATGTTATGATAGAAAGGAAGACAACTGTTTGATTTCATTCTTGCTGACCACCAGAGGCAGTGCTTCACTGGCAACACTGGATGTTATCCGTCTCGCAAACGTGCAGGTCGGGTTATTTAATATCAACAAAGTCACATGTGACCTGGGATAATGTAGCATATATATAAGCCCACGTCATCATGAAAAATATCCCATGTATCTTCTCGTGGCAGGTAATCCGTGAATGCAGGTTGAATCTCAGAAAGAAGACAGCCAGTGATTTTGCACTAGAAGGCCTGCAACCACATGGTTGGAGCTACAATTTTGTCCTCCAAGGGCTGTGATTAGACTATCACAGCTACTCTCTAACTCTTGAGCTGTTAGACCGATGTATTTGCTGGTTACAATACAGATAGGCTGATGACAGGTGACTTTTCCAACTCTGAAGCTAGGACAGCAAGGTAAGCGTAGCCTCCCTTTGTTAGCTTGAAGTTGCTTTTTACGAGGAGCGTTTTTTTTGGGTCTCCTTTATAATTTATTGTCACAGGGCTAAATGCTTGCGCTTGCAGTATTTTGCTGTTTGTGACGACAACTTCTCAGTTGCAATTATTTTATTGCTCCCTGCTGAGTGCTTTCACTCGTTAAAGCACACACCTCCTTAGTTTTGATGGAAAGAGTGCCTGCTCCCCCAGTAAGTGGTTTCGTTTGTAGGTAAACTCTTCTCACCACACCATTAACAGCAGGGCCTTGGCTTCCATACAGAATGCCAGCACTTACAGACCGGGCCAGATGCCAGCCTTGGAGCCTTCTCTTGCCTCCCTGATTGTGTTACTGGATGAGGTCTGAAGACCTGATCCTCACTGTCCCAGGCCTCACTGTCACAGTGTTGCAATACAGCGGCATGCATGGGCCGTGTTGGAAACTCTTTCCCACCCAGAGCGAGGTGCATTTGTGCAGCGCTGGCCCCATAGCAAGCCATGTATGCAAATCTTCCCATATCTAGATGACTGGCTGATTTGTGCTTTGACCAGGGAACAGGCAGAGCAGGACACTAAGGCCCTTCTATGTCATGTGACATGGTTGGGCCTTACCATCATAAGTTGTCTTATACCCAGCCAGAGGGTGTTGTTCATTGGGTTAACCCTGGACTCCCACCAAATGCTTACCTTCCCAACTCCATGGTGAGTGGAGGACATACTCCAGCTTCTCCTCCGTTTCCAGAAGGACCAGAGGTTGGAGTATAGCCTTTTTCTCAGGCTGTTATGTATGTTGACGTCAGTGCCATCAGTAGTGCCACTGGGCCTCCTTTACTTGCGGCCATTCCAGGTTTGGATCAGTGGCCCCCATTTGGATCCAAAGACCCTCAGATCCAAGAAAGTCAGGGTGTCCAGTCGATGTCTCCTCACATTGCAGCCATGGAGAGACAGGGCATATATGGTCATGGTATCTTATTGGGTTCGATTCCCTCACGTAGCGAGGTGGTGGTGACAGATGCTTGGGGGGGCATTATGGCAGCACAGACCAGTAAAGGGTCTTTCGACAGCACAGGAAATGACGGAGCACATAAATGTGCTTGAGCTCTGCGCTATATATTTCGCGCTTCACAAATTCCTACCGCATTTTAGGGGCAGGCATGTTCTTTTACGGTCCGACAACAAGGCAGCTGTCTACCATGTAAATTGTCAAGGAGGCACTAGATCAACCCTGTCACTACAGGTGGCATGGCAACTCCTTGTATGGGCTTTCCCTCACTTTTCCAGCCTCAGCACCATGCATCTGCCACTGCCACAGAATGTGGTGTCAGACTTTCTCTCCCACCAGAAACCTCCCTCAGGGGAGTAGAGGCTCCACCCAGAGGTGGTCGAGGAAATATGGCGCAAATATGGTACAGGAGATGTTTGCCTCCAAATCCTCAACACACTGCCCTCTTTGGTTCTCCCTGATGGAGACAACGAGTCCATTGGGACTGGACACCTTGGCGCACCCATGGCCAGATTGCCTCCTATATGCCTTCCCACCATTTCCACTGATCAAGCTAACACTACACAGAATCCAGCAAGGCAACCACAGACTTATGTTGGTCACCACAAACTAGCCAGGGAGGCCCTGTTTCTCAGGGATGCACAGGCCTCTGGATGGAGTTCCATGGTGCCTGCCCAGGAGGCGAGACCTGCTCTCACAGCTGGGAGGCCACATCTGGCATCTGAGCCCAGAATGCCTTCAGCTATGGGTATGGCCCCTGAGGGGCCGGACCCTCTCCTAAGGGTGTGCGACCAAGCAGTAATCCAAACCATTTTGGACTCAAGAACACCCTCCACCAGGGCACTTAATGCCAGCAGGTGGAAAGTATTTCTGGAGTGGTGTAGAATTCACGAAGAGGTACCTGAGAGTTCCTCTGTGCCAATAATACTGGGTTTTTTGCAATCTTTGCTGGGAAAAAAGGGTCTCACACACTGAGCTTCACAAAGGAGCTCAGCAGTGGAACCACAAAGTGTGCATGCACTGGAACTTGGATGGCACGGGTGTGGCACTTCGGCCTGACCCATCATTCTTCCCAAAGAGGTTGGCCTCAGCCCACTCCACTCAGGTCATTGAGCTGGCAGCTTATGACACCTTGTGCCCACAGGATGAGGAAGCTATTTCAACAGCACTGCTCTGCCCAGTGAGGGCCTTGAGGCATTATATACAGGCAACTGCTGGCTTCTGCCGCTCTGATATCCTGTTTGTCTGCTATGACGGTCACAGGGTAGGGCACACCCTGTCCAAACAGAGGCTTTCCTGGTGGATTATTGAGATAATTAAGGTGGCATACAGGTCAAGAAGACTGCCCTTACCTCTTAATATCAGGGGTCACTCCACCAGGAGTGTCTCCACTTCCTGGGCAGTGCTACAGGGGTCCCTCTAAGTGAGATTTACACTGCAGCCACCTGGACTACACCATGCATCTTTGCCCATTTTACAGTGTCAATGTCACTGCTCCCCATGCAGTAGCAGTAGCAGTCAATTCAATTCAATTAGTTGGCTTTATTGGCATGGCTGCATACAATACAACGTTGCCAAAGCATATTTACACAAACTATACAATCATAGCAAACAAATAAATAAATAAACAATAAACAAAATTAAAAAAAACAATACAATTTCAGGAACCCTCAGGCCGTTCCTGGTGAGTTGGTTTCCTTGTGACTATGTTGGTAATGGTCATCCAGCATTAAGCACTGCCTCTGGCACTCAGGAAGAATGAAATAGAAGAGTTATGTATGTAGTTATGGTTCTATGAATTCTGGATGACCGTCAGAATTGGCGAGAAGATTCTGTAAGGACATCTTTCATGATGACGTGGGCTTATATAGGCTACGTCATCCAGGTCACATGTGACTTTGTTGATATTAAATACTCAACCTGCGTGTGCGCTAGACGGATAACATCCAGTGTTGAGCATTGCCTCTGGCAGTCGTCCAGAATTCAGAGAAGTTACACAGTTACATACATAACTCTAGTTTTTTGTTCTCTCTCATGCTGAATCACTGACGGATTTCAAAACGTATTTTGCTGTTGAAGTCTTAATTAATGACTGTCGCTCTCCAGAGCTCCTCACAGTGAATCAACCGATACATGTTCACATCAATTTCATTATTTAATGTTAATAGAGAGCAAATTCTGCTGCCTGTTTTTATAAAGTCCAAGTAAAATTACAGATATAGGAGACATGAGATGAAGTGAACAAATTCCATCAAGTTTGATTTAAAGAGGAGCATGTCTGAAAGTCTACTGTTTATGTACCACACCTGGTCTTTTCAGGTTTTCTAATCCTCTGTGACCTCTGACCTCAGTCAGATCAAAACCTGCCTCACTTTTGCCTCTAGAACTGCAACAGTCTCTTAGATCCTCAGCAGAGACTGACTGTAAACATTTCAAAGAGTGATTTTTAGTTGGCTTCACAGCTACAATCAAAGCCTTCAAATGCAGTCACAAGCTTTATGTTACAGCTCCCCCTGTTGTTTGATACGTTAATGTCAGGAGCAGGAAAGAAATGCAGTTGTTGAAATGAGTGATGGTGACACTTCTCCTCCTTGTCGTCCTCCAGGTGTGGATAAGGAGAATGTCCAGCTGTCCCCCAGCTCAGCTCTGTCCAGCAGTGGTCGGACTCGCCACGGTTCAGCCAGTCAGGTCCAGAAGCAGCGCAGTGCCGGTAGCTTTAAGAGACCCAGCATCAAGAAGATCGTCTGATCAGCCAGAAAACAGCCCCCCCACCGTCCTCCTCCTCCTCCTCCTCCTCTCCACCCCTCCCCTCCCCGGCCTGCCAGCCAGCCAGGCCTCATGCTGCACTCCACTTTTTACTCCACTTTTTACTCTTTTTATTTCCTCCTCCTTCTTCATCGGTAGGAGAACAAGTGTTTTTGTGTTTTGCATTAAGGGGGAAATATTAGCAAGGGCAAACTTGAATTCTGTGCTGCTTGAGATTTTTTTAAATCTTTCATTTGAGACAGTGCGTGGTGGAGGACAAGCTTCTGTTGAATCATTTCTGGAGTTGATGTTTAAGCTCTTCACAGCGTTCAGTGGCCCTGCAGTGAGGAATGTCACACATGTGAAACCATAGGAGAAAACCTCAGAGGTTGATGGGAATACATTCTGGACATCAAGGTTGAGTGCGGACATGGTCTTGGACTGTGACAGTTTACACAGGGGATGAAGGATCCGGACTTTACACTGAAGTTGAAAAGAAACAGCGGGTTCATAAACACTCTTGTGTGCAGCCTCCCCCCCAGTCAGCAAGATGGACCAAATGACAGCGGGGGGGGGAGGGGGGTGGTTAGAGATCTGTGAGACAGGACCTTCAGTCTGGACCTGCTCGGACACCTGAGTTCACCTCTCCCCAGTCCTGTACATATTTTACATAGACAGATTATGTATAACTAGTCCTTAGTGCTAATTTAGATGTTGACGTTTTCTCCATGGTGTGCCTTTGTCAGGGTTTTTCAATGTGTACAATTTGTAAAGTAAAAGTCAAACCTTGCTGGGGACAAAGAACAGGTACTAATTATGGAGGCGTGCCGTCCATATCACCACGAGTTCACATGAGCTGCGTCACGACCGGCCTCCAATGATCGTCAAATATACAATCATCCATATACCCTGTTGCCTGAAAGTATTTATCCTGTACAGCTAGATAGTGCTACACAAATATTATTCTTTTCAAACACTTTCCAAAAATCGTCTTCTTTTCAAACACTTTCAATGTATGAACATGAAGATTGCAAAACACTAGGGGAAAGCGCAACCATGTAAATAGCTCCCAAGCTTCTTTTTTTTTTCTTTTTGTGTGTTTCACTTGTTTTTGCTGTTTTTTGTTTTGTTTTGGGTTTTTTTTGTTATTTTTAGTATGAACTGTGTTTTCAGCAGCATAGCATTTTAATTTGTTTACACAGTGACAAGGAAAATTGTGTAATAGGCAATAATCCTCAACTCTCAAACTCCTTTGTCAACCACAGATTTTATTTGTACAGCGAACAGGGAAAACACATCACCATGTTAGCTCGGTGCAATATGATGCCAACTCTTTAGTTGCCTGTGAACATGGAGACTTAGCTCTTATTGATTACCTCCGATGACCATTTGAATAGAAAAGAGGCAGTGGACGGTGTGATTTCTGATCCCATTACATACACTCCTCCATTTGTTTCACCTCAGCAGACTGAGCTGGACCCACAATCCAGAAACATCAGGAGTTTGTCCTGTGGCTTTTTAAAGGAAAAATCCACCCTGAAAGAGGTTTTGACACTTCCAGCTCTTTATCATTGGAAAGTTGACAGTAGTGATAACAAACCATACCTGAGCTTCTGTACGCAACAATAACCAAAACTGTCGACTGTATATATTTTGCTGAGTATAAACTCCCTTATAAATGTATTTACTAAACAAAATCAGCCAAATGTCTCAAATATATCAGTGTTCCATGTTGTCTGAACACACAACCTTTGACAAAATAAGCTTAACTCAAAATCCCCTTATTAGCTTTTCTCTGGAGCTTTCAGTTTTTCAGTATCCATGAGCAAACTCTGCGTAATCTGCTGTGAAGGACTGTCAGATGCAAGTGAAAGCTGCAGAAAAAGCTAAAACACAAACTACTGTTCCCAGGTGAACTTCTACACTTAGTCTTAGTTAAGTTTAGACCAATAAACAAAATTGAAATATCTACTGAAAGACTAAGAATCTAACCAAACAGCAGCAGTAACTGGCTTTTTGTGTGTTGTTTGAGGTTTGTTTGTCAGTCCTTCAGACTCACATTGATTCCACACCAGCAGTTTTACAGGGATACAAACCTGTTAAATGCAGATCATTACAACACTGATACTACTCACAGTGTACATTAGATTGAGTGTGAGATGGTGTGTTTTTTCCTTAAAGAGCCTCAGTACACTCTGGGTCATTATTGGTCCAGAGGCCAGCTGTGTGATGTTAAACATCTGTACCCTCAGAGCAGATCTGGGAGCAGCAGATCCTCTGCACCAAAGGCCTGTTGAGCACTGCAGGAGGAGAAAGTGTAGTCCGCTTTCAAAAACATGTTCTGGGCACATTTGGAAAATGGTCAAGGATTTAGTTTGAGCTCATTTACTACAAATCACAAACTATACATTACTGCTGACTGTTTTTCCAAAGCATGCTGTTGTGTTTTAGTTAGTTGAATGTGTTTTTTTTCTCTACCTTTAAGGCAGCCATCGATATCCATTTATCTCACAATGTTATAAAAAGGTGATTGTAGAGAGTTGAAACTTGCAAGAAATAGCTGATCCATAAGTGAATATTATCTGTTGTCAGTGTTTTATAATATAAAGTGCAGACTGACAAAACAGTTTGATCCACTGACAGATTGAATCAGATAGAACAGTGTGAGTGTGTCAGCTGGTAGGTGATGAGAAAATGCCAAAGATGTGTTTGAGGTCGTTTTCTCCACCAGAGAGCAGTGATGTGTTCATTTTTACACTGAAAAATGTTCACAATTCTTTAATCACCGCATTTAAGGGATCCCTATCAAAAATGTTACAAAGCAAATATTAGTCAGGTTTTTTCCAACTCTTAAACATCAATGTAAAATCTGGACTGGGTTTCCAGTCTGCAGCCATAGCAGTTCGTTATCACACCACAATAACACAACTTTGATAGTAAAAGCAGACAGCAAGTTTCAACTGCCTGAAGGTATTATGATATTGTATTGATCGGTTGCTGTTTGATAGAAATTCACATTCATAAATCTTAAATACTGTGGTTTACTTTGGAAAATAGTTAGCAGTAAAAAAAAAAATTAAAAAAAAAAAAAAGGTCTGAGATTAGTAAAAGAAATAGTTTGAAACACACATGCTGTGGTGTGGGCCTGTAAAGCAGCTGTGACAGCAGCTGTGTGGTTTGGTTCAGCAGGTGTAGAATGGGATGGGACTCTCCTGGCAGCCTCCGTCCACAGCTCAGCCATCTAAATGCTTCTATCCTGCCTTAACATCTATGCATGGCAAGAGTATTGTTGTGCAACTCTGACTTTATTTTTCTCTGAGCAGCGTCTCCACGTGTCTGCTGCTGAGAGTCTGACATCTTTTCTTACCGTTTTAAGTGTTCATTGTACCGTCTGGATACATTTGTGAATCAGTTCACTGCTTATTTTTGTCTTGTATTTGAGTTGAACGTAAGGGGATGTTATTTTCTTCTGTCCATTTTCAGTTAATTCATTCAGTTAACACACGATTACATGATGGATAGTTGCTGAATGCCATGGAAAGGGACATTTTCATTAGAGACACCCTTTGAAACAGTATTTTGTAATTCAGCCTCAAAGAACGACATAAAGGGAAGAATGAGTTTAATAGTAATAGGGATGATGATGTTTCAGCTGTGGAAGCAGAGTTTGGCCACATGAATGGGTCCATCAGAAATGTTTCTTTTCTTGTCACCCTTCATCATTGACATGTCACAGTTTGACTAATAGATTAGCTCATATTAAGGGAATCAGGACCAAATCAAGAAATTAGTTTTCCACTGTTGAAAAATGAGAGCATCATTTTGGGGTGAGTAGCTTGCAAAAGTTGGATGATTGGCCTCCTTGCATTCAAGTTCTCAGTATACTTAATACTAACTCATTTGTACAGCGTATAGTTCAAACACATCTGAAGGTAAAAGTGTTTATACTTGTTCCAAATGGTCACACTTGAAGGTGGAACAAAAAGTCTGCCTGTCATAAAGAGGGGCCAGATGTGATGGACTTTGATTGAGGATCATTTTGAACACTATCCAGCTGTCTCTCCTCTAAAGCATTTGTAGTGTTTCACATAGTTGGACACACAAAAACTGTTGGAAGAAAGTTCATAACCAGTATTTCACACCTCCACGCACCAAGTGTGAAAAACTATTCAGATGTAAGAAAAGACGGTGTCAGACAAGCACGTCATTCGAAGCATACTGAGGCCTTTACCCTCTGATGATATTAACAAAAACAAATTAAATGTGTCAAAATCCAGTTGCATGTCAGTTTCTCACAGTTTTGTTCTGTGGTCACAATGACTGATGATTTACTCCTACATCAGCCCTCCTTCCCATGTAAATAGGTCTAACCCGAGTTCAGAGTTTAGCATGGAATGTCATCACCTTTGAGTTGTTGAAGTCACATTTTCTAACACAGAAGATGTTTGTGGAGCAGAGATGGGATTGGTACAAAGTAGTATGAAGCATCCTTAAAATATAGTGAAATAATCATCCTGAGGTCCACTTATAGGAAGGATCTGAGGTCAGGGCCGCTGGAGTTGTTGCTATAAAGGTACATGTTTATTTCAGCATCAGATTCCAGAGAAACATCGATCCATTGTCTTGACTCCCCACTTTTCACCATCTAACTGTTCTTAAAAAGGTACTCTCCCTGATTTCCTTCTAAAAAGTGTCCACAAAGCCCAAATCACACAATCAGCGAGTGTACCTTTACCAAAACACAACCAGGAAAAATCTGAAGGCAAGATTTGTTGTTTTTTTTTGAGCACCGTGTGACCAGATTGCCATCGTTTCCAGGTTTTAGTTTGACTTGTGTGTGAATGGAAATATTAAGGATTATGTATCCATAACCTCTTAAACAAGTGGTTGACTTGCACTAATTTAAAAAGAGTCATGGGTTTGTAAAGATGAAAAACCTCAAAATGTGGCATGTTTTATTTGATGTTATGCAAAATCTAATGTCTGTAGAGTATTAGTCTGAGTTTTGTTTTTAATGCAGTATGTGTGACAATTGTAAATACTTTGTGTACAATTTGAGATGGTATATTTACTACACTGTACATACATGTGATATTGTATCATTTTGTTTTTGTAAAGCAGTTAGTTTCTGTATAATAATATACAAATTGAACTATTCCAGTGTTAGTAATAAAATGTTTTGCTCTCCACAGTGTTAAATAAACTTTATTTCCATTTTCAGCACCTTTCATATACAAATGCAGGAGTGTTTACAATTAACTATTAAAATATCAAGATAGATTTAAAACTTAAAGTCATAATAGACATTGAAACATTCAACCAAACCTCAAGTTTAAAGCAAAATGAAATTTTTTCTTTAAAGGTTACACACGTTCATGCATACTGTATCACAATACATCACACTTGCATTTAGATTTTTGCTGCAGTCACAGTAAACAGAGTTTAGCTTTAGCTGTTGTGTGAAACCTCATATCTTGTGTTTTGGGGATCATGCTTCCTAAGCTGAAGGAAGAAGAGGAGGGGAGAAAAAGGAAGCAGAGATACACAGAGGAGGTAGTGAACAGGTCTTGTTCAGGTTGAATTCATTCTTTACAACTCCTCAGATCATTTCAGAGCTTTCAACACACTCATGGTCTTCATCAGTCAATGGAGCTGAACTTCAGTCACATAACTGGTGCTTGTATCTAGGGGGGCATGGTAATCCTCTATATACATCGAGCTCATCTGTGACATCATCGTTTATCATCACCAGGCTGATATTTCAGACTATGTAATTTCATCAACTGCAGTGTTTTTTGTTTGCTGCCTGTTTGTAAGCAGATCATTTCTGTTGAACCAAATCAACATATTGTAAGTCTCCATCATGTCATCAGTAGACAATCAAGTACACATGCATAGTGCTGGTTAACATGTATGTTTCTAATTAAAATGAAATATCTTTCCAATTCCTTCCATATTTTGAACTTTTTTCTTTTTATCGATGTGCATTTCCACATAAAACATCACATCACTGTGTGTTATGGGTTTTTCCTTTCAGTTAAGTCTGCAGAGACTTCTGGAAAGTGTCCACAAAGGGATCAAAAAGCCAGTGGGACAGTCGTGAGCCCTCACAGAGTTCACAGGAGCGTGAGCCAAAGTCTGAGGCACTAGGAGGGTCACTGGAACTGCGCCTCAATCTGTGCCAAGATCATCGGATGTGAACGTCCTCCTTGATCTTTCTCTGACCTCTCACCTTTGACCTCTTCACAGTGGATGCTGTGAGTTGTTTTGGTTCTTCAGATCAAACCAGTTCCAGGTTATGCTAGAACAAAACTAGTATGTACAACGTCTGACTACATTGGCAGGCAAAAGTGTTTATGAATGTTTTGAAAGGCCACATTCAAAAGTGGGGTGATAATCGACGCTAACTTTCCAAAACTGACAATCTGACATTCACACCCACTTCACGCAGTGACTGGCCAGCTTAGTGGAAGTGAGAGTTTAAGTAGCTCTCTTCTTTTCTTTACACACATTTTTATCTCAGTACAACACTATGAATGTCAGGAGACAATCCGTCAACTTCATATTTAAATGATCATTGCGTCTCTACTCCTCGCCATGATAGCCGGCTGTTCACTCCACGCCTGTTGATCAGCTATAAATATGACGGCATATCTCTGCAAAACCCGCGAGCGCAAATGAGATCTACACAACGCGGAGCCACTCAAACATCCGCGAGCGCTTTCACAGTGCTCGTGCGCAGAATATATCTGCTCTGATCTCTGCTCGCGCGAGCAATACTGTCGCCTTCAAGCAGCAAACCATGCTTTGAGCGCGCGACTGTTATCCCCGAGCGCACTACTATCATTGCCCTCCTGCTCGCACTTTCACCTTTCACCTGCTCGCTCACGAGTGGTTTTCCTTTTTGGCAGTAAGTGGGCGGATCCAGTCGCCATTGTATCCCTAAATATAATTGGTTACAGTCCTCGTCTTTTATGATTGGCTGTTGTCTTTGTGTCGGTGCAAGTAGACAAGAAGGGACGAAGAAACATTGTACCCCGTCACTACCATAGATGTAGACAGAGAACTAAACGAAAGGTCACTACACGATTTGAGTCAACCGTAAATGTAGGTCGCACATGCGCGAATGAGTCCGCCATCTTGGACAGCTAGGTACGGCAACTCCACTTGGACAAACCAAATAGAGCAGTTACATAATGAAAAATGCTCTGAGTTAACTTCTGTAGTGATTTGGCGCTATATAAATAAAATTAATTTGAGTTGAATGTATGCAAAATGGTACACAGAGTAATGTACTTAAATTTGTTTGTCTGCGCTCTGTCTGTTTGTTTTTCCATTGTTGACATTAATTTGATAAAACACTGTCTATGAGTCTTGTGGTTGTGAAGCTGGTTGCTGCTTCAACTTCAGAGTGAAAAAACGAGTGTAACTACCAGTAGGCTGGAACGTCCAAATGTAAAACTACTTGTGTTTTTACAGCAGGTATACAGGTCTCTTTTCTTCAACGCCACTGCACAAGCTGTCGACATATATAGAGCACCATTTACACAGACTAACAATACACACATGAAGATCAGCAGGCTGCTATGGTTAAGTCATCATTCACACAGGAGAGAGAGAGAGAGACAGGAGGTGAGGCTTAAACTCCTGCAGGATGAGGAACCAGAAAAGAGAGAACAAGGAGTCTGTCCTCTTCCCAGGTCTCCATGGTGATGGAGGTCACATGGCTCAGGTCCTATTCCTCTTGGCAGCACCTGGAAGCTGCTTGGCATGCTCTTGATCACATTCTTCATATATATTCTAAATCCATTATAATTTTGTCATCCTGTTCTTCCATGCTGCATTTCTGTAATTAGTGTTCTGTTCAGTACATCTGTATATCTGTTGCATGTCTGTCCGTCCTGGAAGAGGGATCCCTCCTCTGTTGCTCTTCCTGACGTTTCTTCCTTTTTTCCCTATTAAAGGGGTTTTCAGGGAGTTTTTCCTTATTCAAATCAAGGGTCTAAGGACAGAAGATGTTGTATTGCTGTACAGACTGTGAAGCCCTCTGAGGCAAATTTGTGATTTGTCATATTGGGCTATACAAATAAAATTGACTTGACCTGACTTAATTAATAATGTTGAGCTTTTTTCCTGTAACTGTAATGAAGGATTAATAGTTTGGACTGTAACAGTAGCTGTATGGGTGTATGTGACCATTGTGGTGCATCGACAAGAATGCAGGGATGTTGGGATGTTATCTTCAATAATGTTTATTAATAACGATGGGTAGGTGTGTGGTACTACAATAAAAAAGAACAAACAACATTAGCATACAAGACCACAGTGCTAACACATGCTACCTCATGACTCTATATAACTAAAAGGACCAGTGTGTAGGAATTAGTGGCATCTAGCAGTGAGGTTGTAGATTGCAACCAACTGAATACCTCTCCCACTCTCCTTCCAGGCATGTAGGAGAACCTTCAATGGCCACGAAAATCTTGAAAGGCCCTCTCTAGAGCCAGTGTTTGTCCGTTCTGAGCTACTGTAGAAACATGGCGGTGCAACATGGTGGGCTCTGTGGAAGAGAACCCACTCCCTATGTAGATATAAAGGGCTCATTCTAAGGTAACGAAAACAAAACGATTCTTATTTTCAAGTGATTATACACTAATTAAAACATACTATATATATATATATATATATTACATATAAAATAATCATTACATCAATGTGAAGGTTAACGTACAGAATTACATTCACAGTACACATATGAGCACTTGCGTTTCCACCACAGCAGTAACAGCAGTAACAGCCACTAATTTACCATTACTGTCTATTACAAGTGTTAGCATGCCACCCAATGGAGTGGCTAAACTACTATAATACACAAATGATCAAGTCCTTCATCACATTAACATTATAACTTTTTCTGAAAATTACAACATAATGGTTGTAACATTAGATAACTTTTTTCTTAAAACATTATGACTTTATTGTCATATTGTCTGATTCAGTGGGGGGAGGATCTGACAATATGAGAATGCGAAGGGACATATGATGCAAAAATCATACTTATGTTTATATACATACATGGTTACCATGGTTAGATTGGGATAATAATGCATTCCCTATGTGTTTCCATATACACAAAGGGAATGTACATTGCAGTTGACTCTGAGTCAAGTAATTGTCAATTAAAAGTCATTACTGAGTTTCCTACATTGTACAAAGTCATTGTTCTATAGGCTACTTCAGTGAATGTCAGCAGGTTGTAAACAATTTGCAGTTGGAAAACATGGTTGTTATATTTTATTATATTGCCAAGCATGTTGAGATGACATCTAATTAAGGTCCCTACACTTAAACTAGGGACACTGTAATAGCACACTGAGTGTCTTTGACCTCTTGGCCTTCAGGACAGCCTGACAGTTTCAATTTAAACCTTAACCAAACTGTAAACAAACAAGATTTTAGACTTTATTGCTGAAAGTAGTTTTAACCAGTGTGTGTTACTAGTAAGTAATAGCGGCTGATAAGTAATGAAAGGTAGGCTAACTGTAATGATGGACCAGAACCAGAGGACAATGGTCAAGTCAAATCAGTTTCATTTGTATAGCACCCTTTTGTACACAATGGCAGGTCAAGGTGTTTTACTGCTTAACATCAGCATAAAAGCAATTGATTGATAAAATTGTTTTAAAGAAGTTTAAAAATACAGAAATACATCAATTAACAATGAACACCAAATCAGCATACACATACTCACACATACGAGCCGGGGTCTGCTTGAGGTTTCTACCCGTTAAAGGGGAGTTTTTCCTTACCGCTGTCGCCAAGTGCTTGCTCATGGGGGAACTGTTGGGTCTCTGTAAATTAAAGAGTACGGTCTTGACCTGCTCTATGTGAAAAGTGCCTTGAGATGACTTCTGTTGTGATATGGCGCTATATAAATAAAGATTGATTGATTGATTGACATACACACACACTCACACGTTCACAAAATTAAAAATAAAAATGAGTAGAAAATCAGTTGTCCAGCCACACACACCTAGGTAAGAAATTGGCTGGCCATAAACCTGAGAAAACAGAAAGGTTTTAAATTTTCTTTCAAATGTGGAAACAGCAGTGACTGATCTCATGTCATCTGGTAGTTTGTTCCAGAGAGCAGGACCAAAGTAACTAAAAGTCCTAATGAAGACCTGGGGCTTCATTTACAACCATTGTGTAAATGGTAAATGGACTGCACTTATATAGTGGCTTTCTGGTCCTCCGACCACTCAAAGCACTTTTACACAAGCCACATTCACCCATGCACATACACACACTCACACACTGATGGCAGTAAGCTATCATGATGCAGGGTGCTGGCACAGCCATCAGGAGCAATTTGGGGTTCAGTATTTTGCCCGAGGACACTTTGACACACTTGAAAGAGGCATACTCCACTTCTCACAGAAAAGTTGGGATTTTTGGGACTACTGTGGGAAGACAGGGGAAGTTGATGATGCTAATAGCAAAATGAGGAAATAAAGCCAATGACAGCTCTCACACAATCATTTCACTGAGTAGTCAATACATCAAGTACACTGTAGGAAAACAGGCAAATATCAAAAGGAAATTTGCAGCAATGTCCAATTTCCTAAATATAATCGGCGCAATTGACTGCACTCATATTGCAATAAAGGCAGTTGACGGTGGCTACCCACTCAGGCGCTGCCTCCTCACCCTGTTTTCAACCTGAAGAATGGAGAGGAAATGCTCTGCAATGATGCCCATGCTCGTGCACGCTCAGTTGTGGAGCGTGCCATCCAGCTACTCAAATGCCGATGGCAGTGTTTAGGAACTCCCTGCATTAACCGCAGCAGCAACATGTTGCTGCCCAATGATTTTCTCTTCTACTGCTGAGACCACCAATAATATGTTCTTTCTAACCTCCACCTCACACACAAGCACCTTGATTTCTGTTTCAGAGAAACTCTTAGGTGGAGTGAAGCAGGTGAATCCAAGTGCAGACACACAGATGGCAGGGAGACAGGGACACGGTAGGACAAGGTATTTATTAAGCAGGCCATGGAAGACTAGTACTGGTAGCCGGGAAACTGGGGCTGAGACTAGGGCTGGGAACCAGGAGCTGAGGCAGGCTAGGGCAAGGGGAGCAGGTCCAGAGTGGAATCCTTGGAAACTGGGTAGAGCGGGGGTCCAGGGCATGAAAGTCAGGCTGACAAGATGAGGGACAGGAGCCACTGGGGAAGTGGCAACAGGTAGGGAGACACAGATTTGAGGCAGGAATCGTGACAGAAAATCTTCTTCTTGGTTTTCTGCTCTGATGTTGCCATGATTCACCACAACTGTTTGATTAATTGATTAGCATGCTCATTTATATATCCATCAATATTCATGAAGGGCTTTGCATTTATGGTTAAATGTGAGAGTGTAGAGGGCAGGATACGAGGCTTATCCATATGCGCACATTTTCAGGTTGACTGTGATTTATAAAGGGAACATTGCCTGCATTTGTGCATGCGCACAATTTTTTTTAGCATTTTCAGCTTTTGTGCACACATACACTTTTGTTATTCCTACACACTGTTTTATGAATGAGGACCCTGGTCCCAAGATCGATCCTTGTGGAACTCCTGAACAAATTTTTGTTTCAACTGATTTAAAACAACCAATGGAAACATAAAAGCTCATATCCTTTGGGTAGGAAGTGAACCAGTTAAGAACAGGGACTGATAAACCAATAGAATCTTGAAGTCTCTCAATTAAAATATCATGATCAATGGTATCAAATGCCGCAGTCACATGCACACAACTGACAGTTGTTTGTGGCCCTAGAATTATCAGGTTCTACTGTATCAGACATTTTTGTCAAAAATGAGTTATTAATATGAAACTATTCTTTGGCAAGGTATTAACATTTTGAGTAGGTTTATTTTGTATTTTATGTATTATTGGCCCTAAAAAAAGGTTAAATCTCAATAATCAATCTCTAACTTGGCTCTATAAGGTTCCAACTGCAAAGCACCAATCAGTGCTCGAATGTAGACAGAAGGACCAATCAGGTTCCCCCTCTTTACTGTGTCACCTCAAGGAGTTGAAAAGATCATGAAATGTTGTTCAATCTTAAGTTTTGAAACCCAAAAATTGATTTTTAAATAAAAATCATAATTAATGACACTGATACAAATGCCAACTGAATTGTGAGTCAGTTTTTTTATCTTTTTTGAACTTTGTAAAAAGTTAATTTTTACCTTTAGCTACCATGCTAGTCAGCTAGCTTGCTAAATTTAATTAAACAGTCAGCACAATTGTTAGCAATAATTAATGGTTCTTTTAGTGACTTAAGTTACCCTGACTACTTAAAAGCCAAAATTTTAATATGTAAGAATATGAGATACTAGGTCTACATTCAGACTGCTAGCTGCTGAACATCTTGGTGACCTGATGCTAATGGTTGGTTTAATGTTATAACTTGAGACATGCAGCAAATACAGTGATGACAGAAGTTGATGTTCACCAAGCTGGAAAGGGTTACAGAACAATTTCTAAAGAGTTTGGACTCCACCAGTCGATTGTCAGGCAGATCATGTACAAATTAAAGACATCCAACACCATTGTTACCCTCCCCAGGAGCGGCTGAACAACAAAGATCACACCAAGATCAGGTGTGTACTACTCTGGGAGGTCACAAAGGACCCCAGGGTAATGTCTAGGAAACTAAAGGTCTCTCTTGCAGTGGCTATAGTCGATGTTAATGAGTCCACCATCAGGAGAACATTGAACATCAATGGTGTGCATGGCAGAGTTGCAAGGAAAAAAGACACTTCTTTCCAAAAAGAACATTGCTGCTGTCGACGGTTCGCTCAAGACCACATGGATAAGCCAGAAGGTGATTGGAAAAATATTCTGTGGATAGATGAGACCAAAATCGAACTTTTTGGCTTGAATAAGAAGCATTCCAGCACAAGAACCTTATCCCATCTGTGAAACATGGTGGTGGTAGTATCATGATTTGGGCTGCTTTGCTGTCTATGAACTGAAGCTCAACAGAAAGTAGGTCATGCAGTAAGACAACAACACTAAACATACAAGTCGTTCTACCAAAGAATGGTTAGAGCAGAAGAAAGATAATGTTTTGGAATGGCAGAGTCAAAGTCCTGACCTTAATCCTATAGAAATGCTGTGGAAGGACCTGAAGCAGGCGGTTCATGCAAAGAAACGACCCAACATCCCTGAGTTGAGACTGTTCTGTAAGGAGGAATGGGCTAAAATTCCTCCAAGCTGATGTGCAGGGCTGATAAACAGTTACCGGAATCGTTTGGTTCAAGTTATTGCTGCAAAAGGGGGTCACACCAGTTACTGAAAGCAAGGGTTCACATACTTTTGCCTCCCATAAATATGTAAGATTAGGAGCCCTATTTTAATGATCTAAAGCGCATGGTCTGAAGGGCATGGCGCAATTGCATTTAGGGTGTGTCCAAATCCACTTTTGCTATTTTAACGGTGGTGTCATCTCCCATTCTCTTTAAGAGCCAGGTGCGCTTTCACCTTGGCGGATTGCTATTATGATGACACATTTTCCAAGTAGTAAGAAGGAGGCTTCTCTGCAGAGGAAACGGATCTGCTCGTGCGCAAAGTGAAAGCGCACGATCCATAACGAGCACACTTGCCTCTGCTGCTCCTGGACCCTCCCGTGGTCAGCCACAGACCACCAGTTTAAGATCCTGTTCATTAATTTGTTGCAAATTTATCTTTGTTTGGTTTTTGAAAAGGTTTATTTTTTTAATTACAGCCCTGGTTTCTTTAAAATCTTTTTGTTCAGTCATAGACTAACAGGTCTAATCAGCAGGGTTTTAATTGCTGAAAGTATGGAAACCTGATCACTGTACTCTCAAAAATGTTAAATATTTGTTAAATATTGTTCAAAGAATTAAATCATTAATTTTAATCATGTAAAGAATCATTCATAGTTATCAGGACTTGATCAGCTCTCCAAGGTGCTGATCCTGCTGCTGGCAGCAGCTAGAAGCTGTGCAGATTTATTTCCTTCATTTCGTTTCCACCCCATTTATTTCCTCATGTGTTCCTCATGTCATCATGTATTGATGCAGCAAGAAGGTCGATCTGTGTCTGATCCGTTGTTTAAATACCAACGTGTATTGCCACGATTTGGTCAAATAATTAAACTATTTAATCCATCATTACTGCGATTAGTTAATTCTGATAAATATTATGACCAAGCATTATGACATGTGTTTTTTTAAAATATGTTAATATACACAATAATAATCTTTCACATTGTAATCCTTTTATTTGTTACCTTTTGCATGTTTGTGCACTGCTGCACGTCCTGTGTGTGTAACAAGCAGGGTGTATGTTGTGCACCCGCCTGTGTAGGTGCATATTACTGTCTTGATGACGCGCTCTTAAAATAACAGTGAAACACTGCGCCATTGACTTTAGACCAGGTTTTTGTTGGTCAATAGCACAATCGCTCTCTGCTGCCTCAAGACAGCAATGCGCCGACAATGTGCCGGACCACACCTTACTTATAGACTAACACACCCATGGGCGCATTGATGGGCGCAAGTGCCTTCGCTATTTTAACAACGTGGGCGCTGGACGGGAAAATGTCAACTGTGTCGGTCTTAAAATAACAAAGACACTTGTACTGCGCTTGGCGCCGCTCTGCGCCAGCCGTAAGATAGGGCCCAAGATAATTTTCCTCAATAAATAAATGAAAAAGTTTTTTTTGTCTCATTTGTTTAATTGGGTTCAATTTATCTACTTTTAGGACTTGTGTGAATATCTGATTACATTTTAGGTCATATTTGTGCAGAAATAGAGAGAATTCTCAAGGGTTCACAAACTTTCAATCAGCATGAATATTTTCTACTGACATCAGAAGCGGCATCAAGCAACTTTTGGTGAATGTCTTGTGTTCTTCATCTTGATGTCTCTCATAAACTTGCATATTCAAAATATTACTCAAAAAATAGAATGTATAGAATCTGCTACTTACCAGTCTATGATTAAAGCTGTTAAAAAGGAAAAATCAATGTAGCATAATTGGATACTTCATGTAATTCAAAATTTATTTTAATCATAGGGATATAACTATATGAATGATATCAGCTCTAATGAAACTTATCTGAACTTAAATTCTTAGGATAGTGTTACATGTTGTACAAAAATGTTCACTTTTTAATATTTCATATTCTAATCAAAGTTCAATATTAAAGCCTATGGAAGCCTATTTAAAATTTATTTATAACAACTTGATTGACTTTATCTGCAAAAATGGCCAAATGAGTATTGTGCCTTTTTTTTCAAAATTTGTCAGTATAAATTAAGTGCTGTACTGACATTGGATAATTTATATGCTGATAGTTTATGATAGTCCAGGAAAAAATGTGCAGCCTGCCAAACAAGAAAGCAATTCCAGCCTGCCAGACCAGGGAACAACCCCCAGGTTGTCAGACCAGGAAACAACGCACAGGCTGTCAGACCTGGAAACAAGCAGCAGCCCTCCAACTCAGGAAACAACCAGCAGTCCAGCAACCCAGGAAACAATCAGCAGCCCTCCAACCCAGGAAACAACCAGAAGCCTGGCAAACCAGGGAACAGCCAGCAGCCCGGCAACCCAGGGAACAACCAGCAGCCCGGAAACCCAGGGAACAGCCAGTAGCCTGGCAACCCAGAAAACAATGCACAGACCAAGATGAAATCAGCACCCTGACATGGATCCCACTCATAAGCAGCTCTGGAAGTCCCACAGGATCTTGGCTTCGTCATTCTCAACCACCTTAGGAGGTGTCTTCCATTGTGACCTTGGGACCTCCAACCCATACTCAGTGCAGATGTTCCTGTACACTATGGAAGCCACTTGGTTATGGCGTTCCATGTATGCTGTTCCTGCCTGCATCTTACACCCTGCTATTATGTGCTGAACTGTCTCAGGAGCATCTTTGCACAGCCTGCACCTGGGGTCCTGTCTGATGTGGTAGATCCCCGCCTCTATTGATCTTGTACTGAGTGCCTGTTCTTGTGCTGCCATGATTAGTGCTTCTGTGCTGTCCTTCAGTCCAGCCTTTTGCAGCCACTGGTAGGATTTCTTGATATCAGCCACTTCTTCTATCTGTCAGTGGTACATGCCGTGTAGGGGCTTGTCCCTCCATGATGGTTCCTCCTCCTCTGCATTATCGGGTTTCTGCTGCCTGAGATATTCACTTGGCAGTTCATCTTTGGGGGCCATCTTCCTGATGTATTCCTGGATGTTTGTTTTTTCGTCCTGGACAGTGGCTCTGACACTCACCAGTCCTCGGCCTCCCTTGTTCCGCTTAGTGTACAGTCTCAGGGTGCTGGACTTGGGATGAAACCCTCCATGCATTGTGAGGAGCTTTCTTGTCTTGATATCAGTGGCCTCTATCTCCTCAATTGGCCAGCTTACCAACCAGCGGGGTATCTGATGACTGGCAGGGCATACGTGTTGATGGCCTGTATCTTGTTCTTCCCACTCAGCCGACTTTTCAGGACCTGCCTTACTCTGTGTAGGTATTTGGCTGTGGCTGACTTCCTTGCGACCTCCTCAAGGTTCCCATTTGCCTGCGGGATCCCAAGGTATTTGTAGCTGTCCTGAACATCTGCAATGCTGCCTTCTGGTAGCTCAACCCCCTCGGTCCTGATCACCTTCCCTCTCTTCGATACCATCCGACCACACTTATCTAGTCCGAATGACATTCCGATATCATTGCTGTAGATCCTGGTGAGGTGGATCAGTGAGTCGATGTCTCGCTCATTCCTGGCATACAGCTTGATGTCATCCATGTAGAGGAGGTTACTGATGGTTGTTCCACTTCGGAACCGGTACCCGTAGCCACTCTTTGAGATGAGGGGGTTCAGGCCTATGCAGAACAGCAGAAGGGATAGTGCATCACCTTGGTATATGCCACGCTTGATGGTAACTTGTGAAATTGGCTTTGAGTTGGCCTCCAGAGTCGTTTTCCACAGCCCCTTGATGAAGGCTCTTAGTATCCTGTTGATGTTGTACATTTCCAAGCATTCCAGTATCCATGTGTGTGACCTTGAGTCATAGGCTTTCTTGTAGTCAATCCAGGCGGTGCACAGGTTGGTCTGCCTGGTCTTGCAGTCTTGGGTGACTGCTCTATCGACCAGTAGCTGGTGCTTAGCACCCCTGGTATTACTACCAATTCCTTTCTGGACCCTGTAATGTATTGGGCCATGTGCCTATTCATGTTAGCCGCTATGATGCCTGACAGGAGCTTCTATGTTGTACAGAGGCAGGTTATTGGCCGGTAGTTGGATGGGATTGTGCCCTTCTGGGGGTCCTTCATGATCAGGACTGTCCGCCCTTGGGTTAACCACTCTGGGTGTGTCCCATCCATCAGCAGCTGTTTCATTTGTGCTGCCAGGCGTTCATGGAGTGCAATCAGTTTCTTTAGCCAGTAGGCGTGGATCATGTCCGGGCCCGGTGCTGTCCAGCTCTTCATACCTGACACTCGTTCTTGGATGTCTGCCATTGTAATGGTTACTGGATCTTGTTCTGGGAGATTGTGTGAGTATATACATATATATATATATATCCCAAAGGTGCTCTATTGCATTCAGCTCTGGTGACTGGGGAGGCCATTGAAGTACACTCAACTCATTGTCATGTTCAGGAAACCACTTTGAGACGACTTTTGTATTGTGACGTGGTGTATTATCATGTATGCCATTAGAAGATGGAAAACTGTGGCCATAAAGGGATGCTCATGGTCACCAACCATACTCAGATAGACTGTGGCATTCAAACCATGATTGATTGGTGTAAGGGGCCCAAAGTGTGCCAAGAAAACATTCCCCACACCATTACACCACCACCCTCAGCCTGGACTGTTGACACAAGGCAAGTTGGGTCCATGGATTCATGCTGTCAGTGCCACCTAACCCCACCATCTGTGTGCCTCAGCAGAAATTGAGATTCATCAGACCAGGCTACGTTTTTCCAGTCTTCAACTGTCCAATTTTGGTGACCCTGTGCCCACTGCAGCCTCAGATTCCGATTCAGCTTTCTCCCCTCCCTTATGATCACTTTCAATTTCTGCTTTGCCGTATCCATGTAAGCCCAAATAAGGCTATTGACTCTTGCAGCTCTGGGTGTTTTGAATTTTGGTTTGAGTGAAGTGCTGAACTTTTTGAAGGCAATCAACTCACACAGTCATGTAGACATCTCAGTCTTGACAAAGATATGCACCAATGCTTCCTCCCGCTTGTGGTGTTCCTGTATATTTACTAACCAGCAGTTATCGGGTCGTTGGTAGAAGCACTGCATTAGTGTTTTTTGGTCTCCTGGGGATACGGTTGTCTTGTGCTCCATCATGCGGCCTGGCCTGGGGATAGCTTCTGTTTTGGGGGAGGGAGGCTGGGCGTTCTCCCTTACCTTGTCAAGGTCAGCTAGGTAAGCCTTCTTGTTCAAACTTTTCAAATGGACTTTTAGTTTTGTAGGATTTTTCCCCTTGAAAAATATGCAAAGTAATCCCAAATAAGATTCTGGTGCTTTCTCCCAACTTTCGTCGCCATGATTAGCAACACGTGTGAGGTGCTTGCTTACACGACTTCGCCAGCAGAAGGATATTAGCCATCTGCTGGCATAAAACTGGCATGGCTAAAAACTTGGATGATAGATTTCATATCCACCCAAAATACTAGGCTTAAATATGAAATAAATGGACAAAGATGAAAACTAAAGACATTTTCTCCATAATTTTAATTTATTTTTTTTGTTTTGTTTTTTTGTAAAGACACAAAACAGTTTCAGTTAGTTAGCGTTTTTTTGTAAAACCTCGTATTTATTTTTATTTCAGTGAAAGAAAATGTTTTTTCACATTTAGTTTTCGTTATTTCATTAGTTTTCGTTAACAATAATAACCTTGGTATTTGCATGATTTTATACATTGCACTGCTGCCACATGATTGGCTGATTGGATAACTGCATGAATAAGCAGGTATGCAGGCGTTCCTGATGTTGCACCCACCAGCCACAGACAGCAGGTTAAAACGCCATTAAGGCATTTACAAATAGGAAGCAACATATACCAGTCTTTATTATATAAATATATATATTATTATATGTATACTTTATTATGTATAAATATAGTTTTGTTTGATAAAACCACTTTAGGCCAAAAACAAGAAGTTAGTTGGCAGCAATAGTCTACATAAAGAGTCACACACACCCCATATAAAAACATCCAGATTAACAGGGCAAAACAACACATAACCTAATGCAGGAGAAGCTCACACTTTATACACTGGTCAGTGTGCTGGATGTGTGTGTGTGTGTATATGCGTATTGGCTTATGCCTTGTGATCCAAAAAATAATTTCGAGCCTCTTTCAACATTGCTTACAAAAATAATTCTAAGTAATGTATTTTTAATTTCTTTTTCCAATGTTGCCATGTCCGAGTAGTGATTTGTGTTTGCTTTAGTTATCGATGAATCGATTAATTCATGAGTAATCTTAGCTATTTAATAAATATTGGTTTTGTTGCCCTCAATTGTACAGTCTGGGTCAATATGCACTGTGCAGTTAATCGGAGGCTATGTTACAGTTTCATAACATTATGAATCTAACCTACTGTAGGCGAGATAGAAGCTATGGTGCCTTTGCTGCATCCTCAGTTGACGCGAGGCTACAACCGGCTTGAATGAGTTTAACGTCTGAATATCGCGAGATTTGACCAGCTGTTTAGTATGTGTTTTTTTTTTAGACTGGTGCTAGTCGGTCAACACGTGGAGAGGAGAGACTGACTTTCCACAGGGACACGTTTAAAAAACCAACACTCTGACATTATACTAGTGTTGCTCTCATCGTGGCGGTGCCAAGGACCCTAAAATACTGTAAGTAAATTAAAAAACTCTGGAGAGGACAAGGCGCATTTAGCAGTCAGGGGTAGAAACCAGGTTAGCCTGTAGCTATCTGCATGTTCACACAGCGTGACTTGGTCCAAATCCTCTCACAAGGCTGCAACACACGCACAGTGTTTAAAGACACATTCATTTACATTTTCATGCATCTCTGCAAGATGCCTACAGTTTACTGTGTCACCGGCTGAGTGTAGTAATCACATGTCATTGAACATCTAGCCTTCACATCTTTCTCTAACTTAACAGTCGGCACACTCCAGCTAGCTGCTGTCCCTGTTGTGTAACTTAAATTAGACTCATTCCTTTCCTCCTGCGGTCTATATCCACATACTAACAACCGGGTCATGTGTCATGAATAGTAGTAAATGTCCACAGGCTGTCGGCAGCAAGAATGCATTCTGCGATAATTTTCGCCAGGCCGGCCGGCTAGCAAGCTAACGTGAAGGTCTGAGGCCCATGCAGGACAGAAGCACTCTTTGGCTTAAATGTCCTTTAACCCTGCGTCAGTGGTGGCTTACAACCCCTGTCTGGTGCCTTTGGTTGCGTTTCAAGCTGTCTGATACACTGCCTTCATGTTGTGGCGGATACATGAAACTGTGCCTAAGACACGAGGCTTTAATGCTTTCAGCTACCCACGGTCATAGTCTTGGGGCCAGAAATAATGCAGTGGTGGGAATGTGCGATTAGCTGCCATGACATTTAATTCGTGCCTATGTCCATAGACGTTTTAGCATTAAAACCAAGGTGCTGGGCTAGTCTGCTAACTTCGTACTTTGTATCAAGCACCGCGGCCTCCTCAGCAGCCATGCTTTATTCCCAGCAGTGTAACGTTAGTTAGGTTACGACCACCTCTGGGAACGGATTTCATTCCAGACAACGTTACACCAGACTCCCCTTATATATTTGTCATTGAACTTTTCCCATTCTCCTGGCAACGACGTGTGCGTTTTAGTACCTGGCATAGGTTCTTCTATGGATGTTGAGGGTTTAACGATCGAATCGGCATTCAAATGAGGCACCAAGCGGCACACATGAAGTTTGTTCTAATTGCCTGCTGCCGCCCACCAGTTTTGTTTTTTCTTTCAAAGGTTGGTTGTACTGTGATCACTAAGAAGTAACTTAGTGTTGTAGTTGAGACATGCAAAGTTAAAGAGCGCCATGTGAGTCAGGAGGGGGAAGTATCGAGTCTTATTTTATAAAATGCATACCCCCCATTCATCACTGCAAGGAAACATTAAACTGCCAGAATTACAAGTGTAGTTTCACGTTGTGGTCTTTGCTGCTGACTAATTTCATTAGCTGGTCTATGATGTGATGGATCTATCATACACGGCTGGCTTTTACTTGCTGGTGAGCTACACACAGTACCAACAACGGGATTATTTAATGTGAGCCACGCACAGCCCCATTGTAGGTATTATTATTATTATTAGCACGTAGCTAGCTAAAAAGCTCTAGCATTAGCTAACGTTAAGTCGTCACTGAAAGTTGAAATTATGACCCTCTTGTGTACTAGAGAGCTCGGTAAGTCAAGGTGCAACTTCTCATCGTGTCGTGACATTTTAAACGACAATAAGATTTTCGTTGGGTTTTGGTTCTCTGTTGGCTAAATCGAAGGATTACCCTGTTTTAGCTATCGGTAGTTAACATTAAGTCTAAACTTGACTGTAGTCTCAGTATCCGTCACGTCTTCTGACCAGACTGCAAGCAAAAGTCGATAGCATAATCGGCAGACACAAGGCCATAAGGTTTCTAATAAAAAATCACTAGTAGGTACACATAATTTCCACATTGGTGTTAATAGTTGTGAAATGTCACCCTTTTAGAAGCAGTTTCCGGTTATCCCCACACGCCTTTAATGTTACTAGTGGACAGGGTCAACGGTTTATAGAATAGTACTCTCTTATATGTATACAGTACAGCTTGCTGAATTGCATATGTCGCTTTTAGCGGACAAGTGACTGGTGATAAATCATAAGTCCTGCTGTGCGATCAGGCACGTGCGTCTGCCGATAAACACGGCAAGATTAAATTGCGAGATTTATAGAATAGCGTTTAGATCGTAGGAGTAGAAATAGAGTAAGTGAAAGTATGTCAGGTTAGTAGAGACTGATAATGTGTTGTTAACATGAAAGGTGTGTAAGCTGCTTAGGTTGCCTGTACACAGCACGTTGTATGGTTTGTCACATGTAAATACAGCATTACCACTCCCCTATCTGAACCGCCAAGGTCACAGTCTGAATATTGACTTTAAGGTCAAGAAAATCTCCGTGAACACCAGTCTGACCTGCAAGGAAGGCTCTAGATTTCTTTGACTGCTTGTAAAGCAGCCAGTCAACTTCTGTTGTAACCTTGTCCAAGGTGAATGTAGTGTGGGCCACCATTTCATAAGCACATGTATAGTCTCATCACTAAAATTCTTTTTCTGATTTAGTTTCCGGTGCCCATACTGAAATATTCCAGTTGTTGATTTGATACTGAATTGTATAGCAGACTACATTGAACATAGTAGGTGAATTATAGTAGTCATTTTTAACATTCTCAAACATCGTGGGTTTGAGAACCCCTGCACCCCAGGTTGAGACCCCACTGGTTTGTGTTGTTGATTCGCAGATAGCCTCTATGTGTACTCCACATCCAGGCTGCCTTTTAGAATTTCATAAAGCTTTATTTTTGGTTGCACATGTTCATGTCACAGTTCATTTCATGCAAGTATATAGCTGTACAGGAACCATAAACCCGTCTAAATGAAATTGACAGTGTGTGAGGTTGGCATATTATTGTCTGTGCAGATGTTTTCAGCTGCTCGATATTATGCTGAATTTCTGCTCAGTTTGAATAACTGCCATGCACGCACTGTAATCAACAGTGGTCAGAAGCTGTGGTGCAAATGGTTTTTCATACGACAGGAAAGGCATGATTAAAGGTGTTGCTTACTCTGTTATGTTGGAGGTTTGGAATTCAACCAGTTTTAAGAACCCATTGCTTGCATCTCTTCAACTCACCAGTTCAGTTTGATTCCAATCTACTTAACTAAAGCTTTCTCAGAGAAAAAATATGTACTTTAAGTTTATATTGATTAAGCAAGTCTAATATGCATCTCAATATGTATCTGTTAAACCGCTGATATACTATTAAACTGCACATCATATGTCATTTTAGTTAATGATATTTGAACAATATAAGTAATTGTTGCCCATCATATCTACATTGCTAATGCTTTTCCCTCGGAATCAACATGTGGCCATGCCATAACAGGTGATGAGTTTTCAAAACTCCCTGATGCTATGTTCAGGGATGCTCTGACATTTGACGTTTGAGCCTCAGCCACAGAAGGGCAACCTCTGTAATATAACAAATTACCAAATCCAGATTATTCATGTCACTGCATCCATGCTTGTTATATATTGTACAAACAGAGCTCATTGGCACAATGCTTTTTGATATACTTGGATGTCTGGGGAGCCTTGAATGTATTACCAAGCAGAACTTTTATCAGAAAATAACAGTGACTTGATGTTAACTATGATGGATTACACATCTCAATCTGGGATACACAACATAATATTGAAGTTTTTATTAATATCCAATACTTGATTCCTTTGGTTGATATGTTTCTGCCACTGCAATGCTCCTGCTGTGTCTAGTTTACACCAGTTGATTTGACTTTTGTGAGTGTGACTGTTGGTGTGGATGGCTACAAAATCCTGTTTTCTTAATACTTGTCTTGATGCATTACTAAACACAGCCTCAAAGTGCGAACAATCCCTGAAGGAGATTATCAGAAATGACTGCACCTTCAGTATAGAAAATATGTTACATACATTTTTACCATTGATACTGATTTTTTTCTTTACGTCATGGAAGCTTGAAAACTTCTCTATAAGGTGCAGACTGAGACACTGTCACTTTGTGTAAAAACATGCTTTTTATAAATGTCAAAAGGGAGAAATATACAAAGCCTTACATGTTTTGGGTATCAGTTTGTTTTTGATGAACAACTTGACTAATTCCCTCACAATGATACATAAGTTTAGGAAACAAAGGAAAAAGGAACAATTTAAGGGGCATCAGATAATATGTAAGGGATAATGTACAGCGAGTGGGTCATTATTGTGAAAATAACCCTGACAGGGTGATACAGGACCCCGATGTGAAGCGGTACATTATCCCTTACATGTTAAACAGCCACAACCCAGTATGTATCAAATGTCAAAATCTGTATTAAACCCATGAAGCTAATCTGTTCTTTCAGTCTTATTTCCACTCTGCACAACAAGGAGCACTGTAACAATGTCCAGTATAGCATAAAGGCTGTCTGAGAGTGTCAATTGAGTGGATTAATTCAGTAGATTGAGAACATCTTGTTAATAAAATAAAAGTGCTATCCAGTTGCTAGCACTCTTTACTGTGACCAGATTTGCTGCAACCACCTGTAACATATTGTTGCAGTAACTCAATGCCATAAGTATTTTGAGAGAACTGAAATGAATAATGTGCACAAATGATTAATTCAAATTTACCAATGCCAAATTTTTGACATTTTTACAGGGTTACATGTGAAGCAGCTGTTAAATATATGTGCTTGTAAATAACAATTGAATCATTCAAGTATCATCCTGATGTGAGGATGGTATAGTCTTTCCCACCTCTTTGGAAATGAGTCATCACGGCTATGCATTATTGAAGACAAGGGCCACAGCCTCGGTACATTCATGTGTCTGCACCATCTAGCCTAAGTGTTGAAATTCTTAGAGAGGACTACTTATTGGTCGTTGAATACCTCCAGTACCTCAGAAATGTATTTCAGATACCTAAAACCACTAAAGTAATAGAATACCAGGGAGTTTTCCAAACAGTGTCATGTTACATGAACATAGCACAGCATAAATTCCATCTTAATAACTTTCATGAACTGTTACTTTTTGATCTAGCAGGGCAAATTCCCATGAAGCAGCTTAATGTAGTTAAACAATGTTAAAACAGTCTATCCCAGAACTCTGCTGCTAGCCTGCAGATGGGCTGGACTTGATTACGTAGAGCAGGTGGGAGTAGCAGAAGCTGTAGAAGTCAAAAGTCCAGGTTCACCGGTATTTCCTCTCTGACACACGCATATATATGTGAATCTAAGAGCAGCTGCCAATTAGAGCCGTGACTGGAAGCATGGCAGCATATGATTGAGTCACATTCATCCCATGTGATGCATTCCTCCTGGTGGAGGCGGGCCTGGCCAGGTCTGTTAAGGAAAGGCATGTGCACACGGCCTTTTTTTAACATGGACAGGGAGTCACCTCCTGTTAGTTGGCACACTAGATATTGGGTGTGCATAAAGTTCAGAGGGCTGTTACACTGCCTGATATCCTATATACAAGCAAATCATTCTGTCACTGTAAGACCTTCAACCCAGTCTGTGTTCTGTGTGTTCTTGCTGTGTTTTACCTTTTTTATGTGTATATTTGAGTCTGAGATGAGCATTTTTCAAAGGATATTTAGTAGCCAAAAGTAATATAAAAGCTTTAAATAAAAAGAACCACTCAACAAGAATTGCCATGACATTCTGAAACAGCAGTGTTTTAGACTGATCTGTAGAAATGCACTGGTGGCAACAATGGATTGATATCTCCCTGATTTCTCTTACTACTTTTGTTGCAACCTTTAGGGAGAGATGGCTTGCATCCTCATATTAGGGATGTCCCAAGCAATTGCAGGATCAGGATTGTTGCCCTGTCCCATAACCCCATTTGAGGTTGGCAAGCTGTCATGTGAATGTCCATGTGGATTTTAAAAGATATAGATCTAGAAAGGATTTTATACCAGTTTAGTTTTTTGGGGGTCTCATGTAATCTGTCGTATGTTACAGTGTATGTTGGTTGAAAGGCTAAATTAATCAGTACCATTAATCTTAATCCTTGAATCAACTTGAATTCAGTGACAGATCCAAACCAGTTTTTCCTAATTTGCTATAAATTTTATTCAATGTGAAATATCATTAAACTCAATGTACTTGTGTATCTTTGTGATTTCTAGGTGTAGCTGCTAGTGTCCTGAGGAAATGCCGCTGAGGTTTCGCTCTGTTGTGCCGTACACACTGCCCGGAGTCCTTGCACTGATCGGCTGGTGGTGGTACATCTCGCGGAAGAAAGAGCGGTTCATCAGCCATGACAGCCCAGAGGGGGGTCCAACCAATGTGGCCCTTAGAACCTCTCCATCAGAGGGTAGCAATGGTTTGGTTGAGAAAGGCACTGTATCTCCTACAAATGACACTGACACCCACAGACCTCCAAAGGTCAATAACCAGAGAACAGAGCAGGAAAACAGCTCTCAGATCCTTGTCCAGGACATCGAAGGACCAACTTCACTGGAACAAAGTTATGGAGAAGCTGCCCATCACCTTGGCAGAATAAGACGAGAGGAAGTTGATAAACCCACAGTCTCAACTATAACACCACCTGGTGAGGAAGAGAGCCTTCAGGTGTCCCTGAAAGACAATGAAGAGCTGCAAAAAAGTCCAGCATCTACCTTGCCAACAGAGCCAGACAACCATCTAATGACAGATCCAAACTCTACTTCAGAAGCCACAGTGGAAGAGGTCATCTTGCCCTGCCAGTCTACCAAAGTCACCAGCTCCTCACCCACAAATGCACACCTTTCTGATGCAGAGAGGCCTGAGCCAGAGGGGGAAGTTGCAAAGCACCTCAACACTATTAGTACACAGGATGAGATGGTTGTTTGTGCAGTCACCCCAGCCAAAGTGCAGAGAGTGATCTCATCAGAGGCTGATTCTCTAGAGACACCCACTTCAGTGCAAGATTTACACCAACACATTCTGACCAGCACACCTACCTCCCCGGTTACAGCCCCTGCCCCAGCCCTGACCTCCACAGCCCTGACCACAATCCAAGACTGCACCACCAAAGCAGTGACTCCAGAAGACGTCCAGGTACGCAGCAGTGGAGAGGAGCAGGATCTGGAGCTTCTGGCAGCTGGGCTCATAACTGAGGTCATCTCGGCAGCCACCCAGGAGGTCCTTGGTGTCACCAGCTGCCAGGTCACAGACAAAAGCCACCCTGCCTGCGGTAGCAGCACACCACTGGCTAGCAGCAGGCTCTGCTCCCAACAGGAGCTAATTACAGCAACACAGCAGCAGCACCACCTTTTGACAAGTCTCTCTCAGATTGGCTGTGAGTCTGCAGAAGTAGAGGCAACACAGAAGGAAGAGCAAGGGATGCCTAATGGATGCACCTCTGCCTCAGTATGGGAGCCTGTTGAGGTCAGTCACAGGGTTCATCAGACAAACAATGCACAGAGAGGCCATTGGCCAACACCATCACACCAAGCAGCACAAAGTGCCCCTCTGCTAAACACGAAACTGAAAGGCGATGAAGCAGCCACGTTAGCCGAGGACTCAGCCTGCAGCACATGCCACTCTGAGGATGGCATCAGCAGCGAGGACCTCCAGAACAGCGGATTTGACAACCAAATGGATGTGATCCAGGTTACAGACTTGTCAGCAAGAGAAGCAACACAGCCTCAGTCACTAGTTGAGTCAGCCACAGAGGCAACGGTTTTGGCCTTAACTGAAGAAAACTCAGTGGATGCTGTATGTGATGTAAAGAGGCTTGATGGGATAGGCCTGAGGAATGGAGCTCATGGGACATGTGAGGTGGAGACGGACCAGTCTGGAGGTGAGTCATGAAATCTCTGTTTAAAATGGGTATTGGTATAAGTATTGTTGACCATAATTCTGTGGAGGACATACTTTAATTCCTATGTAGCTATTATTTCCTAATCCTGGTATACCATAGGGCTGGGCGATTAATTGAATTTTATTTTCAATTGCGATTTTTGGCTTCCAACGATCATGAAAACAAGATAATCGAGATAAACCCAGGTCTGGAATTAAGTCATTTTTAGGGCAAGGCCAGTTTGGCCTTTTGATAAATAAAAACGTATTGGGGCATTGAGGCCGAAATGTAGGGCATCAAGGCCAAAACCAGTGGTGCAATAACAATAAGTGATAATTACATTGTGTGAAGACAAAACGGTATACAATCAACAATTAGGAGTCGGTGTATTGAAGAACAGCACTGAGTTTATTAATACCATACACTGAATGTTTGACTTTTCCACAAAATGCTGTCTGATTGTTTTTTTTAAAAAATGTGAACAATTCATTATATTAATTGTTATTGTGATATTTTAATGATAAAATAAAGTCTATAAATGGGCTAAGGGTGATCAAAATTAATCTGAACAAGTTTCAACAGCCGTGCAACTATTAGCATTTCAGTCTGAGATCATAGGAGCAATCACAAAAATGACATAAAACACTTTTTTACATGTTAAACATTAAACACACTCCTTTTCAAGGTGAGACTAGGATGCTAGCTGTAAGTCATTTAACAGCCGACAGACTCTCCTGATCTGTCTTAACTGAGAATTGGCTGTCTGCTTACAGAGAAATGGATGTGGGTGGGTGTGTGTGTGTTAACGTCGCATCATGCTGAAAGAGTAGCAACCCATCAGATCTCACAACAAGTTATAAACTTTATGTACATTTGTAGTTAGCTAACACTATGCCGCAGTATCCTGGTTAGGGATGTCAACAGTTAATATTTTTGACCGGTTATGCATGTTGGTCTATAGGTTCATTTGCATACACGCTCCGCTAATGGCTAGACAATTGTATGTTCACAATGTCAGATGTGTAAAACCGACTTCTACATGGAGTGTTGCATTACAGGGTGTTAAAGTGTTAGCCTTAAGGCCCAAACGCATTAAAATTGACGCACGTCAATTGATGCTCCTATGGCGCACTGCAAGCATCAGATTTGAAATGCCAATACCACAGAACCAACACAGGTTTGTCATTTTGTTCTTTGTATTAACCGCTGCATTTTTTGGATGTAATGAATGAAAATGAGAAATGCAGAGGAGGAAAACTAAACTGAAACTAAGAGCGTCTGTGTCCACAGTAAATCATCTGTTGACTGTTTGATGGTTATTTATTTGTGCTTTAAAATGTGACTGCTATGAAATAATCGGAATATAACGTTTTATTTCTCTCATTCAGAGGTTTGGTTCTCACTACTGCTCACTCCTCTTGCACGACCACCACTGCTGTCTCTCTCTCTCCCTTTCTCTCTTTCTCGCTCTCTCTCTCGCTCACTTGCTCACCGATGCTCAGCTGGTTTGCGCTATCTCTCTTTTTCGGCTGCAGAGAATACAGCTTTGGTCACTGGGTCCGCATTTGACGCTCCAAAATTGAAACAAAGTCAGAGACAAGTCCATTAAGACAGTTTGACGCACCTCGTAACGCTTTAGTGCGTGTTCGGCCATTAAAACAAAAGGTGTACTTCAAAACGCGTGCGTTAGACACTTCCAGTGCCTTTAGGCCTTTAATGTTACTAGGCTAGCGCATGTCCTAAAGGCTGTTTATAGTGATTGTGTTAGTCAGTCAGCACCATAGACTGTATATAAATATGGACGACGCCTCGCCACTTCATACCGCTATGCAAAAGTGAAGCCAAAATATCTCCTTTCTGGGAGCTGCCATCTTGCTTGTGTGATGTCATTTGGAGCCAGAGTCTGCACAACTTTATATCAACTTTCTTTTAAGGGCACAATGGCCAGTTCAAAACAGGGCATGCCAAACTGGCCATGTGGGCATCCATGGCACTGACTGTTTGGCCATGGTATAATTCCTGCCCTGTAAACCATTATTGTGCTGCATTCCATTTGGCAATGATGCTCTCGTTGTGTCTTGTTATAAATCCAGTGTCCTTTCCTTTACCGTGGTGCACTTTTACCCCTCCATAAATGCCCAAACTCACTCTCACTGGGAATCCACATAGTAAACAGGACGTGATCGGCACGTTCAGTCCGTTCAATCCATTCAATCCACACCAACTCCAACCTGCATTCAGCGTCTCCGTCAGCTGCAGCTCCTGGGGAGCTGAGAGGACAGCGGGCGGACAAACTGCCTTCACCAGGCTGACTGACAGCAGAAATTTACTGAACCAAAATAGTTTTCATGTCAGCTCCATAGGAGGAAATCAACAGTGTTTGTATTTATTGATTCATTGGTTTTATTTCCCTGCCTACTGTAGCGAGTGAGGGGTATCTGCCTGTAGTGAAACAGGCAGCTCACAGGCAGACTGGGAGCATTGATCAATCAACGTAGATACTGTTAATAAGTTCACACACACATATACAGTGGAATATTTGTGTGATTTTAAACAGCTGTTTCCACAGTAGAAATTTCATCAGTACAAGAAATGTCATGTCATACTCACCACACTGCTCCTGATTGTGTATTTTTAACAGAATTAGTTTCTCCCTTATTAATTCCATCCACTGTTTTTTTTTTTTTGTTGTTTTTTTTTGGCTGGACCGCAGGGACCAGCCAAACACGAATGTCTGTCCCTGAGTCACTGACTGAGTGATAAAGTTACACCACTTCATCCCTTGCCTCGGCCGGGTGCTACGTGTCACCACTTCCTGTATCTGTCATTTCAAATTAAAAGCCCTCTAGCATTTCATACAAGGTCCGGCCATATACTAGGTTTTAAACCTAGTCTTGTTAATGTTGAGCTGCTGTTCAACATATGTGACACATATGCAGATTTTTCACAATAAAAGCCCACAATTTTGTCAGATGGCGTTACAATCATAAAGTAATATTTGCTGTACCTCCGTAACATTTAACATGAAACAACTGTTTCATAATGGTTTTGCTGTCTGACAACAGCAGTGTTTCCCCTATAATTGTACAGGCTTGGCGAGCCGCCGGGCCAACGTGAACCCACGCCAGGCCAACAAATATATTTTAAATACCAAAAATAACGTCAAATACCCATTCATTCGGAAATCAATAACGTTTGGGAGACGCTGAGCAGCGCTGTTTCGAAACATGAGTCAACTGCTGTGTTGTTGCCTGAGAAACTCCCGGTAGCTTATCTCCTTTTAGGGAATAGGGCTGTGCGTAAGCGAGTGAGTGGTTAAGTGAGAGAGCGAGCGGCGGATGCATGTTTTCACATGTAAACTGGACTATGGTGTTTAATTAGTTGCAATACTCGCACACATAAAAGCCAGGCACGTGCACATGATACGAGCACACAGGACAGCATCCGCGAGCGGAAAAGCATCCTTGCTAGGGAGCATTTCTGCTCCGCGAGCACGGGGCTGTGACGTGTGCGAGCTCGACCCTCCCTATGCGCTCACAACTGCTCAGCACCAGCTCAGCACTCGCTCGCTTGTCAAGTTGACTTTTGAGACTTTGGTGGGGTGGATGGAAAAGACAGTCGGCTCCTTTGCTTGGTCACTTAGAATGCTGAATGTAATTCAGAATCACTTCTCTCACAATTGATCTCCATATGTGCAGCTGTGGCTCAGAAGGTAGAGCGAGTCGTCCACTAATCGGAAGACTGGTGGTTCCATTCCCGGCTCCTCTAGTCCACATGTTGAAGTGTCCTTGAGCAAGATACTTAACCCCAAATTGCACCTGTTTGCTGTGCCATCAGTGTATGAATGTGTGTGAATGGTTAGTTCCCTCTGATGGGCAGGTTGGGACCTTGCATGGTAGCCCCTGTACCCATTCAGCGTATGAATGTGTGTGAATGGGTGAATGGGATTCGAAGTGTAAAAGTGATTTGAGTGGTCAGAAGACTTGAAAGGCGCTATACAAGTACAGTCCATTTACCATTTAGTTTATTATGAGACAACTAAACACAGTTTCTTAAATCATCACTGACCCTAATTAACTTTGGTGTTTTTATATTTGTACTTAACCGTATCCAACCGTGAGCAACTCCAATCTGAGTGCAAATACTTTTTGGTAGAAGGGAGACAGCAAGGTAAAAGGTGTCTACTACCTGGTGATGTCTTGGGCTAATAAATTCAGGTCGCATGCAAATCTTCATCCAGTCAGCTCACTATGCCTTCAATATTCAAAACTTACGTTCAGCCATAAAACTCAGAAAATGTTGTTTTGTTTATGTTGACCTATTTTTATGCACCAAACAATTGAGTTGATAATGTAGACTCAGGACACATGAAGCTGTAGTTTCTTCATGATGCTGAGCTAATGGAATGCTTAAATTGTGAAGCAGCAGCTGGAATTGTTTTTATCTGAAACTGATCCGGAGCAGTTAGGAAAATTAAGTTTAAATAAATGATGAATATTTTTTAAGGGATATGAGTGGGAGCTTAAAATACAGATTTAAAAAAAAAAAAGGAGAGACTTCCTACAAAACAGGTTTCCTACCAAACATGACCTAATGACATATACTGTAATGTAAAATGCACCATAAAAGCTTTTCATTCCAGTAATCATTCTAATATCTCATAAAAAGTGACAATCAATCTGTGTTAAAATGATGCAGTAGGCACTTTCTTAACAGTATTTGCATGTGCAGTATGTGTAGTAACAACATCTTCTGTGAATATTGCTGGTAAAGGTGGTGATGATTGTGTGTGTCCATGTCCAGGTTCTGATGTGAACAGTATGGACTCAGTGGACAGTGGCTGCACTATGGGTGCTGGGGAAAGCCAGAGCAACCACACTGCCTCCTCGAGCTCTGAGCTCATCGTCTGGGAGATTGAGGTGCCAAAGGTGAGTCACGGCAACTGACAGAGGAAGAATATCAGCCCCCTTTACACTATAGACTACCTTACCAGATAAGTAACTTCAGGGCTGAATGGATCTAACCAGCTTTTCTTTAGCAACTTTGGTGGACTGTTTAAATGTCCCATGTTCAAGATGCAACTTGAAAAAAATTTGAAAAACTAAATACAGTGTTTAAACTTTCTTTGGTAAAACATAGTCCTTTTTAATGCTAGAGTACTGATTATATTAAATTATGTATTAGCATAGTGCAAAGTGCCAAATGAAGTTACAGTCCAAAAACCACAATTGCCCTCAATTCCAGATTTGCATTGTAGGATTTAAAAATTTCTCACTTTGCCAACTGCAAGGAGTAATATCAGAAAAGACACTGGCAGCTTAGTGCTTAGGTCACCCAGTTAATAATTCACTAAGTACAGAGTGGCCAGCAGGAACAAGTGAAAGGGCTGAGGGCAAAGGTTGCCACCTTGACTGAGTTAAGACTCCATTCTCTGAGCCTATCCAAGTTCAAAGGACTGATGCAGCAGTAGCAAGTTCTTATTACAGTATATAATCATATTTATTTTTTAAAATGACCCCATATGTTTTTCAGAAGGAAAGACTGGAGAGGTAGTCAAATCCGAACATGGGTACTGTTAAAGATCACCTGCAATCTAAATGATGATTTCCACAAATTAGTTTCCATTTCTGCAACAACTTGAGTCAAACTGTTTTCAACATGCAAGTGCCAAGACTGAGTAGACGTGCAACATTCAAAACTGCACTGCACTAAACATTAGTACATTGGCATATTTTTACAAATGAGTCATATTTATTCAACCAGTGTGCTAAAAATCTGTTTGTGAAAATATTTGAAATGAAAAGTTATCCAGGCCTTTTCTGATTATTTTTTTTAAAATTGAACTTACAATTTTTATTACACATATTTGTCGGAACTAAAATTGTGAAAACACCAGAGACAATGATGGAAAAAGTCTAGGACTTAACATTCCTTCCCTGACAACGTCTGATATGTCGTTTTAAAATATATTTAAGTGTTGTCAATAAACCTATACTTAGTTTTCCGAGTTTGTAGTCGACATTGATTGTGAGTGTCAGCAGGTGTCGTAGACTGATATGTTGTTTTTTTGTTTTAATTCCTATGTCTCTCAAACTAATATTTAAACTAGCAACAGTGACAAATGAAAATAGTGAGATGGCATCTGTTTAGGCTGGCATTTTTGTCTAGGTAAAACAGGGACAGGCTCCGTTCTGCTCTTATTGGTTTTCATTGTTGGCCGTCTTTCAAAATGCAGAGAGTTGTTCAACATTCATGGGATCAGTCAGCCTACAGATTTCAGTCATAATATTAACGCAGCGTAGTAACGTATGAAGTATCGTTTCACCTACATACACAATGATAGACTGAGCATTCATTAAAAATATACTTAAAATGAAATATATTCTAAAATACTATAGTCTAAAAGTAATCACTCTCTGATGAGAACTTTTCCTGACCTCAGTATTGTATCTGGAATGACTTTGTCCATGTAAAGAAGTTGAATTTATTACTAGGTACATTCTTATAAAATGTTCAGCACTGTTTTGTATAAATAAACTGTCCCTTTGACATGAACTCATCTCTTCTGGCGGTCTTCATCTCCCAGCATCTTGTAGGGCGGTTAATCGGGAAGCAGGGGAGATATGTGAGTTTCCTGAAGCAGAACTCTGGTGCAAAGATCTACATCTCCACCCTGCCTTACACACAGGAGTTCCAGATCTGTCACATAGAGGGTGAGTCAGGAGGACCCATAATGTCTATTGTTTTGGGTGTAGTCACACCCAGCCATGGCTCAAGTCGAACTGGCAGGCTGAGTGTGTTTTTCCATTACACAGCAGGGCAAAGTAAAATAAGTAGTTTACCTGTTGGAGGTGTGCTGGTCTTTTGCAGCTCTTCATCAAACATCATCATCACTGTGGCTGTTTCTGCTTGTAAAATTCCTCCCTGCATTATTTCTAACTGATCCACTGAACAGAGAGCTCCAAATATATCCAGATGTTGTTGTTCGACTGGTTTTTGGCATTGCTTACGAAGCTCTGCTAATTCTGTGAGGAACACGTTTCATCTCCTGTAAATTCTTCACAATAAAATTTCCCCATTATTTAGTCATTTTAAAGCTTTAAATTTGAAGCAGTAAAGCAGGAAATGTTGGGTTTGCATCGGCAGCAATTTAACACAACTCTTATACAGCTGCCCTTCAGCAGGCTTCCAGAAAACTTGCCCATCAGAACAGAGTTGGCTCGTCGGGAGGGGGGCCTTAAAGAGACGGGAGCTAAAACTGCCTGTTAAGAGACAGAGGCTGAACTGAGGGGCTGCATAAAGGGCCAGTAGAAGATAAATAAGGAGTTTTTTGAATGATGAATCATGCAAAGTTACTCTAGTGGAGCCCAAAAATAGAAATATAGAGTTGGTATTAGTATAATAGGTCCCCTTTAATTTCGCTTTGGGATTTTGATCTCTCTCCAGGTACGCAGCAGCAGGTTGACAAAGCCCTGTCACTGATTGGGAAGAAGTTTAAAGATCTGGACTTGACCAACCTTTATGCACCTCCACCACCCCCTCTCACATTGCCATCACTTCCCATGACGTCCTGGGTAAGGGTTGGCTATCTGATTGCTCCATTCATCTTGAGAATGGATTTCTAGCTGTTGTAATGTTGTGTCAGACTAACAAGGCCAACAGTACCTTGAAAATACCTTTTTTATTTTCATGCTTTTCACCATGTCAACCCAAAGGCAAGACACAGGCTTCATGACTTAAAAAGATTATAGCTGCATTTTTGCATCATGGTTGCTTTTTCCACTTTGTGGCCAGTTTGACTTTATTTATCACACACTTCTGTAGTGTCTGAAGGTTCAGGATTCTTGGTCATCAGGTGAATTTCAGGACTTTGTTTTTTTTGTTTTTTCCCCCCAACTCTTGATTTGTTTTATACTTCTGTAGGGAAACCACTTACAACCAGTGTGAAGTGTTTGTCCTGCTTGTGAGGTAGCAACGTAACAATTTTGGTGATTTAGGAGTTGGAAGGCCTTAAGTGTGTTCAGTCACAGTAGTTTGAGCCATAGTGAAAGCAGACTGGATCATGGAAGCCACTTACCGGAGGAATAACTGTTCCTATAATGTCATTTTTCTTCTCAGCTCCTTCTGCCCAGTGGTGTGACTGTTGAAGTGATTGTGGTGAACATCGTGTCAGCCGGTCACGTCTTTGTCCAGCAGCACACCCATCCCACCTACCACGCCCTACGAAGCCTAGACCAGCAGATGTTCCTCTGCTACTCTCAGCCGGGCACCCCCGCCCTGCCTTCACCTGCTGAAGGTAACCTTTCTCACACTGTGGGGTCAAAGTCTATGGATGGAGATCATCTTTTAAACCTTTGACTCTACAGGCAGCTAGTAAAATCACACAAATATTTTCTACTAACTGTGAATTGCATCTTCAACAGTCTGAAAAAATCCCTCGTTGCATATGAAGCTTTGGTTGGGGAGAGGACTTTAAAATGCATGAATGGATTCACATTTTGTTAAAGAATTGTGAAAATTAGCAAAAAGTAAGGTTGCACCATTGTCATATTTAAAGATCCCCTCCAGATTTGTTTCAAATTGTATAAAATACTTTGCTTTGAATAATGTGTCTGACATGGTTTTTCCACAGAAAGTCCAATTACCTTGTTATAAATTCTTCAAATCACATTTACTCATTCTTCTGCTTTAAAAAATCCAGAATTTGAACATGCAAATGTTTTTCATTTCAATAGTTGAACTACTACACTGTTAAGTCCAAGTCTATGTGCACTAGAGGCTTCAAGTTTCCACATTGAGTTGAACAAACTAGTTCTGATGTCACAAATTCTGCTTGTAGGTACACGTCTTAAACTGAGAAACTGATGTAAACAAACTCTGCACATATATCATTCTGCAAAGAAAAGAGAGCAACATCCAAGAGAAGTGACAGAAGGAAAAACACAGTTTTGAGTGGAGGGGGACTTAAAGGAACTGATGGTCTAAATGTTGTTTTAGAGGCTATTTCACAGTGAGGAAAAAACCCCAGCCCCTTTTTGTTTCCTTCGCAAACGAAAGCTCACTATAATCTACAAAAATGTAAAGTTCTATCCATTTAATGCACACTATAGTAAGAGGCAGTGTTGTTAGTGGAAGAAACATTAGGAAGGATCAGAATAAAGGGAACACTCTTCCAGGTCTGATAGCTTGCATAGATTGCAGGGGAGATGTAGTTTTCAGTTTGGCCAAGACATTCAGTCGGTGGTAGCATCTGCACAATCCTCAGCAGTACTCCCAACTTCTTTTGTTTAGGAACGCTGGAGAGAGCCAAGTACACACACACACACACACACACACACACACACACACACACACACACATACACAGAGCTCACAATACAGTACTGGCTCACCAGGGCTTTTAGTATCAGTGCTGTCAGTCTTTAGATGATGTTTCAGTCATCTCTTTTCTCCCACACTAACTCAAAGTACAAATGACTGGAGGGTGTGTGGAGTATTTTTGTGTTTTCTTGCCCTACACCCTCAAGGCATTTTGGTGTTATTAGCCAAAGGAGATAATGCTTTGTTGAGACACATTAATTGCTTTTAAGTTATCTTATTCTAATTTTGAAATGTTATATTCATATTTGAAGTGAGTATCATTTATTTCCTTGCCATGATTAAAGGGTAAGACTGAGCTTGATGTTTGTACTGTTGCATGGGGTCTTAATGTGTCTCTCTGTGTCTCTGTCATCCAGTTGGTGTAATCTGTGCGGCTCCAGCGGTGGAAGGAGCCTGGTGGAGAGCTCAGGTCATCACCTTCTATAAAGAAACAAATGAAGCGGAGATTAGATATGTTGACTATGGCGGCTATGACAGAGTCAAGATCGACTCACTACGGCAAATAAGGTGAGTGTGGAATGTTTGATTTATACAAACTGTTCGTCCTAAACAACAATACTGTGTACGTGCTTCTTTAAATATAGTTGAATGCTTCTTTCCAAACACATCTGCTTTGTAGCTGTCGCCATGTAAAGAAGGCAAACACTGCCATCAAGGGGTGGTTTCTTGAACAGGAGTTCAGACTCCGACATATAGACAAGTAGGTGTCACATGCAGGCTATGGGATGTGTCTCAGCCATATTGGGTGGGTGTTCTAGCCGCTCTCCACTGTAGAGAATGCCAGACTTTTGTGATGAATTAGAATGTTCAGAAGAACTAAATGCCAAAACCAAGGCACAAGGATTTTAATTTCATGGGTGAGTAGTTATTACACAACATGTTGAATTTAATACCATTCACTATTCTCATTGTAAAGTGGCTGTTAATCTTTGTAGTAGGACTTTGTCAAATTCTTTTGCAAATTTATGAGTGAAGTGATTTTTGTAGCTTCCATTTATTATTTATTTATTCAATTTGTTGACAGCAAACCTGGATGCAGCCACATGTACATATAGGAGCCAACCAGTGTCCAAGCACCTACCCAATGATCTTCCTCAAAGAATAAACTCTTTCAATGTTGACTCAAGTCATTTAGGCTAAATCAATATTTCTCTCAAACACAGACATGAAGCCCACAACAAGACCTCTTCCCACAATATACTTGTATCCGTTCAGAGAGGCAACTACTGCAGACCAATATAGCAGCTGATATCTACGTGTATATAACTATGAGTAGGACTAATCCTAGAATATGGGTGTTTTAAAATACATGTATTTAGTTTCAAGCAGGAGCAGGCATTATCCCAGGCCAGCTAGCTAACTGCATGGATCAAAGTACCGTATTTATGCCTTATACATTTTTAAAGTTGTAAATAAAATCATTTGATTCCAAATCTTATCATTTGATTCATCATACACATTCAGGATTTAAGATGCATTTCTTTGCAGATTCACAGACTAGGTTGCAAACATTGCAAATAAATTAGAATTTTGTATCTGACCTGTGATCGCCTTTCTGCTGGCAGTCTCCAGAAACTGAGAGGTAGACGCATTAAAAAGTGAGAATTTCTTTTACTCTTTGCCGCTCTCTGACCTTCATTCTCTGAAAATATAGCTGTAGTGTGTCAGTGTGACTGTCAGAGGACTGATGACTGTATCATCTGTCCTAAAAAGCAATAAAAGAGTTGAACACACTCCTTTGTCAAATTCGTATTTTAAGTATATTTAAGTATCTTTCTACACAAAGTTCATAAACTGTCATACTTTGATACTTAAATATTACATTTATGAACTGAAATGTATCAACTACTTCACGGGACAATGCAATACATGCTCATTATTTTTTAAGATGAACAAATATACCATTATAATACCCAATACTTACATGAAAGTCATATGTGATGGTCACAACATTTAACACCTACTATGGTTTGTAAGTTGCTGTGAGATAAACCCTTTGATTTTTAGGTTGTTTGTAACACTTTCTGTGTATTTTTATTCTTTAACAGATCATTTCTTTTTTCTTTTCCAGGTCTGATTTTGTAACATTACCGTTTCAAGGGGCTGAAGTATTGCTTGATAACATCGCCCCTCTTCCAGGTACATCATTGTCTGTATTGACTCATAATTTTAAAACTTAAAGCTGACCACCCAACACTAATTTAGTGTCAATACTTTGATTAGAATCTTAATTTGAAATGGTTTAGTTTGTTTCTTAAAGCTGCAGATATTCTAGGCTTAGAGCTGTTGGTCATTGTTTGTCCTGACCTTTTGTATAAATGTCCTTCATTAGGAGAGGATCGTTTTTCACCGGAGGCCACATCAGCGTTGGAGGAGATGACCAGGGGGGTGGCGTTGCTTGCACAGGTAAGCCCACCTTCGTCACTAAACTCCCCCAGGCTGTCAAAGTTGCTTGTAACTAACTGGCCATTTGTTTTTTCTGTCTTCAAAGGTCTCAAATTATGATAACAACACAGGCCTGCCACTGGTCCACCTGTGGAACATGGTAGGAGATGAGGTAAGGAAGGAAAAACTGGTTTGCAAATGAGTTTGATAATCCAATGCTTCATACTGAATGTTGCACCTACCAGTAGGTATAAGGTTAGACCAGTATTGAATGATGTATACCTGTACTGGTAGTTTTTGGATTGAAAATATCAGTAGCCATGTTGAAATTTGAAATGGTTACACTAATACATTTATTGGACTCTACAGATTTGCCAAAAAGCTGAAATCAGTGCATACATAAAATACACAAAAATGTAAATGAATGGGCTCTTGTTACACTCTGTGTGTATCTGTAGGGAGAACTGACTATTAAACCTGGTCAGGTAAACAGAAAATCCATTCTATGAAAGTTACAAACTTATTTCCTACTGTTTTCACTTCAAATTAATTTTACTTGCCTTTCTTCTCATTTGGTGTTAAGGTACTGTCAGAAACTCAACACAGCCTTCTAGTGGCTGAAAGGAAATAATCCCTCCTGTCCTGACAGGCCTTTAATGTCAAACATGTGCAGGAAGTTTTGAGATCCATTGGCAGTAACTTAAAAGCGATCAAAAGTGCAGCAATTTAGAAACAAGTGGGATAAATTAGTAGAGGAAGTGAGAGCAGCAGAGTGGTGAATTAGTGCAGCATATATTATACTGAATATTATGAATCTATATAGCACAGATATTAGATCTCCATGTTTTTTTTGTCTGACCTTGTAGCATTCATTGAATGAAGTGAATGTTTCTCTTCTTCAGGTGGTTTCAGTGAACCGCACGCTGGCTGAGAGGGGCCTGGCTGTTTGGGTGGATGGATTTTGAACTCCTAACATGCTCTGACCTCCACACCCCCACCCACCCCTATATTCTCTTGTGATCAGCAGTCTGGGACCCAGGTTACTGTGGGTTCCCAGCCCCACCAGACGCACCACTGAATCTAAGAAGATTGTTTTTTCTTTCATTTCTTTTTTTTTTTCTTTGCCCCCCCCCCCCCCCCCCCCTTCAAAAGAAATTAAAAAGTGTTTGCAGGCTTAATTTACAAGAACACAGCATTGCTTCAAAATAAGACAACCTTCCCTCTTGTTCTTGTAAACAAAAACAACTTAAAGAAGGAAAGGAAGAGGTACTTGTAAATTTTTAAAAAAAAAATCTATATTGTAACTAAATAAAGGTTTGACAGATATTTTTTTCCTCCCCCATCCTACCTTACCCTTTGCTCTGGGCCTTTTCACACTGACTGGATCATCATGCTGTGTGGAAGGACAAACATCAGACTATGTAGACACTTGTAAACAGTTTCATTGACATCTCGGCTATACTCGGCTATGCTCTCGTCTGTAGGTCAGTACATTTCAAAGTTGATTTAGCAGATTTTTTGGCTTCTTGTCTGGATAGAATGTGGGAGGCAGAAAGGCTGTAGAGACTGGCAGGTGATAGTGCTGCAAAATCCCTGGTGGAGCACCGAGCAGCCAAAGGGCAGGAAAACACCCTCTGAGATATGGACTTCTCTGGGGTCTCCATCCAGAGCTGCTGATGCTGCACCTCCAACTAGGACAGAGGATCGAGCAGCTCGCCATTCCTGACTTTCCTCCACCAACTTGTACTGCATTAGAGAGGAGCCAGACATGTTCACCTACCAGACTAAATGCAGTTGAACAGCCCTGCAAATTGGAGCTGCAAAATTTATTAAGATGCATTTTCTTGACAAAATGTCTGCAAGGCAGCATCCACTTGTTGATGATACAGATCATAATGTAGGAACTGTTTGTAATCCTCAAATGACACATGTTCTGTTTTTTAAGGACTGACATTAACGTAAAGATCACTCCTTGATTCTGTTATAGCGCATAGGAAATTCAGGGGCTCCTTTAAAAAGAAAAAAAAAATTCTTCCAACTCACCTGTTGATGTTGAAACTCAACAGTTTTACATTTAGAGGCACTATTACAGAGTTGGAGTGCATTTTTAACTCTATCAGAACACAGTAACACACGGTTTAACATCTAAATCTGAAGGGAAGCAAAGCTGCTAGAGGTGTGTATTGACTAGTCTTCACTGAAGTAATATTAGTTGTGACTATATTTCATGTTGGTCAGATTACTGTATGTGTCATGCCTATTCTCTGACTTTTTAACTATCCCAAAGAAATCAGGAATTTCTGAACTGGGAAGCAGCATCAACACACTACTTCTGATTGATTTTGTCAGGAGTAGAGAGTTTCAGTATGATGGCAGAGTGCTGCTGTTATCCTGAGGCTCTGAGGAAACCACTAAAAACTGACGTGGGAAAGGAACACTACACAAGATTCAGTCTGCAGTGCTGCTCCTCAGTGTAGACCTGATATTAACTCTGTTCATCTAAATCCAGTCTGTGTCCTCAGTATGCATGGTGAACCGGCCCAGGAGCACCTCTGTCCTGTGCTCTTCACTGTGGACTTGTTTACCCTGACTGTTAAATCAGTCTGAATCACCTGTCAGCTTTTGAAGTGCAGTGTGATGCAGTACAAAGCAAGGCCCTGTTCTTCATATGTGGATAATTAAGTAAACCTGATCTGACATAAAAATGTTCAATTCTTTAGGGCTGCTTTAAGATTTATCTGGAGCTGTTGTCATAGCAACAAATCCTCAAACCCAAACTTGAGAAATGATAATATCAAATTCAGATTTCAGATGAGAACGTTAACATGACTATTAAGATTCATCAAGATATGTAATTATCATCTTAATTTTTGCCTCTATTCCAAAATAAGAGCACAGTGTTGCACAGCATGAGCAGGATCATGTTAGCCTCAGGGGTGTTTCATGATGAAGGCTCAGCTGTGTTCATTGTGAAAACCAGGCTGGAGTTCACCTAATAAACTTTCAACTTAAGCCCGACTCATAGCTGATATAGTCAGATTGATTGAAACATGGTTTAAGATCTTAGATTTGATGTACAGAATTCACAGTGAAGAGAACTGACATGGAAAGAGACAGCAACGATATGGGAAGGGCAGGAGGGCTAGATTTCTATGATAACTTGATTTACTGTAGTAAGCCTGGTTTACCTGGTAATCATGTTCTCTGAAACACCCCTCTGGATTTGTTCAAGCACATTTGAAGAACGGGGCCTTGATGAGCTGGGAGAGCAGTCCATGCTGTTGGTGTCGTGAAGTCAGACCTTCTCTGTTTGCACTAGATTCAGCCTAAAGGGGCTCAATGCACCCTGTAAGGGAGTAATTTCCAAGATGACTAATTCTGAATAACATTAACTTCACATATTTCATATTTTTTATTGAGTCTCTGTTCAATGGAAATGAAAACACTGTTACTCTAGCAATAAGGCAGCTTTATTTTGACAAGTTGAAGGACAGAATGGGGAAATGGGGGGACTTTAAGTGTTAGATTTCACAACTAAGAACTAGGAAAGGTAACTGCATAATTGTTCTCAACATAACAGGTAAACAGCACTATACAAACTCCTCAATAATGCATAACTTCAATAATGTATCTCAGGAATGGTTCATTAGGTGGTTGACTGGTGAATCAATGTGCCTGAGGGCAACTGATGGAGGAAAGAGGGATGATTGTGCTTGAAAACATAATTCACATGCAAAGTAAAAGAGACATTGCAACACAGTTGCATACAAAAGATATGAGATCTTGAAGAAGGCGTCCATATGTTGGTGCTGGAATTGGAGCAGTAGCCATATTGATTGATTGTTGGCTTGAGTGCATTCTTCCTCTGTTTCACATGCTCCTGTCTTTCCTTGTTTTGTTTTTTGTTTTTTTTTCAAAACCAGATTAAAAATGCCATACTGGTAAAGTTCCTCCCTTCTAAGACAACGATCCCTGCTGCCCAGAATCCCTCACCACACCTAAAAAAACAAACTGTTTGATCAAAGTAGAGTTGTTCATTTCTCTGTAAATAAGATATTTGACTGTACTTTTCTATAACACTGGAGAGAAAGAGATGGAATCTAAAGGGAACATAATTGTTTTTCTTCTGTTTGGTTTGTTTTGGTTCATCCTGCCCCCTTCTTTCAGTCACTCATGTTCATGTTCTCAAGCTGTGGGACTGATTTTTAAGTGTTTGCATAGCTAGACAAGTCATCATTTGATTATTTAAATGTGTGTTAAGCTATTGTGCCCAAAAGCATTTAACATGTACAGATCAGTTTTTGCTAGGCTCATCTTAAGTTTGATTTCTTGATTGTACAGATCTATTAGGGAGAAAATAAAAGTTATTGAAAGTGTTTATTGTACTCTCTTTTCCCATATCTTCATTGGTGAAGGGATTCATGAAGTCTGTCACTTTTTTTTCATTTTTTTGGTCAAGAGATGCTAAATGAAAACGCTGACACTGAAATCCTTAAGAATTCAATATCACAAACTGCAATACTGGCTATGGTGCTATTACATATGCAAAGTTTCATCAGCAAGACTATTGTTGGCTTAAGTGTGTGTGTGAGCACCTGCCCTGCA